>NW_020172637.1:189815-248182 GCF_003031525.2 Neophocaena asiaeorientalis asiaeorientalis | reverse complement strand
TGAAAGTTGAAAAATAATTTTCTTTTTTTTTTTTTTTTTTTTTTTTTTTTAGTTTTCTACAGAACAGATGACAAAATGGTGGTGATAACACAAACTGGTTACTCCCATGTGCAAAGCATTGGTCTAAAGGAACAAATTCCTGCTCAGGAGACATCGAGGCAGAAGATCAGCACAGCTTCTCCATCAAATCTTAATTCAAGGCCAGATTTAGTATGGAAACTATGCATCAAGGTAGTTAATATTAAATATTTCAAATCGTTACAACTTGCATTCAACTACACAGCCGGGAACCAAAGATGACTGTGTTTTAATTCTTCTGTTTATACTACTATTTCCACTTAAATATCTTCTTGGCAATTAATGGATTAAGACACTTAAAATTGGGGGCCAGTATTCCAGATTTTATCGTCCCAGTCCTGAAAATGGAGAACTTATTTTGTATAATTGTTTCTGTAGCAAAACCCAACTTAATACTGTGAGATTATCAGGTTTTGACGAGATGATGAGGTTTCAGTTGCCGAGACTCATTCTTTTAATGAATCGTCATCTAAAAGAGACTCACTGTAGTTTTATTTTTACGTTTTTTGAGAACTTAAAACCAGAGAGATACAAATGTGGCAAATACGGTAGTAATCAGGAGAGACCCAAAAATGCTCTAACTCATTTCAAGGATGTTTCAGTTCTAAAATTCAAGATATGCTCTATACCATTAGTGATTCATCCAGTTCTATTTGGATCGTGAGACCAGCTCAAGAACGAGAAGTTATGCATCGTCTCTGCTACTCTGTACCAGGCTTGGCCCTTACCCTGTTCTGGGCTTCACCTTATTCAAGCCAAAAACAAATGACCTGTGCTGAAAGTGCAGGAGAAATCATGTAATCATCAACCCTATAACCACAAGCATCTCATAAGCTAGGTAAGGGGAGAATTTTATGGTATGGGAAAGAATCATTTAAATACTACCAAAAAAAAAGTGCCTCTTGTACTTGCTCTGGTTTAGAAAAAAGGCGTGTTTCCTTCATCCATCACCACGTAAGGTGGAAGAACATAATGCCTACAATAATGACCTTTGAAGCTAACCAAATGAATCTTCTTTTAATCACGATTATCACAGATTCAAAGTTTAAAACGAAATGTAGCTTGGCTATTTTTCCATTTTGCTTTTGATTGCTATTCTGTGATGTCCACTGCATACACCTAATCAGAATGGGGGTCTGTGAGGCAGCCAGAGACACAGCTGTCCCATTTCATGAGATCTCTGAGTCAAGCCTAACAAAGGGAGTGGTGAACTGTCCTCTAAAAGTAGGAGGTATTCAACATGTTCAAGAGCCAACAGAATTTTGTGTTTAGAGTAAAAGTGTTACAGTCAGACCTTTACTGACCAGAAATTAAATGATTATGGTCACAGAGGCAAGTGCGCAAGTACAATTGCTGTCATGTAACCACTTCCATGGCTCCAAATACTGCCAGCCGTTTCCACATATCCTCTGTCCTTGAATTGACCCTTTCTTCACGCTCCAAATAAACTCTCAAGAAGATTTTTCTACTCTAATTTTTACTCCATTTGCAACACTGTTCTCATAACTTGGACCTTATCATTGTAATTATCGTGAACACACTCCCATCTTACTTAAAAATCTCGATACGGAAAGATGAATAATGAATGCATGTGTGGGTTGTGTTAAGTGCATGCATGTGTGTGTGTATATCTATCCGTATACCCCATGTAAAGGATATTTACCCCACTCATCTTTTCAACAGTGTCACTAGGTCCTCTGGAAGCAAAGGCTCAGAAGGAGGTAGGGGTGCAAGAGGTTCAGCTGGGGGTGGTGATGGGGGAGCGGGGAGTTAATGTATGGGAAGCTAATGGGAAGAGGAAGCAGGTGGTCAGCTGGGGCTGATCCAGGCTCAGCCATTGACTGGGGGCTGCAGGGGAGAATGTGGCCTTGGCTTGAAAATGGAGGCCTAGCCTGAAGGTATGAACAGCTGGAGGCTGTCAGCTCACTGCATTCCTTAGAGCTGAATGGCAAGTTCTTTCAAGGACAGAAATCTGCTTGGCCCAGCCCCCTGACTGCCACAAACAGATTAAGAAACTGTGGCCAAGAGGTTAATTGACTTGTTCAAGATCACACAGAGAGCAAAAGGGATGGAACCGTAGGACCACACTTTTACTAGACAATGTTCACGGACACTGTACCGAGGACCAGGACACACTTTCTTTGTCTCCTTGCTGTCTATCTACCAAAACTTTAAAAATGGAAAAGGAAAACTTTTTGTTTAAAAAAGATGAGGCCAGAAACTGTACAATTTTTTCATCCTTGAGCCACATATGATAAACCCTCAAAAAATATTTACTGAATGAATGAATAAAAAACTCTTTTCTCTCTTCCTCTCTTCCTTCCTCCCTCTCTCTCTTTCCCATTCTATTGTTTATCTATCTACCTTTCTATCTATCACACATCTACCTATCTATCATCTGTCTTAAAACTAACACTAACCGGAGGGCATTAGGGAGGAAACAGCAGGATACTAGAATCTCAGTGACTGCATATCACCTCCTCCAAACCTGCTCCCTGGGACCTACCACTCCAGACTGAACCAGGTTATGAGCCTGCCACACTGGACTACAGGGTCCTTTCATGCCACGGTCACTGCCCTGTGAGCCCTTGGTCAATGTTACACAACAAGGTATTGCTAATAGAATTTCCATCAAAAAGAATTATTTTTAGGGTTATTCCAAAATAATAGAGAGGGGGAAGCACTCATCTACTACAGCAATCGGGAGACGTACTTCTCATAGGATCATTGATTCTTCTTTGCTCTGGCAATGAAAATCTTGTCCGTACATCATAGAAAGGTGAAAACCCTCTGCAGCCCCTCCAAAAAGGTGTGGTAAAGCATCAAACGGGAAGCGTTCGAGACCAAGTGTCTCTGCTTGGGGAGGATCCTCAGGGAGGATTCCAAGGTCTATTCCTTTCTATCGCATGAACAAAGCAGCCTGCTAAGAATCCTCTACAGAGAATTAAACTGGGTAATAGACCAAAGGCTCAACAGTTGGGCTTCATAAATGGTAAAGTTCAACAATAATATTAAGTATCCAGGTGAACTGGTATTAAAAAAAAAAACTGGTGCAAAGTCAATGACTAATAAAAACCAATCTCCTTCCAACAACAACCTTCTGGCCATAGATCTAAAAATTAGGTGAAGTCCTTCAGTCTACTCCTTCACTTCCTTTGCCCAAGTTGGCTGCGAGTTGCTATTATTTTTTAATAACAATAGTGTGTTGGCACCAAAGGGTTATTTTTTGCGGCTGTAGTTGATCAGGAACAGGAGAGCCTCATCTCACACACTTCACCAGCATCATTGGGTCTATACCAGAAAAAGCATTTTACACGCTGGATGTGGTATCCTGGTATCGGAGGCGTTTCTCACTCTATTCACGCTGCAATAGCATGAACTTCAGAAGAGCCCTGCTTTCTACTTAGCACCACCAAGACGCAAAAAACCTGTGGAAATGTCCCTCTTTTTCTTAGCTTGTTAATTTATTTGTTTGACAAATAGTTACAAATAGTCCTGATAGCTACACACGTTTCCACAGTAGTTGAACCATGAAGACTAAGCAGGTGGCGGGCTTGTAAACAGAGGGTGCTGGGGGCAGGGGAGTGGAATGCAGCAGGGAGTTTTCCTAAAGTTCAAAAATGACAACCTAAGCATCTAATTCAGGGTGGAGGAAAGGTGATGAGAGGGAGGAAGGCGACCACTAGGGCAATGATAAGACGGTAGAGCTGGGAGCTGGCAGTGCTTCCTTTGGCTGTGAAGCACAGTGCCGACCCACATGATGGAAATCCAGAGCAAAAGGAGAATGGCAAAGAACAGAGCCCAGGAAACAAAAAGCACACTTAAAGCGGCCAAACTCCAAAGGTATCATTCCTCTGTCTACGCTAGGTGCCTGCTTCATTCATTTTTTAAAACCCTACACAAGCTGAAAGAGACATCAAGGTCTACCACGCTGGTGGAATGAGGCAGGGCAGGTGCTTTTCTATGGATTTGCATAAGCCCACTGCCTAAATTTCATCCATGATTGCTGCTGTTGTTATCTTAATCTATAATGAGGGCATACCATAGAAATCGCCTCTGATGCTTTCTCCCTTAGCTTTCCCAACTCCCCATTCTCTGCGGGCTCAAGATCTCACTTTACAAGGGCACTCAGTAGCGGGAAGTGGTGGTACCAGGAAGCAAAGCATACATGTTCATGCCTTTCATTTATAAACATTCCAAGGGGTTCATTCTCCCCTCTTCCGATCCCTCACTGGTTTCACATGTCCACTCACTGTGGGCAAAGTAATGAGTTTATTTTAAAATATTTTTTTTGCTTGAAAGTCAATGCTAATGCCTGAATCAGAATCCTTATCTGGCAAAGAGTTACATAAATGACACCTAAATGTCCCTGAGAATGTCTGTCTCGGCAGCCATGCGATTCCAAAGACTTCACCTTTTCTACTCATGCAAAGGTTTCAACTCCTGTCAATAATGAGTTAGGTTTAGAAAGCATTTAGAAAGATCGCCCCTGTTACCAGCTGGAAATGCTCTTCTCTGATGTAATACTACACTTGGGATAATACCACAGACATGTTACTGACAATAGCATGCAATAAAAATGTCTTCCTTCTATTTTCAGTAACCAAGTTTACTCCTCCCCATGAAAGAGACCCGTGTCATAATACATTTCACACTAGTGTGTCATCAAGAGACTCCAATGTGCTTGGACTTATATACTAGAAAGAGAAAGCTAATTATACTTACAGGAGGCCCCAATACAATTGGCTCTGCTTGCAAATACTGTCCCATGGACAACGGTGGGTTGTGGTATAAAGCCCTTCTGGGAGATGGTGCTCTTATGGTGGTCATGTATCTTCTCTCTCTTCTGGGAGAGAGGTCTCTTCTGGCCGTGATCTCTTTCCCAGGTGACACTGGCCTCCTTGGGGACAGATGCCTTCTTGGTGAAACATCTCCTTGTGATATCTCTCTTCTCAAGGCAGCTTCCTTTCTTGGTGAAAGATGTCTCATGGGCGATACATCTCTCCTAGGTGATAAATGTCTTCTGGGTGACAAATCTCCTTTGGGTATCAGATACCTCTTTGGTGAATTATCTCGACAGGGTGAAGAATCATATCCTGGTGAGGAATGGTGGCTGGAGGGTGAGAAGTCCCTTGGGGAGGAACTCGGCTCTGAAGACAGCATGCATTCTTCATCCATACAACTAGGGATGTCTAACCTGTCTTTGTCTGGTTCCGAGTCTGTACTTTTGCTCTGGAATAATCTCTGGTATTCTGTCATTGGAGTATCTTCACATGAGTCACTTGGTGTCATAAGCTGAGTAACCTGAATACTTGGCAAAGTAACTAAATAGCTGATCAATGAAGAATGCCCCAGGGAGCTATCAGAAGGAACCCCATGGGGCACGGCGCCAACATTCACAGGTAAGGAGGAGAATCTAGGAGGCTGGGGACTGGTGCTTCTTGATCTTGTTTTTGGTGTCAGATCTCCTTGGTCATCAAAGTCATCATCATCTTCATCATCATCATCATTATCATCTCCATCCTCACCATCCGATTCTTCAGCATCTGAGAACTGATGATCAGTTGAAATGCTGGACATGCTATGCTTCTCAGCCGCTTTGTGCAAATCTTCCATCGTTTCTGAAGCAATTGAACAAAGAGAGTGAAGATCAAGATCCAAATACGAAGGTTAGGAGCTAATTTAGGCCCCATCTCTTTCCAAAAGCTTTCCTCAACCCTCCAGCCCTTAGAGACAGTCTTATCTCTGAATTCCTATAACACACATGGGCACATACCTCTGTGACTCTAGATTGGTTCTTGTTTTTTTTTTTTTTATGTACCTATCTGGTTTCATCTCCACCCTGTAATACGGACTCCATAGTAGGACCTTATAACTCAGGCGTCATACCACTCGTAGAAAACCCTCAATAAATGGGTATGCAATGTTGTTAATGATGGTATTAGAGGAAAAAGAGAAGCAAGACTTGTCTCTACAGGTATAAGACCTCACGAGGCCCAGCTGACCCTCAGGTTTTCTATTGAGGTTACTGATGGATTCTTTTTACTACTAGATTTCCTCTTAATAGGAAAAGTAAGACAAAATGCTTTCCAAGTTTCCCAAAAGGTTTCATAAACTTTAAATCACCATCACAACTTAGGTGCAATTAGATCTCCTTTATGGTTCTAGATAGAAGTATTTCCATAGTAAGGCCTTTCAACCTCCTCAGCCAGAACTGAAATGCATTTCTTCTCAGTAAGTTTCAAGCAACTCAATGTGTCAGACTTCTTTTCTGTATTTAGTATTTAGTAAAATGAAATGTGATCAGTATCTTTTTTAAATACCTAAATTTATTTTACCACCTTGGCCACAAAGCTCCAGCATGCACAGTAAAGAGTTCAGTCAACTAAAGTATGAAATACCTGCTTCCTCGGTTTCGGTATCATCCACTGATGTCATTGAGACCCCCAACTCCAGGCATTTCTTCATGTGTGCTTTAGATTTCATATGCTTCGTTAGGTTTCCTGGAAAATACAGCCAAAAAAAGAGCAATGAATTGGTTACCAAAATGTGATGATTGCTGCAAAATTCAGCGTGAAATGAACTGACTTGAGATAATAAAGATTTGTTTCTCGCCCCTACCCCTTGTCTCAAACTTAAGAGGAACAATTGGGCTTCTGAAGATGTTAACCCCAGACAGCTTCAGCCCAATCTCAGGTTTTCTGCATTCTAGAAGACTTGTCGAAGTCTAGGGTCACAGCTTTTCAAGAGTAGGCTCAAGTACAACTGGGAATCCCAGGCTTTCCTGGCTGAGAAGGGATCTAATATCTTTGGCCCAGTTGGGCCCACCTCCTTGGACTCCATATAACCAGGATGGCACAAGCTGGGTCACACCTCTCTGAGCAACTTCAGAATGAAATATTGTCATCAACATATCCACCAGACCCCAGACCTTCTGGCATTGATCAGATATAGATTAAACTCACAGGAGCCTCACTTGTCAGAAGAAAAAATATATGCAAACTAATGTTGGGGCCAATCCTGTAAATGAATGCAAAGATCCATACAAATACTTAGCTAACTACTTATAGGAAGCATTAGTCTCAGTATTTAGCATCTATCCATCTGGCATATATCAGCAAAGTTTATGACAGCAGCTTCTAAAGTTCTGGAGCAGCAAAATTCCTTTCTTATTTATCTTGAAACTCCCACTGTTCTACGAAAAAAGAAAGAATTTTATGTCAAATATGTATTATGATGATGATAAGACATACACAATTGTCCCTTATGTAAAATGGTGTAGTACAATTGGCCCTCCATATCCGCAGGTTCAGCATTCACAGATATGAAGCGCTGGCTATACAGTTATACGTGTACCTAAGTACATATGTGTATTTCTATAGATTTATATAATTGCTATATGGAATGTGAGAAATTATGAAAACACTGATCCAATCACCTCTGATTTAGGATCTATGAAATTATATTATTCCATGTCATATATATAACTTATCAAAAGAGATCCAGGAAGTAATTCAGCTGTAAGGGCCATATTATTATCTTTGCGCTTTGACGCTGCTTTAGTAACATAGCAGCAAATGCTTTATTTTTAAGAGTAGGCTCATTGAATCTAGATGGAAACTCAGCCTGCTGAAATAGTTTATTCCCCTTGTAAGAGTGTTTAGCTTACTATTAATGTAATATAGGAGCCACAACTCTAAACTGGGGCACTGTTGTTTATTATTTTATTTATATTATTTTATTTTTTACTTAACATTTGGCTTATTGCTTATATACCTACAAATTTTATGTGGTATTTTGGTAACTCCAAACATAGAAATATGTCCTGGCCCTTACCGCTCTTTTTTATCAAAAAAACTATATCTACAATTTTTCTAAAGATCTAAACAATTTTTATAGATACATCATCAAGAATTCTAAAATCTGTAAATTAATTAAATATGTCTATAAATTAATGGAAATCATCTGCTTCTGTAAGGGTGCAAGTGATCTGAGTATGTGGACATATGTAGATGTTAGGTATGTCAAGATAGTTTATTTAGAGCTCAGTATGTGTTTCTTCTTCTATATTTTTCTTTCCACTCGTTTCAAGTAGGCAGTGAGGCTTTGCGTTCTCATCCTCAGGGTAGTTTTGTAGTTAGAAATAGGGCTCAGAAACAACCCCACCCTGACTTTGGCTTATTAAAGTCTTGAACATATGAAGGATTATAGCAAAGAGAGGGGAGCAGGATGGCAGGAAAGGGCACCTGGAGAAGTGACACAGGCACAGAGGAGGTACCAGTCCTACAAGTGTGCTCTGATTCTGTGCTCAGATGACATGACAACAAGCACTTCAGCCGGAAGTGAAAACTGGCGGACGAGGGGTTTCCCAGGATGATCTGCTCTTTTTAAGATTCCAAGACATTTGTACATTCCCGAAGGTTGACAAGGAAACTCCAGTAATGACCAAGAAACAATTATTTCCTGCTAAAACTCCAAGACGATGGTTCAAAGCCAAATTTAATTTGGGTGAAAAGAAATAGCTATGTGACGTTTCTTCACGCAGTGTTTCATGCGGCTATACCTACAGTTAACTCATATGCCCAGGGAATATCAGTTGTAATGACTGGCGGATTTGCATTATTTCCTAAAACCAAAGTTTATATTTTCTTATGTCCTAGGGAGTCTCTCAGTGAAGTTCTACATAAAAGGTCTTGATTGTGCAAAAGTGGATGGTATTTAAAGGACCTTATGTTTATCTCCTTTGAAATGCAAATGAACACTCCCTCCCCCTCTTTCTGGCTTACAAAGAGGCATACTTATAATATAAATATCTTTTTAATAAAGAAGAAACAGATACGTTGAGAGGCTACACATTTTTACTGCTGACAAACGAATAAAGACAATTTAGGATTTTGTGTATAAGAGAAAATAGGTACACATTTCTCTACCAAAGATTATTTTATTTGATATTTATTTTTCTTGATGGGTAGTGGAGCAGATTAATTGGCATGCAAATCTAAAGTTAAAACATTGGAAAATGTTAGTGTGAGGTTAGTAAGGGTGTGTCTAGAGGATTCATTAGTACTTCTACAGTAAATAGTAAAACATACTTCTACAGAAGTCATCCACCTCTAATTCACTACTGTTTGTATTCTGAGAACACTGGGTTTATAAACATTTTCATAATTTTATAAAATGATAGAAATATAATTGAAGCAACCTTTTAGTATAAAATATTTTCATATAAATCTACCTTCTAAAAACAGATATTTTTTAAAAAAAGAGAATATCATTTCAAGGCAAGTCTTAGTTTTATGAGATTAATAGCCATGGCCTGAGAGTAAGAAATTGTCTCCATGCTGATAAATACACAGAATACAAGCTATCAAATTTCTATGCATAATTAATGCAAGTGTGGATGGAGGGGCCCACCGGGGAGTCCGCGGGTCTCTACATCATTTATAATCTTGAAACTGACCATGGGCACATGTTTTCTTTCCGGCTGCCGCCTTGCTTTTCTAATGCCATGGCATGGATTATCTCCCTGCAGTATTTCAATAGCGGTGCAAAGATTCTCTAGACCACATAACATTTCCAACATGAGGTAATAGCTATCCAGGCAATTCTTAGCCACTTCCTTCGAGACAACTAGCCTGGACCTAAGTCTGTAGCTCTTACTTAGGTCATAAAAGGAGCCTCACTGTCTCATGTACATCCTCAGACCACTTAACAGGAAGAGGAAAATACATTTTGTGGGGTCACATTTTCACAAAGAAAACCAACTAATTGTCGATGACGGTTATAAAATAGTATTCAGAATCTGGAGCAGCCATTAAAAAAAGTGTTTTTCCTCTAAAAAAAAAAAAGAAAGAAAAATCAGACCTGTACCTTTTGTTTTGAAGGCAAAATTACATAACTTGCATACATAAGGCCGGACATCAGTATGAGTGCGGATATGCTTTTTGAGCATGCTCGGTTTCTTACAGCGAATTCCACATTCTTCACAAATGTACTTTCCACGTCCACGTCCTCTGACATATACATAATCTTCATTTGACTTATACCTGTTAAAAAAGGGAAAATACAGTGTGTTTCCAAATACCTTTGCACGTTATACGTCAAACCAAAAGCTAATCATTTGCAAGACAAATTTTTAGGAGGGACTTTTACAATTATTTAACTTTATTTCTACAAAGCCTGTGAAATCTATGCAGTAAAGTCCTGAAAGAACAGATTTGGCATTGTAAATAAAAGGGAATTTTTTTCTATATGGAGTTCAAAACGGAATTGGCTCTTCTATGAAGTGTAAATATAGGGACTCCGTACAGATGTTCAATGGGCTTATATAAGCCTCAAAGAGTTGCAGAGCTGTGCACCTCACTGCCTCTGGCCAAGAAACATCCAAAAAGTTATACTAGCATATTTAAATCATCACATATCATTTGCTAATATTCCATCATCTAAGATGTGCATACCCCTCTGAATTTGCTAGAATAAATATGACTGATTATAGAATTCTTCATTGCAAGTTTCTACTCTATTTTTACAATCCTGGCACGAGAGTCAGAAATTTCTAGCTTACACAGGCTGAGCTGAGCTCACCAACTGTTGCCTACAGATTTGATCTGCTCTTCTCAAGGACCATGAATCTGTACTAAAGTGAAGTCTAAATTTCAAGTGGCTTCTGGAAGGTACTGTTACATAATGAAAACTAGACTTTCTATTTTTCAATCAAATTTGCATTCGTTTCTGGAACGATTTAATAGAGAAGTTTGAAAGGATAAATGAGGCCCTCTAGTTTAATTAAATCAGTTAGATGAGCAAAGTCTTAGGTATTCACTGTAATTATCAATGGAAGAAACCTATCTAGTGCTCACCACCCATCACATTTTGTTTAGAATACAGGGAAACATGACCTATCATACAGGATAGCAGCATTCTACTGAATAACTCAATGAATACCATTATCTCTTAAATCTCAGGCTAGAATTATGGGTCTAATGTCATTCTTGGGAAGATATTCCTTTCGAAGGGCTCTTTTTATAACTTCAAAAGGTAAAGTGACCTACAAAATGCCTTAACTCAGTGTGGACTGACTTAAAGGCACTAGATTTACAGTTTTGTTTCGTTTCGTCTTACATTCTAAGAGCATTGCAAACTTCTCTATTTTGTTCTAGCTAATCTATCATCAGAAGTAAAAGCAAGTTCAAATTCATTTGTCAAATCCACTGAAGAATATTTAAGAGAGAAAATCCATCCAGCATATTTAAATATCCACTCTGCTATGGATATTATTTAATCTTAAGATTATCTTTTGTTCAGTACCAATCCAGGTGAGAAGTGACTAGTATCAGAAATATGAATAGTCAGTTTTGCATGCTTTCTGCTCCTTTAAATCTTTCCCATTTAGGGACAAGGAATTTCCAAAGTCAACTTTTTCTTCAAAACTATTTTGAACTTTGTCTTTCATCTCACATTATCTTTTGTAATAAAGAAGAAAAGAACTTAAAGATGCAAAATATCTTTCATCTTTTAATATCACTATTCTCTGCCCCAAACTTAGGGCATGAAATTACCTAAGGATGAAATTACCTTAGGATGAAATTACCTAAGGAATATAGAATAAAACAAATAATTTTATAGAAAGCAACTTTTCTTCAGGAAAGGGTACTTTAAGCTTACTGTGGCCCAGGCCCATCATTGTACTTGATGTACAATGTATTATCTTCAAATAACACTATTTTAAAGTCTCAGCTGATTAACTTGCTTCCAGAATGAAAACAGAGTAAATTTTGTATAAAATATAACCATATCAGAAAAGTCTGCACAAATAAAATATTTACCCTTCAACAGTTCTGCAGACCCATGAATTTACTTGATACAAGAATTAATGGATTTTGAAAAAATAATTAAAAGATATGATGAATTGGGCGATTGGAATTGACATGTATACACTGATGTGTATAAAATTGATGACTAATAAGAACCTGCTGTATAAAAAAATAAATAAAATAAAATTTAAAAATTAAAAGGAAAAAAAGGATTAATGGATTTAAAAAAATAATTAAAAGGTATGTTTAATTAAATTACTGTCTATGAATTAAATAGTAATAAGAAACATATACACTTAAAAATTTGGTCAGTAATACTTTTTTTTTTGAACTTATCACTTTGCAATTGGCAAAATAAGAGGTGGTAACACACTTCTTGGAATAAACAGATGATTACCACCAGGCAGAAGATGGATCACAGATTAAGGAATGATATCAATTATAGGAAAGAATCTGTAAAATATACAAACACATGGAGGCTAAACAATACACTGCTTAATAACCAAGAGATCACTGAAGAAATCAAAGAGGAAATGAAAACATACCTAGAAACAAATGACAATGAAAACATGATGACCCAAAACCTATGGGAGGCAGCAAAAGCAGTTCTAAGAGGGAAGTTTATAGCAATACAATCTTACCTCAAGAAACAAGAAAGATCTCAAATAAACAACCTAACCTTACACCTAAAGCAATTAGAGAAAGAAGAAGAAGAAGAAAAAAACCCCAAATTTAGCAGAAGGAAAGAAATCATAAAGATCAGATCAGAAATAAATGAAAAAGAAATGAAGGAAACAATAGCAAAGATCAATAAAACTAAAAGCTGCTTCTTTGAGAAGATAAAATTGACAAACCATTAGGCAGACTCATCAAGAAAAAAAGGGAGAAGACTCAAATCAATAGAATTAGAAATGAAAAAGGAGAAGTAATAACTGACACTGCAGAAATACAAAGGATCATGAGAGATTACTACAAGCAACTATACACCAATAAAATGGAAAACCTGGAAGAAAAGGACAAATTCTTAGAAAAGCACAACCTCCTGAAACTGAACCAGGAAGAAATAGAAAATATAAACAGACCAATAGGGTGGGAGGGAGACGCAAGAGGGAGGGGATATGGGTATATATGTATATGTATAACTGATTCACTTTGTTATAAGGCAGAAACTAACACAGCATTGTAAAGCAATTATACTGCAATAAAGATGTTTTTTAAAAAAAAAGGAATGATTGGGACATAGCCCATAACGTTGGACAATGAAATGAGGAGAAAATTAAATATGGCCCAATCCTTTTGGATCATCAAAACACAGCAATAAAATGTTCACATATGCTTTTTCATTTGTGTCCTTCATTAGTGGAGATGGGCTCCCCAAATCATACAGTCACTGTGAAAGTCTCACTAATCTAGTACAAGTGCGCTGTTATGAAGAAGACTGATGAGTGTAAGCGTTGATTCAGTCACAGGGATCACTCAGTCTCTGTAAAGATAAAATCTCTATTTCTCTTGTTTGTGTTAAAAGATGAGGAATGTGAAAAAATACCGAGACAAGCTTCATGACTACAAACGGCTGTGGCTTTAGTGGTGACAATACTAGGCATTCATCCAAGGGGGTCAACCTTACCAGGGAACCAACTTTGATAATCCATCTCCAAACTGGTAAATTTATGTGAGAAACTGATACTTCATATCACCAACCACTCAACATTTTAGAGTCAAACAGATAACATTATTTTGTTCTCCAAATATAATTAGAATAAAATCATGCTCATGGAAATATGTCAATTATAGATCTGTTGCAAAGATAAGGTAGACACATCACAATCCCCAAATGTGGTTAACGTCCTTTAAAATTTTTTAATTTTAAAGCAGAAGTCTGGGCTTTTTCTCCCCTGTGACTAGATTTAAGATACCTTTCTATCAAAATCTAAAACTGGACATTACACATACATGCAGTGTTTCTTAACTAGATAGACAACAAAATCATTGAACCTTATTACTTGAGTTTCTGCAACTCAGAATTCAACATTTAAAAAGAAATTCCTAAAGACAGAGAAACTGTCACAGACCAGAGAAGTTTGGGGAAACACGACAACTAAATGCGAAGTGGTGCCCTGGCTTGGATACTAGAACAGAAAGAGGGTATTGAAGGGACTGGCGAAATCCCAATAAGGTCTGGACTTTATGTAATAATAAAAACAATAAAATAAAACTAGTTTCTAGGTTTATACATGAGTGTGCATGACTGCATTTTTGTAAGCATAGAATAAAAATATGTCCATTACTAACACAACAAATGCCTATCAAAGTAATACCAAAGAATGAACAAACTTGGACAATATCAAGAGTCCAGCAATTTAGTCGATTTCATATTGAATTAGAGGTATGAAAATTTAAGGCAGAAGTTCGAACCATATACAATAGGGACATTTTCATTAAAAGCAAGTCATGAAAACAAGGGCACGAGCTCATTATCTATTACCAGACAGACTTCAGAAATGTGTATAGAATAAGGAATTTGCTTTATGCTTCAGACCAGAGGAGATATGACTTTTCCATGCAGACACTCAGGACCATTTATGCTGAATTTAATGGAATACTTTACATTTGCACATGTGTTTCCTTACCCTCCTTCAAAGATTTTAATTCGAATGGGCTCAGCTTGTTTGGATCCAATATCCTTATCTCCATGAATATCTCCTTTCCCTCTTTCCTTTAAGATATTTCCCATTAGCTTCCTTTCTAGCTTGCTGCCAAATAAAAAGGTCGCATCAGGTTTCATCTGTAGGCCAAAAAGAGAGAATCATTTCGTATGCATTCCCTAAGACACAGAGGAAGCGCACACATCCCACTCTTCCATGATCTCTGAAAATCAGCCTAAACTCCATGCTAAAAGGCCATAGGCTGGCTACATAAAATAAGGGACAACAGGGATAAAATCAGAAAAGATGACAGCTTCTACAGAATAAATTCAACATTCTGTTAAAAAAAAAAACCAACAGGACCCCACTAGCACGTACACTGTACAACCCTAATAACAATGTTAAAAACACGTTCTGTTTGGGAAGTAGCAATTCAAGCAATCTCTATGCGTTTAGAAAATATTCTCAAAAATCATTAAAGAGAAATGGTAACTGAAGTGAGTAAGTATATTTTATTTATTATATATTTTTGTTTAAGACCTCCATGTACTTCTTTATTAATTTAGCATAAATTCCAAAGTGGCCCTTACTAATATTTTTATAATCCTACATGTAAGGCAATAATTGTTCATGTAGGAACAAACCTGCTAATCCCTTGGAAAAATGAGTTTTGAGAGAAATATATTAAAAATAAATTTTAGTAAAACAATAGCCAATGGGAACAACCCCTCCCTCAGAAGTTCACAAAGTTCAGTTCTAACACCCTGCAGCCTCCTTCCTGATCTTTCCTCTCCTGTGTCCACTCCCTGTTCTATGTCCTCATTTCACAATTTCCTGAAGTCCTCACCTCAAAGGAAAGTTGGTCTGCTAGGTCACTAACACAGGTTGGAACGGGGAGGAACTCGAAGGAATTAGTCCCTGCGGTGGAATTTCACTGCACCCGGCTGAGGAGATACTTTGTGCTTGGTACGTTCCTACGTACTGACTGGTACTGACCCCTCATAACTAAGTTCAGGGTCAATGGGTAAGGCCCGTTTGCAGAGGACCCCTCCCCAGCTCTGGTCTTCATTTTACTTGTATGTTTTTTTCCGTACGTCCTTCACTACGTATTCTGCTCAGCAATCAAATCCACAACACAGAGTGCTTTCAGAAACAATATTTGTTACCTGAGCAAACTGCTTCCAAGCACTTGATGACGTAAGCTTGCCGGCTCCAGGCCTGTGCATAGCGGCCAGGGTATAAATTTCTGCGGTGATTTTTTGCTTGGACCTCAGAAGAGCCAGCGTGGTCTTGGTGTTCAATCCTGATGGGTTTGGGTTACAGGAACTAATGCACCATGAAGCATATACCGAGGATTTGAAGGTGGCCTGTTGCACGTAATTGGGTTTTGTATAATTCAAGAAGCACCAACTCACAGTCGTTGTTGTCCGCAGACTGGGGAACTGCAGAATCTGCTGGAAATCTACCACGTCCGTGAAAAGAAGAGTCGAATTTGCCACTTTCCCGCTTGGGTCGGACGCTCTGGGGACCAGCACGCCGGCAGGCAGCTTCTGGCCCTTCCCTTGCTCTTCCAGCTGACTGTCCCCGGGTGGCAATGAGGAAGTCTGTGGGCTCATGCTCATATCAGACGCCGTCTCATCAATGTCTAACTCATCTGAGGACTCTTTGCTTTCAGAAGGCCCACTGGACTTCTGCCCCAGAGCGGGTGCCCTGGAGCTTGGAGGGAAGGGCTCCCTCAAGGGCACGCTGGCGGACGGGTGGTCTTGAGATGAGGAGGGGGACAGCGAGGAGAAGGACGATGACGCTGATGGCAAGCCATCCTTTGGCTCAGAAGCACAGCCCTGTCGAACGAGCTGGGGCTTCTGCGGGCGGGAGAGATCCTTTTTGATGTCTGAGTTGGTCAGCTCCACGGCGCTGAGCTCCTCCACGATCTGTCCATACATCTTTTCCTCCTTGACCCTTTTCTGCTGCTTTGTTTCCATGAAGAGTTCCAAGCTGCTGGCTGGAGAAAGCATCCGCTTGCTGCCTCCCAGGGTGGCGACGCTGTCAGAGGTGGAAGGTAAACATAAGGGGATGGAGGATTCCAAGCCAAGGGGTATGGTCTGAGGTACTTTCCAGATGGGGCACTTTTCCAAGCCTGCGTGCTGCCCCAACACCTGGGCAATGTTAAATCCTATCCCTTGCATGGCCGGGTTGGTTACCAGTGTTCTTTGGGTCACATTCTCGTCGACTTTGCATATGACAATGGCAGGGCTGTTCTGCCCAAGCATCTGGGAAATGCTTGTGTACATGACACTCCCATAGGACGGTACGTGGGTCTGGATCCTAACAGGAACCACTGTCCCTGGTAAGGACTGTAAAGGCCCAGCGTTTGCTGAGGTGAACTCTTCTTGAAGAACCTGCTCGGAGGGAGTATCTGTTGACTTGGTGCTCTCCCCTGACGGAAACTTTGGAAGAAGGTTCTTGGAGTGTAGCCCTGATGTTCCTGAATAACCCGGGTAGGTTTGCTCTTTCGTGTGCGCGTAATCAGCGGATTTCTTTCCAGTGTGCTCCGCCACAGGCTCCAAGGGGTAGCTGGGGTGAACTTCTGCCTGGAAAGGAGGCTTTCCATAGCTCTTTGGAGCATGCTGAGCCAGGGGATGGGGGAAGTGTGCCTGCCACCAGGGGGGCTGCTGAGCTGGGAAATGAACCATACAGACGGTAGGATATTGGAACTGGAACAAGGTGTTCTGGATTGGAGAGAACGGAAGAGTCTCTTGATGTGGAAATAAATGTGGCTGTTCAGTCAAGTGCTTGCTTGGAATATAGGATGTCGGTTGTATGAAGGGATTTCTCAGAGACTCCTGACTATCCAGGTGCATGATCTGTTGCTGGGCCAGGTGGAGTGGTCCTGAGCTCAGCTGGGCACAAGGACCCACCACCTGCTTCCCTGGGTCCTCTGCCTGAAGGGCAGGAAGCACAGAGCATGGGGCGTGGTGCCACGTGGCCCTGAGGCTGCCGTGCAGATGTTCTAGCTGTTCCTGCTTTACGCTCAGATCCGCGGCGGCCTCCCCCTGGACGATCTCGGGAGAGCCACTGAAAGAAGCCTGCCGCACCAGAAAGCATTTCTTTCTCTCCCGGGATGGGGACAACGCGGATGCCGACGCCCCTGCCACCGGAGCATGGGACAGATTCCCATAATCAAATGATTTGCTCCGAATTTCTGGGACTTCCGTTGGGTGGGGACAAGGCATCTGCTCGGACGAGCAGCGTCGCATCTCCTTTTGGTGGTGGTGGCCGGGGACGGACAACGAGTACGAACCAGCAGGGACCGTCAAAAACTCTGAGTGCTTCCCAAACTCATCCGGCTTGGGAGGTGCCGCAAGCTTCATGGTTTCTTCTCTTTCAAAAGACATGGAGAAACTGGAGCTGTGCGACAAGTTACTTTCTTGACTGGGGCTGCGGGAGAGGCCGGTGCCTGTGGATTCAAAGCTGGATTCCCCGGAGGAGTGCTCCATATCCGCGAGCCGCAAACGCTTCTTTTTGGGTGGCAGCTTCTCAGCCGGGAGCTGGGAGAGGGTCTCACTTCTCTGGGGCCACTGAAATTCCTCCACCGGCTTTTCTGCCTCTTTACTCTGGGCCTCCTTCTCCTTCTCTGGCTTGTCAGGCTCCTCGGTCACGCGGATCTCGGGGACCTGGATGTTGTGCTGACGCACGAGGCGGGGCTGCGCGTGGTAGGGCGGCTGCGCGACCTGCTGCGAAGGGGATGGCTTCCCCCCGCCTTCCGTGGTCTCCCCGGGCGGAGCCCACTCTGGGCTCACCGGGGCTTCTGAGATCTCACTGTCACAGGTCTCGGAAGGTGACGAGGCTTTCTCCTGGGCGCTAGCGGCGAGTTCAGCGGACTCGGACCTCTCAAATGAATTGGGGCGGCTCAGCGAGTTCGTATGCTGAATCACAGAGATCACATTGCCGGGAGGCTTCCTGCCCCCTCCGTCTGACGGCTTGTCTGAATCAGAAGCTGCGGGTGACTCCTCTGACCCAAGCGATGGACTTCCAGATTGCAGCGGGGGTCGACACGGGTCAAAGCGCTCCGAGTGACCATGAGAAGGGTTTTCCTGTCCAGCCAGGCCGAATCCACTCCTGGCTCCTTCCTGCATCTGCGATTTGGGCTCGAAATCTGAAGTCGCGATGCCCAGGGGCGTGCTGACGACGCTACTGCAGATCATCGGGGTGTCCTCCTCGTCCCCTACACTCTTCTCTTTCCGGCGTTTTCGATTTTCACAAGTAGTTCCAAACATGGTTGGCACTCCCTGCAATGGCACCGAGGGATCCATGAAATACTCTCCGCCGTGTTTCAAGGGGCTGATGCAGGAAGCATCCCTGTAGCTCTGCTTCGGTGTCTCCGAATCCTCCCACTTCTTATAGGGTTTCCGGCAGACATCATAGTCATACCCAACCCTGTCCCCAGGAATCAATTTCTTTTCCTTCAAGGATGGACCCGTGATGCTCTTTGACATCCTGCCATGGTGTTCTGCTTCCACGTGCCCCTCCTGTACCGAAGGCAGCTCAAAAGCCGCTTGTCTTCTTAACATGCGCTGAGGGGGTATTCCTACAGTCCCTGGATAGAACACATCATCAGAACCAGTCATCCGTTCATCAAATGAGTGACTTCCTCTCAAAGAAGGAGGAAGACTTAAATTCGTTGCTGAAGAAGTTGGCATTGAGTTGCTTCTAATAAGGGGTGAAGAGTCAACAGGAGCTTCTAGGAGAACTGGGCTGCTGCCTTGGAAACTGGCTGGATAAAGTTTTCCTTCATTCCTGATAGATGATGGAATAGTCTGGGATTGTCTTGACTCGCTGTTGAATTTAGTGGATTTCAGCATGCTTGTCTGACTGGGGTCGATCTCTCCCTTGCTTGGGATCAGCTGTGAAACAGGATCCTCAAACATCTTGACATCTAACCTGGTGTTAACGTGAGGTAATGAGTCCATGGTGCCCTTCCTACCCATCGTGGCGCGCTCCTGACTTGTGGTTGTAATACTGAGTGTATTTCTCGGACTAAGCCGACAGTATTTTCCAAAGATGATTTCTTCATAAGACTTTGCATTTGTGTTTGGAGGGCTTATCTGCTGCTCTGCACTTTCTGAGCGGGAAAAGTAACCAGAGTCAGTGCTTCCTTTACTGTGCGGGCTCAGAAGGTTTAGAGATGGCTCAGAATCTTGTCCTTTTTTCTCTGACAGTCTTAGTGCAAGTTTCTGTTTAACTGTGTGAGAGTCATCAGCCTTAGTATTTAAAGACGGATTTGGTAGCATATCAGTGCCAATATACTGAGAGCTTTCATTAGATAAAGGAATCCCGCTTTTGGGGATAATCAAAATCGGCACCTTCATTGGACCGCCCAGTGATTCTTCCAGTGACCCGTGATAGACACCTCTGCTGGCGATATCCAGCGGCATGGGTGGGCCGGGACTCATTTTGTCAGAAGCCTCCACGAACAAAGAACTCTCCTCATCTGTGTCTGTACTCTGTTCACCGTCTGAATGTATTTCTGCTTCTACGTCAATAAAACCGGCCTCTAGGTCCAATTTAGATACAGCTGACTCTGTGAAAGGGACTAATCCTGCCTTAATTGCATGGGCATGTGACTTCCTGTGCTTGTACAAATTGCTCTTTGTCTTGAAAGAGAAACCACAAGGTATACATGGATATGGCCGCTCACCAGTATGGGACCTGATGTGTTTTTTCAATACGCTGGGTTTGGCACACGCCCTGCTGCAGTAAGGGCAAATGTACTTGCCGGGCTTTTTGGGTTTGTGCTCTTTTTTGTGAGCATCTTCCGACTGTTCGAGACTTTTCTGGGAGTATTGGCTATAAGCAGGGTTCAGACTTGAAATCTTTTTTCTAGGATAACCACCACTGTGGCCGTGTATAGGAAAGGAAAATAAGTCCTCGGAGGCAACAGATGGCAAAGGGCCAGGGAAAAGCCACGGAGGGCCTTCAAGGCTCTGATGTGGCTTGTTGCTGTGCATGACCCCCTGTGGCAATGAGTGCTGAGGGAAAGAGAGTGAATGTTGGCATGAATAAGGACTCAGACGGTGCGGTGGGTATTGCTTCTCTGTGACTTGCTGTGCCACTTCGCCAGGTGAGGCCAGTTTCCCAGAACCAAAGAGTTGTGCTGATGCTGTGTTTCCGATATGCTCAGGATCTATTTGTGGTTGCTGCTGTCCTTCTTGACTGCCAAAAGTGCTCATCTTAATAACAGCTGATTGTTCCTGTCTCCATCTACCTGACGCTTTATCAGTTTCTCCAGACCTTGAGGTAGCTTTTTGTCCTAGAGCTGTGTCCCCAGTGTCCATTTTGTTACACAAGGTCTCAAGTGCTAGTTCGCTTGAAAGCCGTGCAGACTCATGGAGTGTCTTCAAAGCTTGCTTGCTTCCATGTTCCAGGGTGTCTGCAAACTTGCTGAGTGTTCCTTCTCTTTGGAACCTTCCACACCCACACCGTAGTCTATGGGCATTAGATGGTAATGTCCTTGGACCAGGGCTATAACACAGTTCTCTCCATTGTAGAAATGTCCATCCAAAAGCTAAGTGCAAATCTATAAAGATCTCTTATGGCATTTGAATATTTTCAACTAGGGTGAAATTGGGGTGATGAATATTCTAGGAGAAATTTTGCCCATCAACTAGAGCAAAGTTCAGTTGCCAGTTTCACTAAGATAAAATGGTCTGAAAGAAAACGAAACACAAAGAGATTGTCATAGTAGTTATCAAGCAAGAAACCAAAACCATTCCTAAATAAACAGCCTGAAATTGGATAAACTGAAATTTTTTTTACTCCAAGAAATCCTTTTTATAGTTGCTACATTAATCCCACAATGAAAGGTTATTAATTGCAAACAGCATTAAGTCATAAGCATAAATCTCCTCAATGCTTAACTTTTGGTCATCCTTTTAAATACCCCTTAATTTTGGTCAGAAAAGCATTTAAAGGAAAACTTTTGATACATATTATTTATAAAATCATAAGATTTTTAAAAGCCTTCATTAAAATAAATTTAGAGCTATTTCTAACCAAGTTTTATGACTTACATGCTAAGTGTACTACATATGTCTCTATATAGATATATTTCATAGGTTAATATAAAATATATGTTAAATATATAATACAATATAATTTATAAGTATATAATACAACAGTTAATATAAAATGTTATATGTATTATATGTAATGTTAATAAAAATACAGATATATTTTACAGCTTAAAATTGGTGATCAGGAGTGATTAGAGCTAGACTAAGCCTGTAAGAATCAAAGATTGTCACAGAACTTTGGAAAAGGCAGAAAAGTGCATCTAAATAAAATAGTTATAAAACCTTCATAATATGGACAACAAAACATATTTTGGGGACAATTAGAAAATATAATGATTACCTGAATGGTTTAGAGTTCTCATGGGCATGATTGTCTTGACGCTTCCTGGGTAGAAAATAAATGCAGTTAGGAAAGATTGTTCCATTAAACTACAACATTGTTGTATGCAAATGTCAATTTAACGTTCATTATATGTAGGGCTCACAATGTTATGTGCTCTAAAAAATCAGCAGGTAACTGCTTTAGAAAACACTGCACTAAAGTAGTAAACCTCATACTGATTGACACTGTGTCCAAAAACAACTCAAGGAGAAAAAAATTTTTTAAACTTCAGATTCATATTTTCTAAGATATAAGATTAATATATTAAAACATCTTAGACTTTTGACACAATAAGCCTGGTTCTAGTTCTTTAGATATTAAAAAGTTGAGAATAGTGGGTTTTTAAAAAATTCAACCTACAGGTTTAAGCATTTAAATGTATAAATATCCTTTTCAGGAAATTTGCATGACAGCAAAGTGAAGGAGTCCTCCAGATGACTGTGAATGGCTCAGGAAAACTTGACAACTTAGAAACTATCAGATTTTAAGTGAATACTCAATTTCCATAAGGGAATGGCCAATGTCGTACCCAGAGGATTCTGAGAACTTCAATGCTCAACTCTATCAATTACGACGATAGCTGAGGTACTTCCTTGATAGGCAATGTAGCAGTGCTTATCAAAGTAAGAAAGCTCATACCCTTTGGCTCAGAAATTCCATTGCTGGAAATGTATCCTCACGGATGTACACAAATGCACAGAGTTACATGTACAAGGATTAAGTCAGTCATAAACTCAGCCATTAAAAAAAAGTAAGTATAGCTATAAGTACTAATATAAAAGCTCATTCAGGAGATAGTAACATTAGATGTGAAAAAAAAAGTTTATTGCACCCTAGAATGTATTTTATAATCCCATTTGGGTAAAAGAAAAACAAGCAATAAACAGAAAATTTCTGCAAGAATGCCAAACAGATTTTACATTGGTTAAATCACATAAGTGGAGCCAGGGAGTCAGAAGAACGGACACAGGAAGGGATTTCTACTTTTAACCTTATGATTTTTGGTAATCTTTATTTTTGCTTATTTTTTTAACCTGGGCATGTTCACATTTTAAATAAAATACTGGTTAAGAAAAAGGATGCCACCATGTAAACGTACTGTATTTTCCCAAACTAAAACTCAAATACTGATTTTATTTCCATGACCAATTTGGTCCCTAATATAGAATGCTACTTTGATGATGATAGTAGTTGCACTTAGAAAGGGTGGAAAACATGGAAATTCCCACAGGAGCAATAAATCTTTTGGATGAGAAATCAGAAGCCCCCACGTATTTGTAGCAAGGTATCTATAATCAAAAAGTCTTTCTGCTAATAGCCATGAAGCACAGTAGGTTTGTAAAGCAGTTGTCAGAAAACTAAACAACAAGCATATTAACTTTGGTTTGCTAAAAAGTTTTATTATTGAATTACATTTTTCCCCATACAGTGATTTTCCTATGAATCCCTCTATAGGTAAAAAGGCAAACACTGAAAGAGAAGTGATGGCTTTGTTAGACTTCAATGCAAATAAGAAGAATAAGCATCGTTAAGCCCAAATTGGCTGAATTTTTGTTTAATCAACTACATACTTAAGGTTCATGTAGACACAACCTCTGTCAGACCTTTAGAGGTAACACCCTCCAAAATGGAAGTACAGTGTATTTCCAATTCAAGTCAGAAACTTTTGCACATCTTTCCTTAATTCAGAGTCAGAGCTTGAACTGAGTATCTTCTAGGTTGCTTTTCATATTTATTATCTTATCATGGTATTGATCTATGTATGCAGTTCTGTTGATAACAAGGATGATGACTGCTATTTACTGTGTGCTTACTACATGCACTGGTAGAGTTATACTGGTATAGAGCTTCATGACGGTCCTACGCCACAGGTGTTATTACCCATATATACAGTTGAGGATGATACTTAGGGTCAGAACCAGAATCAAATCCAGGTTTGGCAGACCGCCAAGGCTAAGGGGTCTCACCTCCCCAACTAGCACCTGCCACCCCCAGCTCCACTGTTAAGTTTTATCACAATGTAAAATAATACATCTTCAAGAATATTTTCTCCTAAATATTTTCACTTGACTCCAATACTTCCAATGCTTGAATATTTCATGGTCCTGGGAGAATATTTGAGTTTTGTACGGATTTCAAACAAACCCATAGTGTAAATGATGTTCAAAATCTTTATATTAAAGTATTAATGAAGACAGCTCCTCGTGAGAACGTGATTAATTCTCATGACATACAACTGTTTTACTTTGTTCTTTGAGAAGCATTACTTTTAAGGAAAGTAAGAACCTCACAAGTGAAAATTAGGCATATGGTCACTTCCCATTCCTTGGTTTACATAAAATATATAATTTTGCTTAAAACACGGACTTCAAGTTAAACATGTACATAAAATTTTATAAAAAACAGGACTGGGATACTATATTTAATAATTAAATAGAATGTAGTGTTTTCATTTAGCAACAAAGCAATAACTTTTTAAATCAGATTTAATTTTTATGGTTTATAGTAAAAAATTAAAATTATTACACCCTACACCAGACATATACAATTCTTATTCACTAAGGACATATCATAAAAAGAGAATCACCAAATAAACTTCAAGCAAAAGCAATAATATTTTGCTATTAAAGAACAGATCAGAGACGAAGAAAAGCGATTTACATAAAATTCAAAAGTAGACAATTAATGGTCAGAACAAAAATTATCTAGAATAGTTATTTAATTTTTGATGGGTTTAAATTTTAGAAAAGGGCTCGTCAAAAAAGTCACACCTACTATTTTATTTTAAAAAAATCAATCTTGCTGATCTTAACAGAAGACCGTCCTGTATTCCAATAGCATTTATTATCCAGAAAATGTTTTAAAATTCACAGCTTTGATCCCAGTAGAAAATGACAATTATGCAAATAGCTTTGGTCAGGAAAACCTCCTCCTTTTAAATTTCTATGACAAACCTGCCTAAGATGTCCTACCATTTCATCATGAAATTAGATAAACCCAGTGCCATGCTCCCTACTGCTGTTCAGAGAAGAGCTTCTGTCCTTCTGTCTGAGCTGGAGATCCCAGAAGTATCAGGGACACCTCTGGTCTACATTCCTCTGAACTACAGTGTCTAACTTTTCACTCCAGTGAAAGGCTTAATTAAGAATATTACTGGGGAATTGGAAATCACTCCTATTTCACATGAACCCTTTACATGAGATTTTAAACATATCTGAGCATATAATATTCTCTCCAACACCATCGTTGGACAGCCTTCAACTAACTGCTATCCATAAAATCACTCTCCTTCTTGGAGTTTCTGAGGCGTATAGAAAGGTAGATTGGAGAAAACAGGAGTAATGGGTCCTTTGGGATACTGGTTCATATTCAGGAACCAATAAGAACATGGACTCTTTTCATTAATCTCTTGTCTTCAGTTGCTTTATCTTGGAAACTGAAAAAAAATTCTGCAATGCAGACTGTTTGCACCATAGATCTATTCCTGGGCATGGCATGTCTGTCTAGTATTCAAAGTCTCTTTGCTGCTCTCCTCAACTTACACTTAGGGAAAAAAATTCACTTGAAAATCCATAAGGCTTTCAAAGTTTAAGCCAAAGTTTGATAATGACATTTGTCTTTTTTTGCTAGGTGATACTTTTACTTAGCCATCTTACTCTACCAACAATGGCGTAAATTCCTGAGCTCGTGCTGTATTACTTAAATGTATGAAAATGCTTATAAGATAGGGAAATATTTTCCTTGGATCTCAGAATATTATAAACCATCAAATGTATTATTGTATATACCTGCAATTTTACCAAAATTTTCTCAATAAAGATCTACTTGGAGCTATAAAGATCCATAGTAATGTGGTTAATTACAGCTACATTACTTCTCTATGATTGTGTAGATTCATTTCATTTTTCATACTCTGTGTGTTAAAAGTAAATCTCTGGTTTTCCCAATTGATTGATATGTCTAAAAATGCAATATTCGAGCAATCCTTATATGAAAAGAAAACAGCCAGTTATCATTTCATTCTCTGAGATTTCTTTATATGGTAACCAAACCCGCGCAAATTGATTTTTGGCATCCATTGCCAACAAAGGAACGGTATTCCAAACACAGCTTCACATTGACATTTAAAATTTTCCCTAATGCCTTTGAGTGCTCTGAAAGGAGTAGGATATTTTGCAAGAGGATATGACTTTTGGCTTTCCTGTGGATGACGCTCCAGCCCATAGGAGTCCTTCGGTTGGTAAAGAAAGGCAGGCATTGTCTAGCAGGCTCAGTGCATTTTTCAGAGGGGGGTAATATTGAAAAAGACACTACCCTCTGCGTGGCTATTTCAGTGGTAATGGAAATAAGGGAACTGAGCAGAAGAAAAGAAAATGATATTACTTGGAAGAGTTGCCATTTTTCTAAAAGTGTGCCCACTCCCTTGGCCACGCTTCAGTCCCACTCAAATAAATCTGGCACCCAGTTAAGTAATTTCTCAGACAGGCCCTGAAAGGAAAGGCACAGAAACAGCCTCCCTTATAGACCTCCACAGAGGTCTCTTCAGGATAACAGCTGGGTGGGATTGGCAGAAGGGCAGCCTAGCTCTGCAGATGAATAAAGGCCTACAGTATCCAGGGCTGTCAATCTGGGATCTTTTGCTTAGAAAAACACTATCTCAGAAAAAAACTTTACCTCAGGAAATTAATCATTACTTGAGTGGTGGCAAAAGTCAAGTGAGCATTAAATAATAACATCCTAGATAATAATGGTATAAAATGATGGGCAACAAACACTACTTCTCTGCTTCCAATGTTTTAATAATAAAACATTTCAAACAAATTAAAATGGTTATTTGGGTTTTTGTTGTTGAGAATTAGGTGGTATTACACGTGTAAAAAAATATATGTCTTCTGATAGCAATTACTAGACAAAAATTTAGAGGCCATTTCCATATATTTGCTTTCAAAATGCCATAGATCAACTACAAAATATTTTAGGAAATACATGAGCATCTCGGAGCACCGTTGCTTTAATGCTGACGGACCCACAAGTCATTACCACATATGAGTACCGGATGAAGGAAACAAGGGTCTACCGAAAAACCATGACCAGTGCCAGAGCCCAGCTGAATAGTGACTTATTTACACAGGATGATTAAAAAAAGGCACCTTCCTGAGAGCCAAATTCATTATAAATGCTTCTTTTATTAGTAAAAACTCCCATAACAACCTTCGTTCTCCCTGAATGGAGCAAGTCGCCAATATGAGGAGGATACTGTATATGACACAAAACCCTGCCAAACAATTCAGAGAACTTCTGGAGAAAAGTAAAGAGATTGTGATGATCACCGTCTAATTGGACATACATTAAAATCTAATTTGACATCTAAAGCCTAATGGAAAACTGAACTGTATTTTTTCCATGTTGGCTACAATGAGTGCAGATAGTTGTATAGTTTGCATATCTGTTCAGAGTATTTGTGACTTATTTTGACTCTAGCATGCTAATTTTAATATTTTGTCATAAATTTTTCTTGGCAATTTTTTTACAATTGTGATTTTGCTCTTCTGGTGCAACGTGTCCCCCATTCTATAACAAACGTTATTAGGATTTACTACATAGAATTTTGCATGAAAGTAAACTGTACCAGAAAGAAATTCTCTTAAATGAGCCTATCTCAATTAAGCAAATTATAATTAAAACTGGACTATTATGAAAAAAATAAAACCTTCACTATATTTCTCTCCAAATAGCATATACCTTGTTTCTTACCAGACTGGAAGACAAAGTAAATTCACATACTGGTGTGCAGTAAGTTAAAACTGCTTTTCAAGTTCAATGTAAAAACAATAGAATAAAACAATAAATTTTAGTTATTAACCTGTTATCCTCGTATCAAAAAACTGCATCATAACCGTCTTTGCTATCCACGATGGCAACTCTCTCCACAGGAACTCATGCACAACTTCTGGGAATCTAAAAGATGAACAAGAAGATTTTTTAAATGATGACACTTGTAGTGAATTTAACAGACATGCTTATTCTTCACTCATAGAAATGCCTTCCTTGAGAAAAGAAAATCTGGAACTGGATCTCTCGAGAAGACTTTTTCTTTCAAGAAAAAATTTCCTTTCTTTTCACATAGTTTAAATCTTTTGAATAAGTACTTGCATTATAAGAGAATTGTCTGTAACAGCAAACGTGGAAGCAATTTGGAAAATAATGCTAGAGTTAAAACGATGTGTTGGAACTAGAAATTATGCCACTGCAATCCACGATACAATTCTGTCTTAAAGCTGAGATTCCCACAAAACTTCTTTTGGTGCATCAGCAACTAAACTCCGCAGGATGAAGAACCTCATAGAAAATTCTTTTCTATAGTTTATTTCAGTAATGTTATGTTCTGTGCTAAAATTAATTTCTAAAATAGGAAGCCAAAACCAACCAAAGTAAAATCCTGAGACATAACAAACTCTGGAAAGTAACAAAGAAAGGAACTTTCTCATACTTAGAATTAATTTATTCAAGTCTGATCCAAAAAAAAAAAAAAAAGCATAGAAGGTCAGTCAAACTACTTAATCCAAATAGATAAGATGGTTTATCTCCTGGTAAAAAAGGCCCATATAAAAATATTACTACATATCCATAGATATCTATTGTATATTTGTCCATTTTTAAAAACATTGCTCTTTCTTTCAGACAAGTTGTGTTTCATAGGAAGGACTAAAGCATCAAGACAGGACAGTTAAAATGTGCCTTAATCTACTACCACGTCATGTGAACGTTCAAAATGCTTAAAGGAAGCAGTTAGCTTTAATTTTCTCCTCCTTTCTGCACATCACTGCAGTAGCACTTCAGGACACCCTGTTCACTTTGCAACATGAATCATTATAAGCAAGTAGGCCCACTCGGTTCCTCAAAAGACACAAAAGGTGCAAAAATAGCTTCTGCAATTGAAGCAAGAACCACGTCAGCAGCCAGATGAATGTGGGTGGTCAGATAAGATTCTGTTGCTGCAAAGGGCAAATTATTAAGCGAAAGCTAGATTTATTTTCTTTTTTAACTTTGTTCTTCTTGCCTCAAATCAACCATTTGCTGGCACTTAAATGACTCTTGACAAGCTCTACCATTCTCAAAATTGAAAGCTTCATCAAAGCCAAAGAACATGATTGATTAAACACTGAGAGAATAGTGGTGGGGTCCTTCATATATATATATGATAATTAACCACATCCATATTAACAAACCAAAGAGCACCTCTTTTGGAAAAAAAATCAAGTTAAAATGCTAAAGAAACAAAACAAAACTGTATGTTAGCAACACGACCTAAGCTAAAGTAAAGCATGGCATCTCCCAGATAAAAAAGAATAAATCAGGGCTTCCCTCGTGGCGCAGTGGTTGAGAGTCCGCCTGCCGATGCAGGGGACACGGGTTCGTGCACCGGTCTGGGAAGATCCCACATGCCGTGGAGCGGCTGGGTCCGTGAGCCATGGCCGCTGAGCCTGCGCGTCCGGAGCCTGTGCTCCACAACGGGAGAGGCCACAGGAGAGAGGCCACAGCAGTGAGAGGCCCACATACCACAAAAAAATAAAATAAAATAAAATAAATCACTGAGCTATTTTGCACTCTGAACAGAATTCACCCAAGACATAAATGGGCCAAGATTCTATAGATACAGCTATTTATAGGGAACAACAACTTACAGTATTCAGTGACTACCTATGATTGGCAGTCCCACAGTCATCGAACTAAGACTTAAAAGAGAAAAGGAGAACTTAATCCTCAGAAGGCTAGCACTGACACACACTCCTTCCAGCTGTGTTGCAAATATAGACAAGCACCCAACCATTCCCTAACCCAGAAACCATCATTCCTACCAACAGCTTCCACAGGCAAAAGAGAGCACGAAAGTCCTCCAGACAAGCTGTGTCAGGGGCAGTGTTCCCAGTTCTAACTCTACTTTTCCAGTCTTAATCTCCAGGACTATGGCTCCTGGAAATAGAAAATAGTTGTCTCATGATATGCACATATATCTGGAATTTTAAATTTAGAAGATCCCTCTTTTCACTCACTCAGAGGATTTGAAAATTGTTTCTGTTGTCTGGATTGCTATGCATGGCCTCTTCAATGATTGGTTTTCCCTTGAAGAACAAAAAAGCGGTGGTCGTAATGTTGTACTTATATTTTACCTCACAGAAACTTCCAGGTAATTAGTGTGATTTTAAAGCAAAGATCTAAATGATATTAACATGAAAGATGTGACACCAAGTTTGGGGATTTTGCACAAATCATTTTGTTGCAGTTGAATTAGTAGTGGCCTCTACAAGGGAGGTAATTATTGTTACTATTAAAATAAAGACGTAGAGATAACCATCTCAGAAATTTGTTTTTGCATTAATTTTAATTGAATTTTTGTGCCTCAGTTTCTTCATCAAAATAAAAGAAAAATATTTCCTCAAACAGTTCTTGAGAATTTGGTATTATAACTCATGCTTATGTTTCCTAGAAATCAGCAGTTCATATAGCATACTTTTTAAACAATGGAATAAAGGAAAGAGAGACTTTTCATTTTTTCAAACTTTACTTTTAGGTTTTTAGATTCATAAGAAATCACTATGCAACGAAACCTTAATATTCAATAAAATTAACAAGTTTTCAGAAAATTGTGTTAACAGATCTTGTTAAATATCCCCAAGTCATTTAAAATTCATTCCTAAATATGAGGTGAAAATTATGCTTCACTTTACTAACAAAGTAAAGACTGATTTTTCTGTTGTCTGCAGGTTTATAGGAGAGTGCCTTTAAAATATTTTCCAATCCTCCATCTACTATTTGTAACAAACACTTGGAAAGTTTAAGCATTATTGTTTCTCAGCCTTTCCATTTTTAGAAAAAAAAACCTTGGCATTAGATATTTATTCTTGGATGCTTACAGGTTATTATTACTAAGCTAAGCAAAGGTCATGTTGAGCTACGATTAGATAAGTAGGTAGATAGATAGATAGACAGATAGATAGGCAGAGACAGATTTTTAAAAAAATATCCATTGTTGGTAAGATTCTTTATTATTCCATTTCTCCATTCTTCCAAATTATTTTAAGACAAGTTATGGTTTAATGGTTTATTACAGTTAAGGCTTTATTGGCAAACTTCTCATGCAAAGATAAGTGCCTCTCATCACTCCTTTTACTGAGGTTAAACACATACAAACTATATCATAATTTCAGTAGAAAAGCCAATAAGATATTCCAGTTACACTTTAGATGAGAGTTGTCACAATTAAAAGTAATAATTATGTGCATCAACTCTATGGGAAAAGTGGCAAATAGGACCTGGAAACAAGATATGATCTTTATATTTCTTAGTTAAAAGGAACGTTTAAAAGAATGAACACCACTCTTCATATACTAGAGAAGAGATACTTCTTTTATAGAAGGGAGTAGAAGGGATTCAAAAGCACTAGGTAAAGGTGGGAGGAGAGTACTGAAAGATAAATGCACGCTCAAGATACACTTTATCAGGGCTTCCCTGATGGTGCAGTGGTTAAGAATCTGCCTGCCAATGCAGGGGACACGGGTTCGAACCCTGGTCCGGGAAGATCCCACATGCCACGGAGCAACTAAGCCCGTGCGCCACAACTACTGAGCCTGCGCTCTAGAGCCAACGAGCCACAACTACTGAAGCCTGGGCACCTAGAGCCCGTGCTCCACAACAAGAGAAGCGACCACAATGAGAAGCCCATGCACCGCAACGAAGATCTCTGCAAATAGAGAAAGCCCACACGCAGCAATGAAGACCCAACACAGCCAAAAATAAAAATTTAGAAAAAAAGATACACTTTATCAAAGTGTACCAAAAGAGGCAACTTTCCCCTGCTACAAAAAAAGACTCTAAATGGGGTCACTGTTCCACCTGGAGTATCTGGAGGGGCAAGGTAAGAGGCACTTAGGAGGTGGTAGAGAAGGCAGTTATAGGCTGGGAAGATACACACAAACACATACACACATACATACAACACACGCACACAAACCCTGATCAGTATGATGATTTGATTATAAGCTCAGATCTTTAGAAACATTTATGATATGAAGGTAAATGTTGGGATTGAGTTCGGAATGTAAAGAAGATGAAAAAGGGTTAAAGAGATACAAGTAGGAATGGGAAAGAGTGTATCTGGGAGCATGGGGCAATTCATTGCTGGGACAACTAAGTAGAAGGCTTTGAAAAGTCAAAAGTGTGTCTGGGAAAAAGGAGTTTTCACAAGAGGAGGATGGGGCAAACTGAGTCAAAATTCGCCAACTCTGCCATTTTTTTTTAGGGTTCCGGTTCTGGAAACTGCCGTAAAAATGATCTTAGAGCTACCTTTGGTCTATTGCCACTTCTCAGCAGGTCCTTAGTGCTGGAGCACAGGAAAGATACAAAATAAAAGCACTGCGTAAATTAGAACTACTAAAAGCACAAAAAAGTAGGTACATGTGAATTAGTGATTGTAACTTAAGCCTCCTTAACTAGGGTTTCTGACTATTTTATGATACTTTTAGAAACTTATAGAATGTCCATATTTGTCAGAAAATGAGCTAAGTATTTTGTATTACAAAATACAAAAATGGAAAAGGCAAGCTCTATATTTAAGAGCTCAGAGCCTAGAAGGGAAACACTTGTGAACAAATAAGTGCAACAAAGTGTTTTAGGTGCTTTGAGAAAAATATAAACACAGTACAGGGGGAGCACAAACAAGGAAGTGGCCAACCCTACCAAAAGAAGTAGAAAAGGCTTTAGAGAGGCAGTGATACTGAGTAAGTCTTTAAAGAAAACTATGTGTGCTAATATACAAAAGCCCACAGTTCTCAGTGTTAGATTTAGAGATAAATACATTTATCAGCTGAAATAAAAACATAAGACTATCATTCCTGAGTTGCATATACTTTAGTTTAGTGTGGTGAAAGGTTGGTTCATGGGGAAGCTTAGGAATAAGGTGAATGTTCTAGTTAATACAACCTTATGGTTAGGTAAAGACGACAGAGAAATAATTTTTGTTTTAACATCTGCTAGTGATTATTTTCCAAAGTACATTAGCCTTCTCCATGAGTTAATTATAGTTTCCTGAACATAATTTAATCTTTCTTTGATGATTCAGGATCGTATAGTGCTCTCTGCTCCGTACTCTGCATCTGGACTGTGATTGTCTGGTACTGGCAATGCGAACTTCTCCCCCACGTGTATTCTTACACACATGTCAAGTTTTCTAAGATCAGGGATGTAACTGAGATTTTTTTTTTTTCCTGACCACATATTTGACATCAGACTAACTTATTTTAGGAGCAAATATATAACCATCCACTTCTATCACAATTACTTGTTAAGCTTATTCTAAATCATATAGGGAGTATTTAGTATTGTGAAAGATTTTAGAAATCATTGAACCCATCAGCCAAATAATAGGGGAAAAAAAGCTGAGAACCAGATAAATTAAAATACTTGCTTAAGCACTCATAGGTGGTTATGGATGAGTCTGGGCTATAGCTTAGGTCTTCAACCTTTCAAGTCAACTATTTTCCATTATCCATATTACTATCTTATTTAAAGTTTATTAATCTGGCCCCATTGCAGAAACTGACTGAATGAATAAAGGAATAAAAAAATGAAGAATAAATAAAATTGAACTTAGAATGAGCAAAGACATTTATCATCCATACCTTAAAGGTAATCAGTCAAATGAACAGAAAATAACAGTAGCTAAAAACCAATGTTCCATTAAACTGTTTATCAATTTTTATTCCCAAAGCAAGGACAGCTCTTTCATTGACAGTCAATGGAGGTAAGCCCTTCGGTTCATAAAATCAAAATTTCACCAACAAGGCCTATAGACATATGGTACCCCATCTCCACAGGTACTACTTCTCTTGCAGAATGGTGTTTGCTGACTTGCTTTTGCAAAAGAACAGGGCCAATTAGACGTTTTGTATAATTAAAAAAAATTTTTTTTTGTTTTCTCATGTGTGATACATTTTATTTTTATATTCTCACTTTCATTTTTCTTTCCCTTCCTTTCAATTCCCTCTATTCTATCTCTTAATAACATTATGGCAGGTAAATAACTCCTTCTTGCCAAGCTACCTTAAATATTTATTCTTTAACTTGATATTTGGAGGATAAAACCAAAGGAGGACTATTTGACTACTATACTCTAATGAGAAATATGACATAACAAAGTCATAACTCCAAGGTATTGTTTTCTCCAGTTTTATCTTTTATGGCACTTATGGCTACTACTTGGTTACTATTTCAGTATACTTAAATAAGGTCATGACTCTTTCTCCAATTCTCCTTTTACTCCTGGACGTGCCAAGATTAGCATACAGAAAAGCCAATGTTAACTCTGGAGTATGTAAACAAAGAGAATGAAGAAATCAAACGGTAAAATATGCATTATATTCTTGAGTATGCATAAAACAGGCTGACCTTGCCTGAAGGAAAATCCATCTCTTAGGGAAGAGTCTCCCACATCAATGGAAATAATACCAAAAGTAATGAAAGCACAGCTGAAAACTTGAATTCCATTCCAATATTTCATGCTACAACTGATTCTCAGATGTAATGAAAAAAAGTGCTTTCAGTCTCCCTCCCCTAGGTCCACGATACAATAAAGATCCTTCAAAAAGAAATCAAGGCAAGGCCTATGGCATTTCGTGTAACCTAATCAGATGGGCCCTATCCACTGTTAGTAACTGAGCTGCTGAAATAATCAATTCTGTCTCTTCTCTTGAAAAGCTTTACAGGGAATCGGGAAATTGACTCATGCGCCAGTGTAGAGGTATACAACCTCACATTTTTTAATTTTTATTTTTTTGCGGTATGCGGGCCTCTCACTGTTGTGGCCTCTCCTGCTGCGGAGCACAGGCTCCGGACGCGCAGGCTCAGCGGCCATGGCTCACGGGCCCAGCCGCTCCGCGGCATGTGGGATCTTCCCGGACCGGGGCACAAACCCGTGTCCCCTGCATCGGCAGGCGGACTCTCAACCACTGCGCCCCCAGGGAAGCGCCAACGTCAAATCTTGATTACACACTGTCCAAGGATTGGTGAGGCAACAGGCTAAATAAACGACAGGGTACCAAACCTCAAGAGTTTAGAAATGGACATAAAGTTAGAAAACAACAAATAATCTGAATATCAGTTATTAACAGAGTTTAAGAAAGCATATGCTCAAGAAGGGTTTGAACAACCAGGTAGGACTCAACAGAGGTAAGTGGTTCAAATGGAAGCCATGCTTCATCCAAATGACGTAACCAGAAAAGCTTTATAATCACCTCTGCTATGTGGTTATTCAGGCACTCCCCTGGCACTTTGATAAACTCTGGATGGCATTTATATTTTCAGCCTCATCTTGGAGTATGTCATCACCTACAAAGTTTAAGCCTAGAAAAATGCTCAAGTTTCAAGCAGGTGTTTATAATATCCTAATAGGCAAACTCTGTCAGACAGTTCCAGAATTTCATCTACTGGCTCATTCACTCAGTCAAATGATATTTTTTCCAAAGCTTATATATAGTAATGCAATGAAATAAAATATTATTGGAAATCAAATTTCATATTACTTTGAATCTAGATATTATTGTCTCAGTTATCCATCTAATAATTTATATCAATTTCAATGACACCAAGTATGAATTCAAAATAATGTACATGTGTGGAATTCAAAGATAAATAAGACAAGAATCCTTTTTTCAAAGAGCTTGCTGTCTAGTGTGTGAGAAAACCATATAAACAACAAGTTGTAAAAGCTACAGAGGCATAAAATGATATTATGGGAGTACAGAAACAAGAGACTGGGCATGCTACACTCTCTTAGGTCTTAAAAGAATGCTAGGATTTGGTAAGTAGAGATGCAGAGGAAAGGCATTTAATATGAACATATCACTGTGCAACAGAGAAGAGCAGGGGATGCTGAAGAAATAGCCGGTGTGACTAGAACATTTGGCATATTGAGGGAATGGGAGTGAGGGCTGAGAAGGAAAGGTGGTGACAGATGTTAAGGGAACTTCATTTGGTAGACAGTGATTGCCATCAGAGACTGCCATAATCAGACATTTTAGAAAGTTCACACATATCTCATCTCTTTCCATCCCTTCTTGGGCAAACTACAAATGTGTTACCTGAAAAAGAAACAAGATTGAGACGAAATTTACTTTAAGATAAAGAAGGCTTGGGATTTCCCTTGTGGCGCAGTTGTTAAGAATCCACCTGCCAATGCAGGGCACACGGGTTCAAGCCCTGGTCCGGGAAGATCCCACATGCCACGGAGCAACTAAGCCCGTGCACCACAACTACTGAGCCTGCGCTCTAGAGCCCGTGCTCTGCAACAAGAGAAGCCACCGCAGTGAGCAGCCTGTGCACCACAGCGAACAGTAGCCCCTGCTCGCCGCAACTGGAGAAAGCCCACGCACAGCAACAAAGACCCAACGCAGCCAAAAAGAAAAATAAATAAATTTATTTTTTAAAAAAAGATAAACTTTGTTATAAATCAGAAACTAACACACCATTGTAAAGCAATTATACCCCAATAAAGATGTTAAAAAAAAAAAAAAAAGATAAAGAAGGCTTGAAGCTAAGGGGGAAAAGATACAAGTGATAAGATCATTAGGGAATAAACTCTTGGAAAAGTAGGAAAGAAAAGGGAACTCAAAGGCATAAATTAAAGGATCGGTTTCAGAAGAAAGAATGAAAACTTCTGTTTTAGACTGGAGGAGAGGAAGGAATAATGAAGCAAGATGACCTTTTAGATAGAGAGAAAAGAAACTGAGAATTCCCCTTAAGATGTTCTTAATCTGCTCAGAAAAGCAGAAGGCTGGTCATCTGATGGGTGTGAGGGAGCTAGAGCTTGCTGAGGGGCTTGATGAGTCTAAACAGCTATTTTCCCCGAGTACTTAACGCATTTAACAGTCTTAGGAAGAACACTATTTCTTATTAGGCTATTTAAAAGAATATTTTGCACCAGAATATATGTAAAAGTTATCTAAGTTGATAAATATATCTAAATAACATAATTATATCTAATAATACAATAAAATATATAAATTTATCTTTTATTTTTCAGTAAAACTCTGAAGATGATGAACTATATAAGCCACTATCTGTGAATAGGAGATTTAAAACAATTTTAAAAAACTTTATATACTCTTTTTTTTTTTTTTTACTGTTTCTTTAAAAGAACAGCTGTGGCGATCTTCTACTGTAAACATGAAAACTTATCTATACTGATCGTAGAAATGTTGTAGAGTTTAAAAGATCAAACTGTTAGTTAATATCTGGATAAAGATTCCTTACCTTATTGAATTAACTACATATATTCAACCACATATGAAATATACTGAAGGTTAAAAAAGTCATTTGAATGTCCCACAGGATATAGGACACTGGCTGGCAGAGTAGGAAGCCAATAGATATTTGTCAGTTGAGTGAATGGATGAACAAATAAATATGAATAAATGAATGAAACAATGAATGAGTGTGAATATGCCACGTGTGTGTGCCCAGCACCTGAGAAAACACTCTTCTTGATTAACGACTGAAAAAGAGCTTCATAAACCCTCAGACATCGAACACAGATGGGATCTTGGTAAGTCCACACAGATGGGATCTTGGTAAGTCCACCACCATGTGGTGGACCATCAACAATTGAGGACATGGAAACCCCTCAGGACTAAGTGACTGACCTAAGTGGACTTCATGAAAGTTGAGCATCCCAAAACCTCAAAAAGGGTTAGTTTTAGAATTTCTGGCACTTTTTCAGCTACCAAACACAAAGAGAAATTTTTTGCAAATGTTGAAAGGTGCAGAGAGGTTACTTGTTATTTAGAAGTTTAGGTAGGAAAAAAACTTGCTCTCGCCAATTTCTCACTCTTTCTTTCTTGTCTCCTTACTGATTGGAGTGGTCATTTTAACTGCTAAATACCTGTGAGGTCTGAACTGATTCTATGTATACTTATGTCAAATATGTAAATGTGAAGGTCACTGAAAACCAGGGGAAAAGAATGTTCCTGGATTAGAACTTGAAGCATGGAGGCAACATAGCCACAAACTTTTGTCTCTGCCCTGAACGGTGGTCAAGACGAGTAAGGCAATGCTGGCATCAATGGCCCTCGTGATATAAAAAGTCATCACTTGGCATTGATCATGAATATTTTTACTTTTGCAGTCTTAGCGTACATTTACCTCACTGACTATCAAGATGCTGGTCTACTCGCTAACTAGAAGGGCAGAATGGGGTAGTATTTAAGGCACTGCAATCAGACTGTCTAGGTTCAAATAAATCATGAATTAAGCATCTACTAGATATGTGACCATGAAAATCTTAGCACAAAGGGAAGTAATAATATCAAATATCACCTATCAACCTCATTTAATTGCGAGAATTCAATGAGACCCACTGAATTCAATGAACCCAAAGCAATTAGTAGAGTGTCTGGCACGTGGCAATTGTGCAAATATTATCGTTGTTATTATTATGGGTTATAACTGCTCTCAGAGACTTTGCCAGGCCCTTGGTCGCTCCAATTCCAAATGGTACCAGGGTGTAGAGCCAACCTAGAATGTGAAGCAACTGCACTGGATGACCATGACTCAGTCAAGCTGCCTTGGTACTAAGTTAAGACCCTGAGTCTAGGTTGAGATCAGCATGCACAAGGGGCACAGGAAGGAGGAAGGGATGCCTGGTTGCACTTCCTTATTGAAATTTTCTCATTAATTGATAACTGTTAGAGACTGAATGTTCACGTCTCCCCCACATTCACGTGCTGATGCCCTAGTCCCCAGTGTGGCTACAGTTGAAGATGGGGCTTTTAAGGAAGTAGTTAAGATTAAATGAGGTCATATAAGTGTGGGCTTATAAGAGTGGGCTTATATCCTCCCACACTGAAGTGTCTTTATAAGAAGAGAAGAGACATCAGAAAGTTCTCTCTCAGTTTTTCTCTCTGCATACACACAAGGAAGAGGTCATGTGTGAATGCACAGTGAGATGGTGGCCGTCTACAAGCCAAGAAAAGGTCTCAGAATGAAACCTACCTTGCTGATACCTTGATCTTGGACTTCAAGCCTACAAAATGTGAGAAATTAATTTTCTGTTTAAGCCATCCAGTCGGTCGTATTTTGTCATGGCAGATTGAGCAGACTAATACAATAATTTAACACAGTTTTACAAAAGTACTGAAGTTGCTCTGATGAGGAAGAAAATGTGCAATGAGAAGAATATTGCATTTTGATTCAGGAAATTCCTACCCCTGTGCTAGTTCTAATATCTTGTAGCTGTGTAAGCTTGGACAATTTATTTAACCTTTTTGATCCTTCTTTCTTCTCTCAGAAAATGAAAACAGTAATTCCTCCCAATCAGGGTTGTTGTAACTGGATGTCTGTCATAGTAGGTACTCAATAAATTAATCTTTAAAAGATAGTAAGATTAAGGGGGAATCCTGCGAGGAAGAGAATACAATAACTACAGATATCGTATCTCATAATTCTATATTACTACCTAAAGCAGAACATTGCAATAGTCATGTTGTGCTTTATTCTATTAACATTAAGGAAATATTTATTGATGGCCTGAATATTCACTTTTATGGTATTGTTAGTGATTGCGATGATTTGTTTCAGTGTTTTAGTCAATAATTTATCAAAGAAAATTGATGATGATTCTATGCCACGTTTTGGTTTCCAAATTCAATGGTAATGAAAATATGCATTGCTTGCTACTGTGGACAAGGCAAGGTGTCTATTCCAGTTTATTTAGCAATTAAAAAGGAGCTGTGCAACTTACAAGTTTTAATTGCCTATTTAAAGTGAAGACAGATGAGAGAAATTTATCTGGTATCAGTATTAAGAAGAATTTTATTTTTGCTGAAAACTGACTTTATAGACACTACATTTTAAGCCTATTTAGTGTCACTTTTTAAGTTGGCTGCTAGAAAGCAAACATCTAAATTTGGGGCCTTTCTCTAGGAAGTATCTAGGCCTTGTTGGCATGTATTCTGATCATTAACATCATTTCTAGCTTCAAATACTAGTCATACCTTTCTTTTCTACTGTCTCATGCTCACACTTACTAATTTATACACATACACACCTCAATAATGAGGAATATTACAAAGACATAATAAATGTAGCTGGGAACTGTTTCCAAAATTGAATCTATTTGTATATTTCAATAGTGTTTGGGCAGCACAACTGTGAAAATTAATCGGTTCCAGGTATATAAAAAGTAATGTGGAAACTCCCCAAGTATTGTTCTTTCCTTCAGCCTTCGACTGTATTGATTCCAAGAAGAGAAAGGATTTCATAAATACAACAGAAAAGGTACATATAACACAACTCAAGAAAAACATTAATTACTTTTCCTTCTTTAAGGAATTGCATATGAATAATATGGAAATAATATGGTCAAATTATATTATCTTTGAGACATGGTCAAATTTCCAGCTACTGTCAAGGCTCAGCAGCAGACGTGGTAAATGCATCTGACATATTCTTGGACACAGATAACTTACACTGGCAGATTCTACATGCAGATCCTGTGCAGAGTATTGAGAGGGTTGGATGAATGTTTTTTATTTGTTGAACAACCATCGGGTATAAAATCAGATTTGGACACATGTACTTTAACAAGTTTAGAATCCATTTGATCAGAAAGTATTTCAAGTCTCAAATCAACCTCTACTTTAAAGGTAAAAGCATCGTCTATCATAAATGTTACTAAAATTTTAAACAATGAGTTAGAATATAAAAGCCATTTTCAGTGAGGATTTGATTAGCCATCATATGTGATTTAATTTGCTCTTTGTTTTCAAATAAATCTAAATGCTGGAGAATGTGTGTTTGGATTCATAATTTTGGGTTTCAGTCAACATTGACCAGTATCCAATATGGGCATATTAGCTTGATTTCTATATTCCTCACAGTTATATAAACGATTGAGGAACACAATTTAAATAATGCAACCAGCAATAATTCACCCTGAAAAATATTATAATAAATTTGAAAAATATGCTTTGGTTTCAGCTTTAAAGCCGTTTGCCAAAACCTGCAGGGCTACAAATGGTCTTAATTCACACATTATTCATTGACTCCACGTATACTGATGTTATTTGGAATCTCACTTTCATTCTCCCTGATATATCACTGAAGGGAAAATAATTTGTTTAGAAATTTTATTAAGAATTCTTCATTAGCACAGATTCTCATCAAAACAAACAAAAGTAGAGAAAATAAGCAAAAACAATTAAGCAAATAAAAACACAAAGAAGATTACAAAATTAACTATTTTATTGTATTGTCTAATTTATCAGGCTTGCTCTGATTTCATTAAAGGCCTTGGACTAGGTGCCAGAACTAATTTTACTGCAGCATCTGCTCTCTGGTTTTAACATGGGTGTACAAGTAGATTATAATATTTCTTTTAATTGATAACTAGCAATATAGAGAAGAAAATGTTTTAATAATATCTTGAGTATGTACATTATTTTATTTTTCACAGCTTATCATTTCATCCTCATAATTTCCTCATATGGTGAGAAGAGCGTGCGGAAATTGAGGCTTAGAAAGGTTAAGCGATTCTCAAAGCAATCTCTCAAATCAGTGAGTAGAGACCTGGCCTCCTGTCTCCTAGCCCAAGGCCACTTCCGTGGACCACAGAAGATCCTATAAACCAGTTTTAAGAGAGCACGTATGGGATTCGTGGGCAGGAGACATAGGTTTAAGATCCCCTCCACCATGGACTGACCTTGGGTGTGGTTCCCTTACCTTCTCTGAGCTTAAATTTCCTCATATACAAAATGGGAATAATAAAGGTGCCGGCCCCATTTTTCTACCGCCTCAGTTGGTGAGTCAAAAATTGAGAGGACGTGAAAGTCGGTGACATGAAAATTTTAAGTCACCGAATAGTAGATATTAATGTTGTTGATACTCATGGGCAAATCAGTTTTGTTGGTAAAGAAACAAAAACAGAAGAAATTAAAATGTCTGAGACTTAACTAATACTTCCTACTTCCCTGATGGCCCTGACCAAGTTCTATCAACACACAGTAACCCGTCAGAAAGCTTTCTACATAATAATGTGACTACTCGATATTAGCTTGATTTCTATACTCGATGGTGAAGCAAGGTCAGTCAAAACCTTCTGTACGCATCTACCAACAATAAACTTATATTCATTTTATGCCTTAATGAGAAATGACTTTAGCATCCAACCAACAGTGAGATTCCATTGACAAGGACCTGCAAAGGCTGGAAAGGCTGTAGACACGTGAGCCCTGCTGGGCTGTGGTGGGAAGATGCGTCAGTGAAAGGAGGTTTACGGCTCGTCTTAGTGCAGGCCCTGCGACATCTTCACCCCAGAAGCTAAAAACGGCATTATTTCAGCTGTGCCTGCCACAGTCTACAGTAAGCATCAACCTTTAGTTTAGTAAATGGGAGGGGACACATGAAAAAAACACTAGGATCCCTAGTGTTTTTAATTGTAGGGAGTCACTGATACCCTTGAAAACCCTGAAATGTTCACATCTGCTTAGTGATATGTAGTCCATAAAAAGGACAGGGCTCTGCATTTGCAGACACATGGCATATTCACCCTTAATGGTTTTCTATATTTGGACCATGGCCCTTTTGACTATCACAGTCCCTTCTCTTCAGATCTGTTAACAAAAAAATCCATTTTTCAGAACCTGAAGATGTGTGAACAAGAGGGCAGAAACAGTGCAATAAATAAGCCTGTGGAAAACCTTTTATTGCCTGCTACCATGACTTGTTTCATAAAATAGATCTTCCTTTCTTTTCTCCTCATGGAGAAAGGGGCACAGAGAGTGGAACTCCTTACTCATAAGAAAAAAAGCAAGAGAAAAGAAATAATACGGACATAGTACTCAGAACCAAAAAATACAAGCACATCATATGGAAAATATTTATAAATAGTACCTCCTCACCAAGGGTTTACTATAAATGGAGGGTTTTCATATTCTTGTTAGCTTATTTTCTCTGACAAAAACATCTCAGAGAAAATTTCAAGTGACTATATCGCTATGTGATTTAATTTCCATGAGATACAAAATAAGGGTAGAGTGTAAAATAGTTATACTTCAAAGTTCTGGATGGGAAATTGGTATTTTTATTTTCATTAGGCATTAATTAAACTTGACCTACACAAGTGAATCCAAACATCGAACTGAAATATTTAGTTATAAATTGTTTCACAGCCCTTTCCTGCATGGAACAAAGAAAATACTTGTAACTCATCAAAAAGCAATACATTTGAAATACTTTCTTCAAGGAGACAGCAATTAGGACTTTAAGCGAAAATTGGCACAAATCATCTAGGCAGGGAATGGAGACAATGTCATCCGAAATTGTAAACAAAGGGCTATTTTTCTGGAATAGCAGTTTTCCCGTTGTGTACATATGTGTTTGGTATGCCCAAATACCATGTACATATATGTGCCTCAAAAATCCTTCCCTGGACTTCCCTGGTGGCACAGTGGTTAAGAATCTGCCTGCCAATGCAGGGGACATGGGTTTGATCCCTGGTCCAGTAAGATCCCACATGCCGCGGAGCAACTAGGCCCGTGCGCCACAACTACTGAGCCTGCGCTCTAGAGCCCGTGAGCCACAACTACTGAGCCCGCGTGCTGCAACTACTGAAGCCCGCATGCCTAGAGCCCGTGCTCCGCAACAAGAGAAGCCACCACAATGAGAAGCCCATGCACCGCATCGAAGAGTAGCCCCTGCTCACGGCAACTAAAGAAAGCCTGCGCACAGCAACGTAGACCCAACGCGGCCAAAAACTAAATAAATAAATCCTTCCCTTTGTTTCTAATGTGGTGATATTATGTCAAGAAGAGTGTTATATGTAATTATGAATTGAGCTTCTAGGTAATAGCAGGTAGTGCCTGTCAAAAGATTTTCATCCTGAAAAGCCACAAGAAATTGTCTCTTCCTTTGATTTGTGTGGTGAGGAGAGGAAGTCAGGAATCTCGTCTGTCATTGCTGCTACCATGAGGGGAGCGAGCCTAATGACAAATCTGATACACAGAGGAGACACAGTCAAAAAATCCCAACAGAAGAAACCAGATCCTGAAGGCTTCACAAGTCTCTGGATCAAGCCTAGCCTGAAAGCACACTACCCCTGGACTGTTGAGGTTCATGAGCCAATAATGTTTCCATTTTTGTTGTAGAGAGTTGGGTCAGGTTCTCTGTTCTTTGCTATCAAAGGCATCATTATACAAATACTATGATTAAAACACCTGGGCTGGTGTTTCCCACTTCCTAGATCTACCTCCATGAACTTGAAGAAGGCCTGATGCCAAGGAAAGGTGTACAGTCTTTCACCTGGGTTGCAATTTTCTGCCTCGCTCTCTCAAAATAAAAAGTATTCTGCTCCTGACTGCTCAGGGTCACAGGTGACCCCACGAAGATTGTGTCAGGATGATGAACTCCATGGACTCTGGAAGAGAACTGGGTCTCAAGTCTAACATACCCACCAGCTGTGAGACCTTAGTTAAATTACTAATGCAAAAAAAAAAAAAAAAAATTACTAATGCTACTAACATCTGCTTCTTCATTATAAAATGGGGTTAACGATAGTTCTTATGTGAGAAGGTTGTTGAGTGTTAGATGAGATACCACACGTAAATCACTGAGGACAATACCCAGCACTTAAAAATACCCATAAAGTACTGGCATTCTTATTGATATACTATCAGAGTTAAATTTCCAGCAGCTGTAAATATAGGCAAACATTATATTTACAAAAGTAGGTACTTGACTTTTACTATTTGAGCTATATGAATAACAAATGTATCAAATTCGTTGAAAATGGTTATTTAATTTTGCCTGTGTCTAACCACGTGTGAATATATTGTCTCAGTGCAGGTATAACTTAAAGCATGAAAATATTCAAAAGGCAAACTTTAAAAAACTGTATTTTGTAAAGTAAAAAACTGTATTTTGTAAAGTAAAACTTGTTAAGTAGAATATCAATGTTGTAAGAATTTCTGTTTTTTATATATATATATATATATATATATACATATGGCAGAATGGCTAGCCATCACATGTAGCTCGTTTCTTGGCTTGTCAGCAGGAAAGCCATTCAGGGCCCCCAGTGCAGCCCACGAGGGACATCTAAGTATCCCTGAAAAGCAAATGTGAATATGTATCTTGTCAACTTCAGGAGAGCCATCTCTCCTCGAGAGGTCAAAATGCTAAGAAAAGGGGGAGGGAGAGAGAATCAGGGATCATCTTTTCTTGGAAAAACTGGATGTCCATATTGCTATTTATTGTTTCCTCTGCTCCTATAGAATAGTGACGAAAAATTAGTGAATTTTTGGTCATTAATAGTTGTCTTCAAAGTCGACAAGTTATTTGGAAAATTAGCACATGCTAAAAGCAATTCCCCCCGCCCCCAAATTATTAAAGTTCCCAACATCAGTTTTGTCAGCTAACTTCTATCATACAACCTGAAACTGTAATGAAAGTTCTAGGTGGTGGAGGAACAAACTAGTCACATCAGAAAGCAGAGAAATCTCTGGGCTAAGATCCAGTTAGTGGGAGCAAACAGCACCTGTGCAGGCTGGCAAGAGGTGAAACACCCCTGACAGTGACCCAGCACCACTGATTAGCTTGGAATTCACCTGACTCACCTTGTACTTGAAAATCCACAGATCACTTAACACCGATGAACAACGGATTCTCTTCAAATGCAGGTCAAACTGCTAGTCTACTCCACACCCCACCCCCTCCCCTGTATGTTTAAAACCTTATTGCTGCCCAAGAACTCCCCCAGAAATTAGATTAAGCAGCATGTATTTTCCCTTAACTTCAGACTTAGTGCCTGAGTTGCAGTGCAGCTGGGTGGCAGCAAAAAACTCTGAAAATGTCTGCATTTGACTGGTGTGAAAAAACCATCTCAAAGCTCACAAATCACTGAGGCATTAAGCCGAGGGAGAGAGCATCACTGCCCTCAGCTACTGCAGTGTGGCTCTATCACTGCAATTTTTAGATGCTTATCAACATTCAATTAACATCCATGAGATGATATTAGTCGCTGTTAACACTTATTAAGCACCTCTGTGCAAAGTGCAGAATTCAAGTTTAATAAGGTAGGGCTCGAACTGCCAGATGGCATCTTCATTTGATTTATGCTTCTTTATGAGAATTTGCTTCCATTCCAAGTGAATCGCCTCAAGTTTCAAAGTATCTGGCCTTCATTTTTATATACGCCCAATATGCTTAGGAGCAAGAAATGCATGGCGATCATCAAGAGTAAATTTATGTATGAAAATTTATAAAATAACACATTTTCTACTTAGAATATCTAGTTGATGAGAAAGATTTCAAGTTGTTGAAAGAGATTAAAATGTAAAACCAGAAGATGAAATTTTAGAAATGGCTTCCTTTTACTATCTTGAGAGATGAAAAGCATAAGAAAAAGGGAGAATTGGGAAGATTTAGGAGGAGGAATCCCTGAAAATGCATAGAAGGTATTAACATCCATGGAAATAATTAAAAGAACGGGTCCTCTTTGCTGAAACTGGAAATATCCTTGTTTTAATATGGAGTGTTTCTCCCTGCTAACGACAGGCAATCCAAATGGTACCAGACAATAGTTTTGGAGGCATATCATTTTATCCTTTGCTGCTTCTTGGTGTTAATGGATAAATGCTGGCTTTGCTTGACAAAGACTGGTTACATAATGATCACTGTGTAGAAACCCCTACATTTTGAACAGACCGAGGAAGGCAGGAACCCCCTCAGTGCATGGCATGGAAAACACTGCGCACTTAGAGTCTGCTCGGGGAAGAGGGGCCGGATGGCTTATCCAGCGGCCCAGCCTGTCCTGCCACCCTGTTCTGATGCTCCACAGATCTGAAAAGAGAGGGTCTTCCCCAGGCCTTACCGAGTATGAATGAGGTTAAGCAGTGGCCAGTATCAAAAAAGCAGGAACAGGAGGCACAGCTGTAGGTAACAGGTCTTATAACAACAGGAAAAGAATGCTAGATTAAAGCAAGTACCAGTACACTTTACAACACCCAAATTCATTGAATTTTCATGATAATACTGAAACTTAATACTTTTATAGCTGAGAATGTTAAAGCCAAAGATCACACTGATAGTACAGACCAGGCACAGAATTTTAAGCTAATTCTCTTTTACTCCAGTACCCCCAATATTTCCACTCAGCCACGGTGCCTCTCAGCACACGAATTCAGCTCTCCTGTTTATGTATCCTCGGATAAATCACTTCAAATCAGTGGGCCTTGGTTTTCCCACCTATAAAATGGACACCATAATTCCTGCCCTGCTACTTGCCTTAGTTATTTTAAGAACTAAATGACTCTATACATTTGAAAATAATAATAAAATGAAAATCATTGGCAGATGTGAATATTAACTCCATGGCCCTTTTCAGTCACAGTTTTATAGATGGCCCCATCCCAGGCCTTTTGTGTCATGACTCAATTTCTAACAGGATTTTGATCTTTCATGGATTTAGGGACATGTCTGGTTTATCCCCATTCATCTTTAAGTCTGAATATGTCCTGCGTCCCTGAAGGTACCCCAGATCCTCTTCTGTGACCCCACAGCATAGACACCTACTAACGGTTCATCACCCTGTACCACAGTTTTGATGTATGTATGTCTCAGACTAGAGTGGGGGGTCCTTGGAGGCAGGAATTCTATCTGTATCTGTTAAGGTACTCCAGGGTGCTGTACCAAACAGCATCCAAAACACATAACGACTCGTTCACAGTAGCCGTCTAAGAGTGTCCTGACAGATGGGTGGTTCCCCTCAATTCAAGAACCTAAGCTCCTTCAATCTTACAGCTCATCATCTGAAACAAGGATTGCAAGGCCACCATGATTACCTGCCTCAAGCTGGCAAAGGAGGAAAAACATGGAGGGTCACCCATGGGAGGGTTTATGAGTCAGGCATGGACGTGGCACCCAGCACTTCCTACGTCATTCCATTCGCCAGAACTCAGCCACATGGCTCATCTAACTGCAGGAGGGGCTGGGAAATGCAGTCTAACTGTGAGCCCCGGAAGGACAGGACAGAGGCTTGGTGAAGAGCCAGCCTCTCTCTGCCACGCTCATACTAGAAACTTCAGGGATGCTTCCTCATGTATGAATGGTACACCCAAGTCTTGGCCATGTAGTAATGAAGGAGAAAAATCTACTGTATCTAAAATATAGCATCTAGATGTAATTCACTGCTTGCCTTTCTTTTCCTAATGCTAGTGGCTTGCTACCCAAACCCACTATTAAGGATGAAAAACTATATTACGTAGAGAAAGAAGAAAAGCACCATAAGCAAAGCCCAAAGTTCTTAAAAAGAATCACCACATAATAAGGGAATATTACAGAGAGGGAGAATCATAAACAAGAAAATGTATTGCTAGTGATACATTAAGAAAAGATAGAACATGACAGAATCTACTTGCTGGGCAATTTACTTCAGAATTTTACATTTTTATGACTGAGAGGAAAAGTCCTGTCATGTTTCCATAGCTAAGCTAGACTTCACATCATAGAATTCAGATGTTGATGTTTTAATATCTAATTGGTTTTAAAATCAATTGAGTTTAAAAGTTGACCAAACGCACAGATGAAAAAGACATTTAAAATGTTTTGCTTTAAGTAAAGTCACTAAAAACAGCAAGGATGAACGCATGGTCTTTTAAAGGCATCACAGAAAACTTTGTAGAATGTAAAGTATTTTTAAGTCTACATTTGACCAAGTCAAAATTGCTAGTGCATTTAATTTTTGCTAAAAGAAGTCTGTCAAGTATACGTTTAAGCTCCAATAGGAAACTAGCTGTATATGCCAGTACTTCATCACCCCTGGGAAGTTTCAGGTGATGACAGGCTGTGTGGGTAATGCCAATCCAGAGGATCTCTTTACGTTAGTGGAATTTGCTTCACCACACAGGCTCTCAAAATAGGTTTATTTTTGCTATTTTTCTGACTATATTTTAAAAGAGGAATGACATAGGTTTCACTGATGCTGGTGAAATAATTACAGTTGCATAGGCAAGGCATATAATTAGTTGAAGAAGAGGGTAAAAAAAGACTTCACCTACACTATGTGGGCACAAAGAGTTAGGATTAACTAGGAAACAACTGCTGTCTGTATCTTGCACAGCTGTAACCAGCCCTGAGGCAAAAACAACTACACATACACACACACACACACAAGTAAAACTGACTCAGAACACAAAGAGAAGATAGCCTTCTGCACTGAAAGTAGACTCAGTAGTTATTTCCACCTCACACGTGTGCAGCAAATATTAGGAAGTGGAGCAAAAGAAGGAGGGAAAACAATGAAGTGCTTCTTCTTTTTCTACAGTCAAGGCCAAGTACACGTGCCCAAGTCATAGAGTAGAAACCTCTCTTCTGCGTGCCCTGTGTGTGGGAATGTTGCCCCTTCACGCACCTGAGTCCTCAGGCAAGGGAGGCTAGAAGTACTGGGAAAGGAACCAAATTCTCTCATTTCCATAAAAACCTTTGTTGAACTGGCAAGCGTTTCAACTTCTAAGCCGAAGGAGCTCTTAAGCATGAATATCAAAAGCTGTTTTCATAATCTCCCTTAATTATTTTATGAAGCTTGCAAGCAAGTTGACAATGACACAGTACAGTGGCTCCGGTTCAAACATTAACTGCTCATGGAAGCACAATACCAGTTTACTTTTACCCAAATGTATAAATTATAATTGGAAGAATTTGCTCACAGCTTCAACAACCACACCTTCGTGGGAAGGAGCTCAAAGGAATTGGGAATAATTACAAATAAATACTACACTTGGCCAGCCTCATTCACTATTAGAAAAAATTGCATCAGTATTGAACCAGATCGACTGTCTCACAAAGGTTGGAGTTTTGTTGTGAAGGTATGTACAATAGGTTCACTCTCTCCTGTTCTAGCCTGACACCAGGATAAATTTTAGAATATCAGGGTCCACAATTCTAGTCACTTTGGGGCCAGGCAGGTAATGAAAATGAATAGAGTGTCATGGTGAAGATAGGAGGGAGTGTAGTGTCCAAGAGCCAGCTGAAGAATGAACGTGAATTTCAGGTGAATTTCACTTGCATGGACTGTGCGTGTCCCCCCAGAATCCATACGTTGAAATCCTAACCCCCAATGGGATGGCGTTAGGAGGTGGAGTCTTTGGAAGCTAACTGGGTCATGGGGGTGTAGCTCTCATGCTGGGATTAATGCCCTTAGAAGGAGAGATACAAGGGCGTCTGCATCCCCTCTCTCCCCATCATGTGAGGATACAATGAGAAGATGGCCATCTGTAAGCCAGGAAGATGGCCTTCACCAAGAACTTGACTACACTGGCACCCTGATCTTGGACTTCCAGCCTCCAGAACTATGAGAAATAAATGTGTGTTGTTTATACCAGCCTATGGTATTTCTGTTATAGCAGCCCAAGATAATTAAGACAGATGGCCAATGGGAGAAGGGCAAAGCTGACATTCTTTTAAGAAAATAGGGCACCCTAATAAGGATATGTGCCTGTATAGAAGGCCATTTCACCTCAGCTTGGAGAAAGGCTGAATGAGTCGCCACAGGAAAAGTGCTAGATTATTATTTTGAATAGACTTGAAAAAGATGAATGGCGAAATATCAGTCCTTTACGTTTGACTCCATAGGGTATGACCACCAAAGTTTCAGCCCACGCCCCGAAGATAAACAAACTACAAAAACAAGAAACACAGACTCAACAGAATCCTTTAACATTGCACTAATAGAATGTCACTTTGTGTAATGCTAGATTGTGAGGTTTCTACCTTGCAAGGTGAACTATATGCAAAATGTAGACAAAGTAACTGTAAGCAGAAGGGTAATTACATGGGTTGCCACGGGCAAACAGGCATCTTCAGGGAAACAAAGAACCAGGGGAGCAAGGTAAACATGGCCCGTGACCCTGGGCCACTTCTCCTGGCTGCCCTCACGTAGAAGGCACAGCCTGTGCTCCCCAGGAGGGAAAGGGAAGCAACTAATGCCAACATTCCTTTTCTTAATTATTTTATGAAGCTTGCAAGCAAGTTGACAATGACACAGTACAGTGGCTCCGGTTCAAACATTAACTGCTCATGGAAGCACAATACCAGTTTACTTTTACCCAAATGTATAAATTATAATTGGAAGAATTTGCTCACAGCTTCAACAACCACACCTTCGTGGGAAGGAGCTCAAAGGAATTGGGAATAATTACAAATAAATACTACACTTGGCCAGCCTCATTCACTATTAGAAAAAATTGCATCAGTATTGAACCAGATCGACTGTCTCACAAAGGTTGGAGTTTTGTTGTGAAGGTATGTACAATAGGTTCACTCTCTCCTGTTCTAGCCTGACACCAGGATAAATTTTAGAATATCAGGGTCCACAATTCTAGTCACTTTGGGGCCAGGCAGGTAATGAAAATGAATAGAGTGTCATGGTGAAGATAGGAGGGAGTGTAGTGTCCAAGAGCCAGCTGAAGAATGAACGTGAATTTCAGGTGAATTTCACTTGCATGGACTGTGCGTGTCCCCCCAGAATCCATACGTTGAAATCCTAACCCCCAATGGGATGGCGTTAGGAGGTGGAGTCTTTGGAAGCTAACTGGGTCATGGGGGTGTAGCTCTCATGCTGGGATTAATGCCCTTAGAAGGAGAGATACAAGGGCGTCTGCATCCACTCTCTCCCCATCATGTGAGGATACAATGAGAAGATGGCCATCTGTAAGCCAGGAAGATGGCCTTCACCAAGAACTTGACTACACTGGCACCCTGATCTTGGACTTCCAGCCTCCAGAACTATGAGAAATAAATGTGTGTTGTTTATACCAGCCTATGGTATTTCTGTTATAGCAGCCCAAGATAATTAAGACAGATGGCCAATGGGAGAAGGGCAAAGCTGACATTCTTTTAAGAAAATAGGGCACCCTAATAAGGATATGTGCCTGTATAGAAGGCCATTTCACCTCAGCTTGGAGAAAGGCTGAATGAGTCGCCACAGGAAAAGTGCTAGATTATTATTTTGAATAGACTTGAAAAAGATGAATGGCGAAATATCAGTCCTTTACGTTTGACTCCATAGGGTATGACCACCAAAGTTTCAGCCCACGCCCCGAAGATAAACAAACTACAAAAACAAGAAACACAGACTCAACAGAATCCTTTAACATTGCACTAATAGAATGTCACTTTGTGTAATGCTAGATTGTGAGGTTTCTACCTTGCAAGATGAACTATATGCAAAATGTAGACAAAGTAACTGTAAGCAGAAGGGTAATTACATGGGTTGCCACGGGCAAACAGGCATCTTCAGGGAAACAAAGAACCAGGGGAGCAAGGTAAACATGGCCCGTGACCCTGGGCCACTTCTCCTGGCTGCCCTCACGTAGAAGGCACAGCCTGTGCTCCCCAGGAGGGAAAGGGAAGCAACTAATGCCAACATTCCTTTCCAAGGAGCCCTCCAACTCCTCCACATTCTCTCAGATTCCAACAAGCTTCAGAGAATACAATGGGAAGAAGCCAGATCCCCCTGCACCTAATACAGGAACCTTGTACACCATGGAACTTGCTCTTTCTTTTGTTGGAAGAGAGGAGCAGAGAGGCAGAGGGGCGCTGCCTTCATTTGATCTTCATTTGCTCTCTTATCAAGTAGGCAGAGTTTTTCAAAAATAAATCTTCCACTTTTCTTCTAGAAAGGGGGCTTATTCAGAAAAAAACAAACAAACAAAAAAAACTCTACATGGAAACAGTTTCCAGAGAAGGTCTGAGAAGGCTAGGTGTCTCCTGACCTAGCTTTATCCTCTCATAAGCTTTCTGAGCTCATGTTTAGGCATACCAGAGCTCTTCAGACTCTACTACATATATTATATTCTGCCATATGCAAAGGACCCAAAAGGAATCTGGGAGAGACTCATGAAACACCAATATGTGGGGCACCAAGATCCTCATCATCCGCTCATTCAACATATATTTATTGAGCACATAATCGTGCTTTAGGTGCTGTGCTTGCTTCTAGGTCTATAGTGGGGAAACAAATGGATATGATCCCTGCCCTCGAGAAATTCTGTCTTGTAGACAGTCCTCCTATCATGGGTTAGAATGACCATTCTCCACTGACATTTAGCCTAACACATCTACACATTACTTACGCGTTCATTTAAAAAGCAGCATTTAGATCATGGTCAATACCAATACAACCGAAGCATGAACTGGGTCACTGCTTTGTAGATTTGCCCTGGTTCCACTGCACTGTCAGAACTCCCAATGCACTCAGTACATTCTGGAGAAGTGAGATATGAAATGGTTTGTGTCCTCAAGTAGCTTACAATCTCCTTTAAGAGACAAAATGTCTACATGAAAAATAAATAACGATATAGTTGGAAAAGTACCATGGACATTTCAAAACTGCAAATATTCCATAAATAGGGTGCCCATAAGATTTACTATCCAAAACATCAGAGCAAAAGGGAGCATTATTAATACTTAATACCGGGACTTTCCTTGGCAAACCAGAATCTAAGGTCACTTTTTTCATAAAGCCCTCCTTGGGGTGTGGATTCTGCCATTTAAAAATCACATTTAGTTCCTTGCAAAGAAATATTTATGGAATATTTGCTGTATTCAAGCACTATGACAGGCCATTTTAAAGGCAGGCTTTGGAGAGGAATTCACGAAGAAAAATAAGACAAAACACTTGACCTCAGAACTTATTCTGAGAGGAGAGACGCAAAAATTGCTAACATGTTCTGAAGACATACCACGTGACAGAGAACCCTATGCTAAGCTTTTTGCATACATTATCACATTTAATCACAAAACAGTTCTCAGAGGTAGGTGGCGTGACTCCCATTTTATAGATGAGGGCTATAGTGGTTAAGTAATTTGTCCAGGGTCACACAGGTTGTAAATACAGAGCTGGCATTGGAACTAGGTGCATCCCAATGCAATGCCCCAGCTCTTAGTCTGTGACAAGTAGCACAAGAATAATCCATGGGAGGTAAAAATGTATTTATGGCTGGAATAATCATGAATGGCTAAATGAAGAACAGTGACATTGGACACGGACCTTGAAGAGTTAAAAGGATTTTAAAGGCAGAGATTACAGGGGAAGGCAACCCAGGGAGGTGGGACAATGAACAAATAGCCTAGGGATGGGAAACAGTAGGTGGGCAAAGTGGAGTCAACTTGGCTATAGTACTTTGTAGTTTTGTACAGAGGACTGAGAATGGGAAGGCTAGAAAGGTCAGCTGAGGCCAATGTTGCTTTCATGTTTGATTTAAGCAAATATGAAACTCAGTTTGCATGCCCTGAGTCCACTCCATATTTCGTTTGCATTGAGGTCAACCATTGTATCCAGATCAAGGTATCTTGTAGGCAGAGTTCTCATGAGGCTGGGCTGAGGGGCCAGCTAAAAGGAAGACAAGCGGACATGTATTTCATCCAAAGACAGGTAGGATGACAAGTTGGGGTTGGATGGAGTCCTGGGAAGTCCTGTAAGTTGAAATGATGTAAATCAAATCTTATTTTCCCATAAGAACAATGTTATAATGAGAGTAACATTTCATATCCATGGTCTAATAAAAAGCATCCCAATTCTAATATATGCTCCCCTCACAAATTGTTTCCGCAGCAACAATTTAAAGTTTCAGAAATTATTAATTAATTAAAAATCAATATTAATATGGTTTTACTTATTATATTGTTAATTTTTTCTTCTGGACAGCTATAATTATCTTAAATTTAAGATGTATTTGACAATCCCTGTGTCTCTCCTCGGGGCACAAGAGTAGGCTTTGTTCATTTCTATAATCCATCATCCCCAGAGCAGGATCTGGCACACACTTGGCACTCAATAAAAGTTTCTTAGTAATATTTTATTTTAGAAGTATTTAGTTAACATTTTATCTACGAAGTATACTAATCACCGTTAACAACCTGGGATATGTTGCTTGATCTCTTAGGGTAGTAGAACTTCAGTCTGACACCAGTTCTGCTTCTTACTAGGGATGTGATCTTGCACGACTCACTTACATTTCTGAGCCAATTTCTTCATGTCTCCCAAGGGGATAATAGTACCTACCTTGCAGGCTGTCGTGAGGACTAGAGTTCATGTAAATTATGCACCTAACAGAGTTCCTGGCAATTGGATGTACTCAAGGATGACAGCAGTTATAAGTACTACATTAAAAGGACAGGTAAAAGTAAATGTTGATATATATTTTTTTCAAATAAATCGCTTTCTAGAAACCCCACACAGACATAGTCCATATCTTTGGGGCTCAAACCATTTGCCATGTTTCCAGTAAGAATCTTGATTCAACTGGCAAAGAAAATATAATAGAATCTACAGGGGCTGTATTGAGTTGATAGAAAAACATGCAAAACATGGCACGAGAGGTAAGGTTATAAAGTCTGTCTTTAATCTGATTTCTATGTTATGGCTTGCCAAGAAGAATTAAAACAAAAATCAGTGGAGAGGAAAGAGGATGTTTTCCCAACATTAAACATTTTAAGTAGATTGATAAGGGCACTTCATATCAGGAATTCTTCATCAGTCTCCCAAACATTAAATATGTTAAGTTGTTCATATGCATGCCATATTGAGCAAAACCGGTGGAAAATGTGTTTCTGAAACAGTCTCCAAAGAAAAGAATTTAGTGTCTAGCTTCCAGTGTAAACAAATGTCATCACATTCAAAGAACAGTACATCAGGAAATTCTCTGGAAGATGTCTCTATTTTCGTGTGTGTGTGTTGGGGGGGGGGGGGGGATTGGTGGGGGGGGGGGGTCTGACAGTATTCCACCACAGTGACCTCAGAAGCATTATAAGACAAATCATGAGTAAAATGCAGCACATCTAAACTCTTCTTCCATTGTAGATGCAGAGAGGTTAGTAAAAGAAAAATGATCACTTAAGATCAATTTTAAAAACCTGGCTTCTTACAAATAGGAGTAAGTAGGTGGATTTGTCCAAACCACGCTATTTACATCTTCTAAACCCTATCATTTTGTGCAATGGCTAAAATTTCATGCCTGTCACAAGTCTCTTTCCCTTCCTCCCCCCACACAATGTGGCTGCTTTTAAGAATATCAGATCGGGAATAAGGAGAAGAAAGAGCCATTATTTTGAAATCTCACAAATTCACAACTGGATTTAAATCACATAACTTTTTAGTTTATTTTAAAATGGATAAAACGTTTCGAAAGGAACAGCCAACAATACTTTGGCATCGTGCTATGAAAAGACCTCCTAACACATTCTCTCAACACAGACTTCACACACCTAACTCCCTATGTTAGGTGTGCACATTAAGTTACATCCTTTATTTAGCCATTATCTAACAGCACCTTGAATTCTTCAGGCTAATGAATACTACACAAGTGAGTAAATAAATACTAAAATAGGCCTTGACTCAGCCTCAGATCGACATGGAGTAGCAGGAACCAGATTTATTCTCCTGCTTGTAAAGCACTATAAAGATAGACAATAAATATATGACAAAGACTTTTAAGATACTGGACAACTGGCAACAAAAGACAGAGATCCTTGAGAGAAAACAAACAAGTGAAGTGAGCCCTAAAATTGCCCCAGATTACTACCTGGAGAAGGTTTTCACCATGGTCAGGAAGGGAAACTCAGGAAGAGACCAGTGGCCTCCCTAGGTTGAAGTGCAGGGAACCTATGGTGTTTAGGGGTCACAGGGCATGATAAGGACAGCACTGGACTGAGAGAACTTGGAAGATCTGTAGATAAAGTACTCAGGTGAATTTTTTTTTTAATTTTATTTTATTCATTTTTTATACAGCAGGTTCTTATTAGTTATCTATTTTATACATAGTAGTGTATACATGTCAATCCCAATCTTCCATCTCATTCCCCCACCCCCACCCCCCTTGGTGTCCATATCAGGTGAATATTGGACAGCATATACATATGAGGAAACTACCCCCAGTCAGGAGAAAAAACACTGAAACTATTAGAGGGAACAGTGCCCAGTACTCAAAGGGGCCAAGAAGAGTGCCTGTTTCCAACAGCCAGAGTAGATAGCCTCATAATTTACAAGTTGTCAGAGTACTAAGAAGGGTCTTGCTTTAGTAGGAGGAAAAAATTAAACCTAGGCTAAATGCTGCCCTGGTTCTACCTAACAAAGCTTAAAAGCAAGATCTGAAAAAAATCAAACTATTTTCGAGTATCTTAACTATGTCCAATAACAAAACTCAAAGATATTTGAGGAATACAAAAGTCTTTGGTACCCAACAAAGTAAAATTCTAGCATTCAATCAAAAATGACCAAGTCTGCAAAGAAGCAGAAAAACTTGACTCATAAATAGGAGTTTATGAATGGAGCATAAATGAATGAATGGAGCAATAAATGAATGGAGCAAACGACACAGATGACAAAATTAGTAGAAAAGGCCCTTAGAAGTTATTTTAACTGTATTCCCTATGTGCAAGAAACTAGAGTAAAGAATGAATATGTAAGTGGAAGCAATACGGAAGATATTTTTTAAAAAGGCCCCAACTGAACTAGAGAGGACAATCTCAAAATCTGAGAGAAAAAATACACTGGATGGCAGATTAGACACTGCAGGAGAAAAGGATAGTGAACTTGAAGACATAGTAATAGAGACCATCCAAAATGAAACAGAGAGACAAAGTACTTGGCCCTACTCAAAGTCCACAATTCCAAAAGCGTGTCTGAAAGTTAAATGAGGGCAGTTGTCCTGAGGCTGAGACACAATTCGCGGTATAGTTGAAGATCCATTTAACGCTGTGAAAAGAAAGTACTCATATTTTCTATTAATAAAAGTATATGACATTATGGACTTGTCTCACCTTACAATCTTTCTATTGATGGTTATACACACTGTTTATAAGAACTGTCACTGCTATAGAACCTTAAATAAGGACTAACAAAACTTATAAATAATTTTACAGTTTTATAATTTTTTTTTTTTTTTTTTTGCGGCACGCGGGCCTCTCACTGTTGTGGCCTCTCCCGTTGAGGAGCACAGGCTCTGGACGCGCAGGCTCAGCGGCCATGGCTCACGGGCCCAACCTCTCTGCAGCATGTGGGATCTTCCTGGTCCTGGGCACGAACCTGTGTCCTCTGCATCGGCAGGCGGACTCTCAACCACTGTGCCACCAGGGAAGCCCAATTTTACAGTTTTAAATAACTAGTTTGACTTTACCAAGTACATATATATTAGTATATTTGGCAATAATAAAAACCCATGGGCGGGCTATTATTTTTTTATGATTGTAGACAATCATCTTATATTAATGCAATCAAAATTGTTAGGAGAGTTTATTTCACTTAAAAGATTAATGGGGGCTTCCCTGGTGGCGC
>NW_020172637.1:149799-189784 GCF_003031525.2 Neophocaena asiaeorientalis asiaeorientalis | reverse complement strand
AAAATAAAAAAAAAAAAAAATATATATATATAGACTTCTTGCTATAGGTACCACTTCATATTAGACCACAGAAAAGATATTTTTGTTTTACACTATCAAATTCTACACAAGTTTAGAAGCTCATTGAAGAGACAAGACATGCAGGTGAAAATTTAAATTATAGCTTTAAACCTCAATTAAGTGCCACTGCATTTACAATCGTACTATGTAAGCTCAGCAGAGGAGCAACTGCTATGAGCTAGTGTTGTGAAAGAAATATTTATGCAGCTGGTAGAAGTTAAATAAGGGCTTGAAAATTCTGACAGGCAGAGACGAGGCTTTCCAGGAGGTGGAAATGCTTGAGTAAAGGAATGGTGTGCATCTCACAAGTGCCAAGAATTCATGGCCAATGATGTATTGAGCAAAATCTTCAACTGTTCTTTGTCCCCAAGTCAGCCCATTTCCGACACGTTATTTTTTCCTTCCCTATAGCTTAAATTCATCTCTTTACCTATATCTCCCACGCACAAGCCTCTGTTCATATTCTGTTTCAACTATGACAACCTCTTCATCACTCAGCTCAACACCACTGGCACCTCTACAAATTCTCAGTTCTATTTCTGAAGTTCCTTCCATCGGTCTGATTCGCCTATCACCCCAGCCAGTGTTCAACCCACGGTTTTCTAGTACGCTAAAGATTAGGACTCCTAGTTTCTTTCTGTGTGTCAAAAACCTTCCCCAGACCACCAGATATCATCCCATACTTCCCATATTTCCCTTTCCGCTCTCTCCACTCTCTTCACTTTCTCCACTCTATCTCACTGCCGTTTCCCCACACTAATTTGCTCCAAGACCCCCAGCAGCCAACTAGACGTTTCTCTCTTCCCAGCCTCCCAGGGCTCCTAAAGTCATTCTTTATGCTCAAGTCTCCAAATCATGACTTACTGCTTGGAAACCATTCAACACATATAGAAAGAACAGAGCTGACTGCCATTGAGTTATTCAAGTATTAAGACAATGTGGTTTGATATAAATTTTTAAGTTGCCTTTAAAAATATTTGTAATAGCTGCAGGTCTGTGTGTGTGTGTGTGTGTGTGTGTGTGTGTGTGTGTGTATAGAGAGAGAGAGAGATTGAGAAATGGGAGTTGACGAATGACAGCTCCTCAAAGACAGGCCACATTTTTGTTCAACTTGAATTGAAAAGCATTAGCAAGGGCATGTGAGGACTTAATCCAAAGAAAGGCAGATCAGTACGTCCTTCAAGCTATCGTTCAACCCCAGATTCTAAATAATAAAATATAAACTAAGGCTTTGGGGGCCCACATTCTCTTCTGAGAGTCAGATAATGTATAGATATATATATTTTAGTAATGCCATAGCATCACTTTTCCCCAATCACCTGGTGATTAACCTGACTAAAAACTCTAGCCAAAATACCATAGCTCTGGTTTAGAATACACTCTGGACGTAGCCAAAACTGGAAAACACATACTTTCAGTTCGAAGCTCTGTTCTCTCACTAAATTTCACTTCGGCTGTACACAGATCATTTGACCTCCCTTCTGAGATGACTAGTTGTCACATAAACATGATATAATTACAATTATAAGCCCAAATCCAAATTATTTCATTTCTAATAAGCATTATACTGTTACTAATTTAATAAATAGGAAATGTCTGTGTCTTAAGCACTATGCTGGACACAGCATGCAAAGAGATAAAACATCACTAATAAAATACAAGAGCCTCAAAACTCACACCTTTAGTTGTAACCAATGAATGATGACACAATTTTAAGAGTAAAGAGGGCTTCCCTGGTGGCGCAGTGGTTGGGAGTCCGCCTGCCGATGCAGGGGACACGGGTTCGTGCCTCGGTCCGGGAGGATCCCACATGCTGCGGAGCGGCTGGGGCCCTGAGCCATGGCCGCTGAGGCTGGGGGTCCGGTGCCTGTGCTCCGCAATGGGAGAGGCCACAGCGCTGAGAGGCCCACGTACCGCAAAAAAAATAAAATAAAATAAAAAAAGAGTAAAGAAATTTACAGAGCACTAGAGAAACACTAAGGGGAAAGTGAAAAACAAAATCTGCCTTCAGAAATCGCAAAAAAATGTGTAAGAAAGTGACATTTAAGCTACATCTCAAAGGAGGAAGGAAAGAAGAGAAGGGAAGGGATATATTTTGAGGATGGACTATTTGCCAGACACGAGTAACATATTACCTCTGTTGCCACCATTTTACAGATCATGAAACTGAGGCAGGACACCTAAACTCACTTGCTAAAATGTCACACAGCCAGCTTCAAAGCCAGCTTTGTATGTTCTGTCCAACGTACAAGCTCCCTTCCAACGACAAGGAAGCATTTTCCAGGTGGAAAAGGGAATGAATTATTATTGCTACAGTTAAAGTTTCTTAAAAATGCCTCTTATAAAATCTTTACTTGGAATGAATTAACATTTTCATCATAATTTTTTATCTGTCCATAAAAAGCTTTATAAAACTAGTCCTAGAAAAAATGCCTGAGGTCCAAGGTCACTTAAGAGATCTGTGAAACTTTTAAAATTGTATGTAAAATATTGTTTATATATGCATTTTTCTGGAAGAAAGGGTCAGGAGCTTTTTTTCAGAGTCCTGAAGAGGTCTGTGAATCCCTCCCTGCAAAAGGCTAAGAACCACTGATTTATATATAGAGCGTTATGTAGGTTGTTTAATGTTTTCCAAAAAGGCAAATATATAGGTAAAATCTAGTTTCATATATAAAGAAATATATTTCATATGTCGTAGGAAAGAATATTAATATAGTTTATTAATAATGTAACAACTTGATAATGAGACATTGAAGTGATCCTTTCCCATGTTTCTAATAGCTACTCAGGATGTTAACAGTGAAAGGATCATTTAGAAAGCTAATTTCCTTTTCATCTTGCTTGTTAAGTGTTTACTTTAATTCACATCCTGTGTGACCCTATGGGAAAATTTTTAACTAATACTGGGGAAAATCCCATAGGGTTACACAGGATGTGAACTGGGCCTGTACTGAACTACCTTTGGCTTGAAAAATAAAATTAGATAGGTGAGTTTCACTTTCTGTTTGTCATAAGTTCCACTTTCTGGTTCCCAAAGTTTAGATTCAGAGCCTATCTGTGTTTCTGAAACGGTAGCTCAAGAAAATCCCTAAATCCTCATTCTCTTTTTCAGGAATGATGTCTCAGTGTGGTAGAGCAAAAGCCTTTCTGCAGAAAATAATGGGTCCTGCCCATCAAGGAGAGTCTGCTGGAGCAGCCCCAGAATGCTCCATACCTGTGCTCACAGGGTTCAGCTGCCGTTTTCCATTTCCTGTGGAGAACACACATCATACCACTTCCCCTATAGAAAAAAGAAAGCAGCCCAGCTTAATTGCTGATGGAAACACTGTCATACTTTCCACTGGCCAAGCTTGAAACCATTACTGCTCTAACCTTCATTAATTTTTCCACAACAATTTGCAGAAATGTCAGGAAGCAGCTGCATGAAAACTGATTAATTGTCCTTATCACCGCTACTTCACCAGGCTATATATACATATTTTTTTCCAGTTTAAAAATAAGATTTGGGATTTTTCTGTTTTGATTGGTACTGATGGTGGTACATCTTAGTCTGAAAAACCCAGATCTATTTTTGACACTTCCAATGGCTCAACATTTTCAAATCTGGAGGAGACCCCACATAATCTGGCACAGCCTCCATGAAGGAAAAGATTGCTTCCTGCCGATTACTCAGTTATATCCGTTTAAACAGACGTTAATGAATTGAAGTCTTAGAGCAACAATGCATTTATTAGTTAACGATAGAAGCTAAATTCACTTCCGAAATGTGAATTAGAAAATCCAGTGCCCCTTTTCTGTTGTTTCACTTTCTTTGCTCCCTCATCATCTTAGCTTGAGCTATACCATCTGTCTCATGCTACCAAATAATGTGCTGTGCATGGCTGGCAGAAACAAGTGGAACAGTACACCTCATAACCCCAAGTATGCAACCAGTAAACATCTATAAAAGTGGTACACAACGGAATCTGGCCATCTGGGGATAACTGGTTACAGAAAGCTTAGCTTCTCAGCCAGCACTCAGATTTTCAGACATTTAACTGGCTGGCAAAACAACAACTAGTGTTCAAGAAGAGAAACACTAACAAACTTTTTTTTTTTTTTCAAAACACTAGAATTCAGGTACAAATTTTCAAAGGTATATTTGCCAATGCTGCTGATGAGAAGGCTTCAAAAGCGAAGATGAAAGCACTGTCAAGTCCTTGAAATGGAGACAAAGTCAATCCATAGCAAGCATTTTGCAGCACTAAACCTTTTGGGTATGAACGTGTTTTTCCTTCTCCATATTGCCTGAATACATAGAAGCAAGGGATTAAAGCTGAACAGACTTGGAACTAAATGACACAGTACCTTTCAGAGACAGCCCCGAGAGACTGGAAAGAGTTCCTCCTAGGATTGCCTCAAAATCCAAAGGCTCCCTTCATCCCAGATATGTAGGTTCCTAGTCCAACCCCAAACCAAAGAAAGATAGAGGTTGGGCAATGGTGATGTGAGACATTGAAATAGTAACTGGACGTGTGGCATAGTGACCCAGACCAGGGACTCCGGAGCCAGAATACCTCTTTTGAATCCCATATCTGACACTTAGTAGACATATAAATAACTTTTGGCAAGTTACCTAACCTTTCTGTGCCTTAGTTTTCCCATCTGTAAAATAGGGATAACGATAATGTTGTTAGAATTGGTAAGAGAATTATACAGTGCTTAGAAATGGCACTAGGAAGTGAAAGATAAATATTAGTAACTAATTCTCTATTTCTCTGCTGATATTTCAGTCTTATGTTAGTCTAAAAGAGGAAGAAACCATGCGACAAGAGCTCCTTAATTAATTTAACAAACCCCACTGGGTTGGATGAAAGATTTCCCCTGCTAACATGGGGATACCAATATTGCCTGAAATACCACCACTAAAACGGTGTCAAGCGATCAAGATTAAATTTTCTGCTCTTTCTGTTGACCCGCTCAGGTGTCTTAGAACAACATGCTTTGTGATGCTGTGAGACCCAGGGGCAAGCACTGCTGGAGATTACCCTACCTCCCCATCCACCACCAGGAGGCCTGGAAGTGAGAGGTGAGAAGGCCACTCCAGGCCAGGGAAACACAAAGAAAGAAGGAAGTTGGCTTGGCCTTCATCATAATAAAAGGGCTTACTGAATAAGACAAAGGAGCTCATTTCCCTGGCACTGAGATCAGGATTAAGGTGCAAGGAGGCCACACAGGACAGGAAGGACACCACTTTTAACTCCTGCCCCACTAGATGACCTTAAGTAACTCACTAGCCTTTCCAAGGCCTTGATCTTCTGCAGCAAAATAGGAGATTTTATCTAGATCAGAATTTCTCAACCTTGTTGTTACCATGAACCCCTCTGACAGTCTGAAGAAGCCTGGGGATCCCTTCTTAGCATAATGTTTTAAACTACATAAAATAAAAAAAAAAGAATTATAAAGGAAACCAATTATAATGAAATACAGTTACCTTAAAAAATTTAAACAAATTTGTTGACAGGAACATATGTGACCCTTTATTAAAAATTAGAAACAAGATATAGTGCAGGGTAATATATACAATGGAATATTACTCAGCCATTAATAATGCCATTTGCAGCAACATGGATGGGCCTGGAGATTATGATACTAAGTGAAGTAAGTCAGACGGAGAAAGACAAATATCATATGATATCGCTTATATGTGGAATCTAAAAAAAATGATACAAATGAATTTACAAAACAGAAACAGACTTAGAGAATGAACTTATGGTTACCAGGGGGGAAGGGTGGGGAGAGGGACAGATTGGGAGTTTGGGACTGACATGCACACACTGCTATATTTAAAATGGATAACCAATAAAGACCTACTGTATAGCACAGGGAACTCTGCTCAATATTCCATTATAACCTAAATGGGAAAAGAATTTGAAAAAGAACAGATACTTGTATATGTAAAAATAAATAAATAAATAAATTTTTAGAAGATATAGTGCAGGATAATATCTACCATCATTCTGAGTAGTTATAATTATAAAGATACTCTGAGATATTATCCACAACAGTAGCGGGACATGAAAATATCTGTGATTTCCACTGGCGACCAAGTCACAGATGCTGCTAAAACTACTATCATCCGTTGCCTACATTAATAATGGAGGGAGTGCTGAAGCTCAGTTAGATGTTTGTGAAAATAAAGTTTTAATTTTTCTCTCAACCAAGTTCTCAGACCCCCTGAATTCTATCCATTTGTGGTTAAGGCTCCCAACCTACGTAAATAATAAATCCCTTTATCATTTCACTGATCTCAGATCAATGATTTAATTGTTTCCCTAGCTCCCTTCACAGAGAATATTCATAAAAGAAATTGGAACTATCCTATCCTTTCCAAATGTGTGGAGAAAACAGATTTCCGGGATAGAAGTGTCTTTGCCCATCCCTACGGAAGTGAAGGGAGCACTTATTGACTTGGAAATGAGCTACCCAAATGCTACCAGACCCTCTCAGCCTACGGGTGTATACAGATGAAGTGGCATCAACGCCAATTAACCACAGCTCCTGTTTCCAGCCCCACCTGCTCATACAGGACCTCCAGTCCCCTTGAAAAGTCCCAACCAAGTATTTCCAGGATGCCAGCAAGGGGGACTTATAAGAGCCCAAAGGGAGTCTGACAGCCAGTCACAACACCATCTGCCACTTCTTCCTTCCTGCAACAGCTCCCCCTAATGTCCTCAGGAAGGAACTACTCTGCTGCCTCTGCAGATGGTGCCCCTCAAGAGTACGCTCACGCCCAGATACAGCCAGCAGAGCCCACACCGCCGAGCAGGAGGGGTTCCTGCCTTGGGTCCCATGCTTCAGAAAGGCCACATACCACAAATACACAAAAGAAATGTATGGACAAATATACGGGCACCTCTGTCACTGGCATCCAGTTGTCCTGTAGCACTAAACGTCCCAGCTCTTGACTAGAGCTGTTTAGGCCCAGGAAATGCTTTTCCTCATCTTGCACCCAATGTCTTTGCTCCAGTCAAAAAGTGAACGAGTTCAAATGCCCTGAAGGTTTGTGGACTGTGACACTGCAAAGTGTGGAGTTCGACATCATTTCAAAAGCAGAGAAGATGTAAGCAGCATTAATGCTTAAGAAAAGACTATCAAGGTTGCTCCCACGTCCTGGCTATTGTAAACAGAGCTGCAATGAACATTGTGGTACATGACTCCTTTTGAATTATCTAGTCAGTCATTTCTCTCAAATGGCGCAACAAAGTCTTTTATAGCAAAGTACAGTAATGGCAGCATCTTTTTTCTTGCTTCTCTTAGTGATCTGATCAGTGGTTCTAGAATTATTAATGATTAGTGCAGCATTTGGAAAAAGAATCACACATGGTACCTCAGGAACATTTCACAAGTAAGCAATTCTTATTCTTAAATTTGTATAGATGTAAACTGCATAAAACACGACACTAATTCTTTACATTAGCAACTAAAAGAACACTGAATCCTAAACCTGTGTGTAGATTTACTTTGATTAAAATATTTAAGAAGACAATAAAATTTCTAGAAAATATATTTACAAGCTTTAGCTTTGTTTAAATAATTTAGATTTTAAATGTTTTATACATTCATTATCATATGGATTTGTCTTTTCATTTTTAAGTAATTTTGGATATTTAATAAGAAAAATCAGTGTTTTAAAAGTTTTTGAATTTTAATTTACATTGTTGATGAAAACATAGTGATATTTTGTATACTTTGAATACAAGTAACATTCTATTTTTATATCCCTTAGCTCATTGAGAATGAGTGCAAGTCAAGATCTTAGTATAAGTAGCTTCTTTTTTGGAGTTCAGAAGCAATAAATTAAGGGGGAAAAAAGGAAGAGAAAAATCTAAAAATAGTCAATCTGCTTAAATTTTTGAAGCTTGAAAACAATGAAAGTAAGCAAACTTTTATCAAGCATGACCCATATAAAATTCACTAACAGGACATTACAAATTCTTTAATGAGGATTTAATTACTCTTCACAACAAAAAGGAGCCAGAAACTTACTCTCACCAAATCCACAACTTAAACAGGTCAGATGAAATCCCTGCAAATTCACATTCTTTATAAATAAAGGTTTAGTCACTGATCCAGTTAAGAAGAAGGCATGTGGGCCTCCATTTGAACTCTTACCCTGGAGGCCCCACAAATATTGGTGGCAACAGCCGAATCCCGAGTTGTGTGTTCTTAAGTCCAAACCAAGCTTGGCTTCTAACCAACTCGCCGTCAAGACTGTCATGAAAGCAGTCCACCAGGTTTTCGTCTCTACTCCTCTTCAGAATCTCAGAGATTATTATTTTAAACAGAGGAAGAATTTTAGAGGTTTTTCAGATATATATGGAAATGCAATTATATATATATAAAACTTAAGAGGGCGGGTAGTAGAATAAGGGAAGGTTGAGTTACTTGCCCAAGATCGTAAACTAGTCTATGAGATCCAGGGCAAGAACCTTGATGGTTTCCTGACATTTCAACCAATGACTTTTCTAACCAACCACTGCTCCCTACCTACCACAGTTAACTACCCACATAATGTTTATGTGTTGCCATGTAACACTGGTATTATTCAATTCAGGAATCACTCATTAAGGTTTTGATAATGTTAGAAAATAAGACTTAGACATCATTGAGTTACCAAGAGTCATCCTTCTCCTAAGTTATATATCTTATTACTAAATGTATAAACTCAAGCATGTTTAATTATAATAGACATTGCAGAATTTATACAGAACACTTCCAAACGTAATTCTCTAAGATTTCTAAAAGAGGGTTTAAATGATAACGATACCACGAGTAAAAAGATTTTAAAATGTGTGCTTCAGAAAATGCTAACTAATTGCATCTGTTCTGAAGAATAATTCACAGTGCCAACCTTAAAACGGAATTAATTTATTTTAATTTAAATTTTTATCAGATTTCCAAAAGACATCAAACATATGTATATAAAATGGGGTACATTAAAAATAAGTGATTATAATCCTAGCAATGTTTAAAATAAAGTAATAAATATCTTCAAATAAATGATTAAGTTTTCTTTGTCCATTGGCTCACCTCTATATTCTAAGTAAAATCCCAAGTGAACAGATATTATATCCCATATGCTGTACAGGCCAACCGCATTTGTGTCAAAAAATACAAATATAAAATATCTGATATAGAAAAATTTTTTCAATATCTGTAGCTAGCTCTTTAAAATAAAATGTCTCATCATAAAATTCTTAAGAATAAATTTCCATTAGGTATATATTTAAATAGTTTAAGAATAAAAGCTTAGATGAGGACTCTGAAGAGCTCTATTTTTATTGAAAGTAGTAGAAAATTTCTTTTTTTTATATGACAAATATTTATTGAGTATTGACTCTGTTCTAGGTACATATTTATCTTCCTAATTCTTTTAATGTTTTTTTTAATATAGCAGAAAATTTCTTGATAACTAATCAAAGTATTTTAAGTCTTGTTCCTGCCACTGGTAAAGGTTCACAGCACATAAATTTAAAAGCACACATATAGTTCTAGACATTTTGAAAAGACTATATCCCTTTTACCTGTAAATGATCAAAGGGAATTTTATAATTAATTAATCAATAAGTTATTAAAATGATCCTATCATGTATTTCCTGACCAGGTGGCAATTTTCCATCCACTTACAACAACCTTAAGTTTACATATGTTGTCAAATCCCTCCCTGTTAATACTATCTTTTCCAGGTAAAAACATTTAGCTTACTCGCATTTATCAAAATGGAAAATACAAGTCGTTTGTCAACATCCATCCCTATCCTGGATGAATGAATGAATGAGTGAGTGAATGAATGAATGATCTTGGTACACACATCAGACCAGTTCCTGTCCTCTCCTCCATGGCCCCAGATAAAAGGTGTAAGAGTATATATATGCTTAGAAAACGATATAGGCAGGCACAAATGCATACTATTTAGAAAATAATACTGAAGTGAAATTAACTTTTTTCTCTCTCTAGAATTAAAAAAAATCCACATAAACATTTTATTTTTGTCAATAAATATTTCCAAATTTGGGTTAGTGCATTCTTAAAGTATGCGTAATAAAACTTTCAAATTAACAGAGTTGAACTAAAATATTTTAGTATCTCTACAAAAATCTATGTTAATATGTTCATCAACTCCAAAACCTCAAAATTTTATTTTGACATAATAAAAATTATTGACATTTATAATAAAAATTACTTCCATTTACACAAATATGATGCACATATATATTTTTTATTTGATTTGGAAACAAATCAAAAGAACAAAAGATTAAGAGTTCTGGGACAAAAGTCCCATAGGTTTCTTAGTTCAACTTAAATTTTTGACTTTTAAAATAGAGGTAAACATGGTAGCATGTTATAGCTGACCCCAAAACATGAATGTATGCTGAAAAACCGAATGCGGGGGAGAAAATGAAGGTCTTGTTTTCTTATACATCACCAAGGTGACATTAAAACAAGTCCTGCAAGACATAAACCTATCAGCCACAGTTGTTAAAGTATGGGAAAAAAGTATAAAAATTATTAAAACGAGGCAAAGAGAGGTAATAAATAAAAAAGAGTAAAAAGAGAAAGTATTACCTGGCAAGGAACATATCGCTAACTCTCTCAGGTTTACTGTGCCCTAGGAGACCAGCCTAAGTCAGACTCAATGGTCCTACCCACTTTTGAGTTTGATTGCTGTTTGAAAAGATCTTGACAGTACTTTCAAAGGTAGAAGATGGCCCTACATTTGGAGAATTCCCTGAGGCTATTTCTATGGATACACAAAAAAGCATACTGACCCTATCTATCCCAAGGCGTCTGACAAGACAGAGGAAAATCAGCCTGATAAATCATCCTGCCAATTCAATTCTTAAGGGAAAGGAATTCCAGTGGTGTAGTAGGTAAAGTCTGATGAGAACATATGACAATTTCTTTAGAAGCTCTAACAAGTCCCATTACCATTAATCTAATAACTGAATTACTATGTTGTAGCAGGTTGAACACATTTTAGGGTTTACAATGGCAGGAAAGAACTTTGAGGGGTAAAATCAGGAGTATATAATACCTCATAAATATACTTCCATCAAGCTGTATACTTATAAAACAGGGAAATCTACTTATATTGTCTAGTTTCCCATAATAAGGAAGTATTTTATTTTAAATGTTACTTTTTTTTCTCTACTCATTTATATTTCCCAGCACTCAGCCTGGGACACAACAGGAACTCAGTAAATGTTTATGGATTGAGGGATCAAGTGTGTGAATGGATAAACGAATAAATGAGTGAATGATTATAAACACACGCTTACCATGTGCATGTACTATTAAGCATCTGTGGGGTAAAGAAGCAATTGCTTCTTCCTCCACTCTACTACTCCTTTTAAATTCTCTCTTTTCATTCCTTTTAAATTACGGGGTGGCAATGGACATAGTATACATCATACACAAGAAACCCCTCATTCAGCTCTCTAGTCAAACATTACCACCTGAGAGAGGACTTCCCTAACTTTCTATCCAAAACACTACACCCTCCTTACTTTTTAATCCCCTTAACTTACTTTATTTTTCTTTATAACACCTATCAAACCCCAAGATTGTATGGTTATTTGTTCATTGTTTTTTCCCCTGATGTCAGGAAAAAAATATAAATGAATAAATAAATAAATTACGGGGTGGCCTGGTACAATTTAAAATGCCCCTCTGTGGTCGTGTGAGTGCCTCTGTGAAAGTTCTTTTACTGTGCCCAATTTGCTGTACTAATTGATTTTTTTAAAAAAATCCACTAAACATAACCTTGATACAAATGTCATCCCTTCACACTCTATAGTAATATGCTATTCGTCTTAACGAAGTAATTTTTAAATTTTTCTTTAAGTTCTATTATTATTCCTAAATGTTAATAGTATCCCCATTACCTCCTACGAGATGACTGCCTCTCTGCCCAGTTTCCTAAGGGTGAATGTGACACAGTATGCCTGTATGTGACAGTGTGTTTTGTCTGTTTATTGGCACATGAATATCCTAAAGGACAGGAAAAGAAATGGTGTGTGTGTGTGTGTGTGTGTGTGTGTGTCTATGTGTGCGTGCACTTCCCTGGATTGTTCTCTAGAAATTTCCTTCCACGTAGGAAAAGTGCCAAGGAGAGCCCGAGGACTTCCCTGACCCTGTGCCAAGGGTGTGGCAAATGTGCTCACCCTAACCAGCCGGGTGCTTAAAAAGGAAGTGGTGGGAAGGAGGAAGGAAGAAGTGAGAAAGAAGGAGGCTTGTAGTCAGTTGAAATCTTGGACCTGTGAGAAAATCATCTAGGCATCCAACATGTTTGCAATATTGTAAAATTTACAAAGACTTCTCAGGACTAACACATTCTCAGGGGGTACCTTGAAGACCAGCCGGTGAGCTAAGATCTACTGAGGTTTCTATAAACTTGACCCGTCAAGGATAAATCACTGAGGAAAGCTCAGCCTTTCTTTCACTGATGGAGTTTAATTATATGTTCAAGACAAGAAATAACCTTTAGAATGTTTCCCCCCTGCTCAACTGAAACCTATTCAAAAACCACTCTTAACCCTTAAATTGTTGAATGCAGGGGCCCTTTCTTAGATGGCATTGTTACCACTTTGCAGCACTTCGCACTGTGGGGCACACCTTCCTTAACTACAGAGCTTCCAGCTCAGGATCCGACATACCAGGGGCAATAAGTAAGAGCTCCTCTACCTGTAAAGGTCCTCTCCCCTTAGTTTCTTTGACACTTGCCTCTCTTAGTTTTCTTGCTATGTTTCTGACAGCTACAATATTTTGGATTCCTCTATCTGACCTTCCAGGCCCAAGTGTCTTCTCCCCTAGATGCTTCCCTACTTTTGCAGCATCAAAATTAACATCACCCTCCTTTGTGTTCTCATAACTCTTTGCGCTACTCCTGTTGTCGCACTAATCATGATCTGGTTTGGACTTCAGTTAATTGAGTACACTTATATCCCCACCCAAATTTTCAGCTACTTGGAGACAAGACCCTTCTCATTTTTCTCAGTACACACCTCTAGCACAGAGCACAACGTCTTACACATGGCTTGGTTTTCCATAAATGTTGGCTGGATTCAAAAGTTTACTAAAAGTCGTTGCATGGAATTTTTAACCCCTCATGTAGGCAATCATGTGCCGAAACTTATAGACAAATGATTGCACTATTTCTCCCATCTGTCCCCTCCTTTGTATTCTTATTACAACCAACTTAGTTCAGAAACGTATTACCTCTCACGGAGATGATCTCAGTGGCTTTTTAACTTGTCTACCTTCAGGTTTTCGACCTCTTATTTGTGAGGTGAGGTGAGGTGAGGTGAGGTATATTTCAAAAATATAATCCAATCATATTACTCCTTAGCTCAAAATTGGTTCTTTAATGTCTACCAAAGTGATGTGCTAATTATTCCTTCAAGGTCCTCTATGCACTCTCTAAGTCTCTAGGTATCTTTCTTTCCTCTCTTTGGTGTCTCCTCTTCACTTACCAACGCTGTGTTCCAAATACATCATGTTACTTTTCGTTCCTATGACACCTACATTAGTCATCCCAACGCTTTGCCTATGTGGTTGTAATTCTCTCCATCTGTCCAAACCTTGTCTGTCTTTAAAGCCTTCCTCTGGAAACACTTCCTGATCTCCAAATCCCTCCCTCCACATTCCCATGAGAAAATTCATGTGACTTCTTTCTCCTCTGAATTTGCAACACATTTTATTTATACATTTCTGATGGCGCTACTTAAGCTTCCTTACATCCAAGTCAGTTATGTACTAATCTTGTCTCTCTTTTGGGTTTACAAGCAACTTAAAGACTAAAACGCAGACTTATCACTGTAGTCCTCCAACCACCAGAACACTGAATTGCATATGGCAGAAACACCACGGACATTCATTGAATTAAACCGAATTAAAGCTTTTACAAATAGCCAAAAAAACCTCAGGTTCCATGTAAGAAGGATGGGGTCTCAAGCCAATTTAGTGTTGGTGTCCGTGACGACTGGTGTTCTCAAAAGTTCCACTTAAGGCTGACGACAGAATCAAGCTCTGCTACAGTCAATGAATAATTTATTTCTGCCCAAATATTCTGTTAATGGAAATCTTTTTATGGCTCAAGATCTAAAATATATTTACTGCCCTTTGGTTATTAAATGTTTGCTTTAATCATTAGTACACAAGGTAATGACAAATGATAATTATAGGATCGTTATATGCTTTTAAACTGATTGAATCAAGAGTGTCTCTGCTGAAATTCAAAAACGTCTCAGTGGATGGGGATGGGAGTGGATTACACTGGGACCGGCGGACTCACTGCCACCAACAAATTAAAGAGCCTAAGGATCTTGTTAGAAACACCACCAATTGAGAGGACAACTTGCAATTCGAATGGTTAATACGCTTTTTCGATTTTAGTGCTCAAGTAAAAATGCCCCTGCTTCCCTGAATTAGACTGTTTCAATCGAAGGCCTCATAGTAAAGAAAAGAAGAAGTGCCTGTGTTCGCGCATTCCCTTGATTTTCCAGCCTGCCCAAAAGTGTTCCTTTGCTGTGCTATTTCAGCAAGTTGTGAGGTGACAATGCTCACGCTTATCAAAAGGAAAAGATAGCTATTTTTCCCGTATGTTTTATTTTGGCAGGCCGAAAGGCACACTGCTGGCTGCTGTTTAATCTCCCTAATATGATTTAAACATGTGTACTCTGACAAGTACACATGTTCCTAAGGAGGTGAACTTGTGGGGGATTTTGGCAGGGGTAAGGTTGAGAAAACCCAAAACATCTTAAGCTCTTGGGAAATATTTAAGGAGCTGGAGGAACAGTAAAAAGAGGAAGAAGACTCATGCCTTCCAGTGAATTCCTGTTTCCAGCTATAAACCCTCATGGGAAAAAAAAAGTTGAGTCGTATAAAGTATAAGCTTTTTATCTACTTTTATATCAAACTCGGTACACAATCAAATTCATCATCCTGAGACCCAAGCCAGCTTCTCTCTTTACTTCCTTTTTTTTTTCTATTAAAAGTCCTATTCAGGGCTTCCCTGGTGGCGCAGTGGTTGAGAATCTGCCTGCTAATGCAGGGGACACGGCTTCGAGCCCTGGTCTGGGAGGATCCCACATGCTGCGGAGCGGCTGGGTCTGTGAGCCACAACTACTGAGCCTGCGCGTCTGGAGCCTGTGCTCCGCAACGGGGGAGAGGCCACAACAGTGAGAGGCCCGCGTACCGCCAAAAAAAAAAAAGTCCTATTCAAACTCGCAGGCTCAAAAGCCTGGTGTCATCACTGACAGCTTCCTACTGCTCCCTGCCCCCCAGAAGTACGGATATAAGCATGCGCCCGTACACACACACACACACACACACACACACACACACATACCCCTCCCGCACCCAATCAGGCGGCCCTCCGTGGGCCTCCTGCACATTCTCTCATCTTGTCTGCGTCCTGTCAACGCTTATTGCCGCCACTGCAGTTCAGACCTTCAACACCTGCCTGAACTCCCAGTGTACAAAGTCAGATCCGAAAGTGCTTCGGGTCCAACTGTCAAATTTCCACAGGACAGGTCTAGGCACTATGCCCTCGGGTATTGGGTAGATGGAATCCAGGGACAATTCTCAGAGGCAGTCACCTGTGGAAGCATCAGGAGAGTCCTAAGGAAAACACTTTGAGCTGAAAGTAGCCATAAAGGCACCAGGATGCAAAACTTGCGAAGTGAGGAACTAAGGAAGAGGTTGGAGGAAGTTAAGTCAGAATTCCAGCACACGGTAGTATAGCCATTATTGATGGAGTGTAATCTATAAAAATACTGAATCACTATGCTGTACACCTGAAACGAACACATTATTGTAAATCAACTCTACTTCAATAAAAAAAAAAAGAAAGAATTCCCTGAACTTGGGATTCAAGTGTTCACTAAAGTTTTCTTAGTGCTTTCATCTGTGCTATACGTGTGGGAGGAGAGGGAAAGGGCATAATGTGCGGTGACAGCTCTTGTGTGAATGAATGCTAAGTGCCTCCTAAGTGGCTTCTGTGCTTTCAGGGACTCTTGCACCCACTCACCCCACCCTCACCTCTACCCCCGCACCATCCAACACAGCCTGGCCCGATTCAGCTTCCTAAAGTGCAGCTCTGATGACATCACTCTCTTGCTCAAAAATTTTCAGGGGCTTCCCAGCACCGCAGGGCAGATTAAATGTACATCCTTAGTCCTGAAACCAGAGACAGCTGTGCTTCACATCCACATGACCTGTATCTTCCAGGAAGCCTCTATATTCAGAGGCCATGTTTTATTTTATCTCATTAAATCTTTTCAGAGGTCAGTTGTTTTTGTTCCCATGGTCAAGACAAAGACAAAACATGCTTGTAGGGGAATGGAGGGAGTTTTGTTTTGTTTTGGGGGGTGGGTTTGTTATTTTACTTCAAGACTAATTTTTTGCATTCAAAAAGATCACTTAGAAAGCACGTAAATTTGTTTATGGCTCTGCTCTGGATATCTAATTAGAATCAGACTTGCTGATTCATCTCCCTAACATGATTAAAATTAAATCTGTGCCCAGGTATCAATTTGCAGTCCCCAAAATGAATTTTAGATGAAAACTCACAATCAGATATTTTTATTAAATTCAACAAATATTTATGGAATATCTACTATTTTTTTCAACCACCATTTTCAAGGCTGAAGAGGACACCAATGAAATGAAGATGCAGTCTTTGCCCTCAAGCAGCTTACAGTGTGGTAGGTGAGATAAAAGCCCCACATAAATCACTTTACTAAAAAGCATAAGCACAAAAATACGTACAAAAAAGAGACAGGAGAGAAATGAAAAGTACTAAGGGGATTCACAGAGAAGAAGAGATAAAGCATGAAGATCTCTGAAATGGATGATGCTGTTCAATATCTAATTTAGTAATTCACAGGGAAACTATAACAGCCAAGGGAATCAGAATTCCAAAAGCCATTCTTGATCTATAAGGATGTTGCTTGGAGTCTATGAGATTCTCAGAGCAGGGGAGTGACTGGGTGAATTTCACAGTTATCATCAAGGAAGGGAAGGTACACTGCCTCCAAGATTCCCTAAAACTCTGAGATCTGATTCTTCTCCCAAACTCCAATATGGCTTCTACTTCCTTATATGTTTCATACTAAACAGAATATACAGATCGTATCAACAAAGCTCCAATATTTGAACACTACCAGTCAACCAGACCAGTGATCTGGCATCGAATGACATATTGCCTATGGTTGGGAGAACCAGGGTTGAATCCTGCTTCATGACTCACTAATGCTGTGACTTTGAGCAAATCACTCAACTGTAACCCTTAGAGCCTCTGTTTGCTCATATACAAAATAAAATGTAAGTAATATCTACAGAATAGTTCTTGCCTTAAGTGAGATCACGTAACATGGAAGCCACTGGTAAACTGTAAAGCATTACACAAATGGTAATTCAGGTCATCCTAGAAACAGGGCATTCTACGTAGCCAGTAAAAGATGAGAGGTCCCGCCACACACAGTCATCCTGCACTGCAAGCTAAAGGAAGGAGACGGGAAGAACGACAAGCAGGAAGAGTACTATGAAATGACATAAAAGTAACCCTCGGGCTTCCCTGGTGGCACAGTGGTTGAGAGTCCGCCTGCCGGTGCAGGAGACACGGGTTCGTGCTCCGGTCCGGGAAGATCCCACATGCCACGGAGCGGCTGGGCCCGTGAGCCATGGCCGCTGAGCTTGCGCGTCCGGAACCTGTGCTCCGCAACGGGAGAGGCCACAACAGTGAGAGGCCCGCGTACCACAAAAAAAAAAAAAAGTAACCCTCACTCAGTTTTTCAAACGGCTACAGAATGCGCAAGGAACAGAATGTTCTTTGCTCATACTACTGGTTTAATTAATCTTGCTGATGATGAATAAATGAATGGGTAAGGAACTGAATGTATGAATGAATCAAGGTATAGTCAAGTGAGGTGCTTGAAAAACAAAGCAGGAGGAGTCCAGTTTTATAGAAGAGGTTAAGAAAATAATGAAACCATATAGCCTGAGAAGCTAACAGTAATGGGCTCCACTCACAAAGGCTGCAATGGCAAAACAAACCGCAGTCCTTAGAGTAAGTAAGAGCTTACGAGTCTATAGGTTTCACATCGGTTTAGTAAAATTCAGTCAGAAATACTGATACCCTCTTCAGTTACCTTGAAACACAAAGGACCCAACAGAAGAACCGTGTGCATCTGAAAACCTATAAAAATGGCCCAATATAAAAGGAAACATACTGAAGGCCACAACGCATTGAAGCTCATAAGGTTTGCTCTGAATTATATGTGATAGCAGGAAAAGTTGTATCAAGCCACAGGGAACAGAGAGCAAATCTTATTTGCAACCTCATCAAATCTTTATAAGACCTACTAAAATGTGCCCAAGTTAGATAGATTAAAAGTTTCCCATTTTATTTTCCATACTGGTGTAAGTAATGACAAAAAAAGTAAAAACATAAAGGAACAGATGGATGGATAAACACTGAGTCTGGGGAAATCACAAAATACAGCAATTTGTACAGGAAATAGAGTTACATAGTTTGGATTTTCTAATTTAAAGTAAGATTTCAATAACTTCTGACTCCAGAAATTACTATCATAACTATGTAATTCTCAGCAAATTGATTTCTGCTCTGAAACCTGATTTTCTCAAATGAATATGGGATTCTTAATTCTTGCTTTTCAAAGATTAAGCAGCTATAGCAAAGAACCTGACTCTGCAGAACACATCCAGTGAATGCTAACAATTTTCACCTTCCTTCTTATCTTTCCTCAGCTTAAAGAAGACATACCACTTACATAATTCTTAAATAATTACATCCAATGCAATGAGAGCATATAAATCTGTGCACCTGGTTTAAAGGTCTATAGTCCAGCTACTATTACCTTAAAATGAATAAGGTCAAGACGAGTCAAAAGCCCTGGCTATCTGAAGAAAAATGGCAGGGCATGAAAAGTCACATTATTATTATTATATAGTAATATATAGTAATATTATATAGTAATATTATTATTATAAAGTAATTTGTATTTATTATCTTTTACAAAAAGTACCATAAAAGAAAGACCATTCTAATGATGCAGGTTTTCCTTTTATATTGTGTAAAATTTTATCATGCAAACTTCCCCTTTTTATCTTTTTTACCCTGTTTTCTCTTACTACCAATTTGGAGTGGGGGAAATTGGAGACATTTTTTTAATTTATTATTTGAAAGAAAAATCCTTGCTCGGGTCAATGGACAAGACCAGGCTCAGGCGCTAAAGTGATTGAGAGGTTGCTGATTATGTTGTATACAGCACGAAAAAAGCTTACCAATTTCATATGAAGTGTTTCCTTACCAAGTGTTTGGTTTAATGTTACTCATCTCTGTGTACATTTCTATTATGTCCACAATGATGGGCTAAAGAATCAGTCATGTGATTAATAAAATACAATTACTGTTACATTTAAACCATGATTGTGACTATCACCGACATGAATCACTATTGTCAATAATCACTACTAGCTACTGAGTCTCTGCCACCTGCCAGTAGTTTAATCCTCACATAACCTTATTAATTAAGTAGCATCCTTATGTAATTAACAAAAAAAATTTTTTAATACACAGTGACCTCAAAGAGCTGACTTAACCAAAGACACCCAGAATTCATAGTGACATTTGCAAGAAGACCAATGTCCATTCTCAGGAGGCACTTACAGAACAGTTTCCTAAACATAATTTAAATTAGGTCCCACCAATCGAAATGTAACTCTAACACTGTGGGGTACCTTGGGAATAGCTGTAAAAGCCAATCCTTGTGAGTAGAAGGAAAATTAAATGTGGCAGACAAAGACATTTAAGCGAGTAGTTCAGAGTATCAATTTTCATCTTCTAACATCTATTACGACTACTGAAGAAATTAAGGCTTTGCTTTTGAAACTTTATCATTTCTCTTCACGATGGGTTTTTCAATCTAACTGCCTTATATCCCTCTAATTATCAAAAAAATGTTCCAAATGGCACCGTGTGCCCATAACAATGGAAATTACTGGTCACAAGTGAATCTTGGGTCATGAACCTCACAGGCCAAATGAAAAGATTCCCTGGGTTTCCACACTTGATATTTCTGCACTCACTGGATGCTCAAAAGCTACACTAACAAATCAAGTTCCAGGAAAGCAGCCTCAAGGAAGATTATTTTAGACAAAGCAAAGGCAGTTGTCAGCATTGTATAAACCATATGCGACAGTATCCCTGAAAAACCACCTCACCCCACCACGTCTGAAGATGCCCAGAGGTAAAGCAGACACTACTAGTTTGGTTTGGAAGTCTGCTCCCCGAATGATTAGACACTTTCCTCTCTTATTTACCATCATTCATCATATTTTTAAATACTTCTAGCTTATCCAGAGGGAAATTAAGTAATGAGATGCACAATTTAGAATCATGAATAAAATTTAGAATTTCAAAAACTAAAATCATGTGACCTAGACTAGGAATACAAAATTTTTTCCAAATTTTCTGTGACTGTGTAAAGAGTTAATTAAAGCATGAGTTTGCCTGGATTAAAACAAAAATTACCAAACCCTAAAATCAGCATCATTTAGATTTCTGATGTCAAAAATCTGTTTGACAGAGCAGACTTTACTACACTGACATTTTAACAGTAGCCAAAGTCCTGTTCTCGCTAAATTCTGTCTTGGCAGTGCCAAGAATTTGCTAAAAGCCTAAACTCTTCCTGGTTAAGAATTCTCTACCTCAAGAGCATTCCGAAGCAACACAGCGCAACAAGGAAGCTGGATCAAGCAAGTCCTTAAGATTTCTATTCTTATCACAGAAACCAAGCTTTCTGCAAAATGAGAATGGTTTAAAACAAGGAGGGTGGACTTCCCTGGTGGCACAGTGGTTAGGAGTCCGCCTGCCAACGCAGGGGACACAGGTTCAAGCCCCGGTCCGGGAAGATCCCACATGCCGCAGAGCGGCTAAGCCCGTGCGCCACAACTACTGAGCCTGCGCTCTAGAGCCCGCGAGCCACAACTACTGAAGCCCGTGCGACTAGAGCGTGCTCCGCAACAAGAGAAGCCACTGCAATGAGAAGCCCACGCACTGCAACGAAGAGTAGCCCCCGCTCGCCACAACTAGAGAAAGCGCGCACGCAGCAATGAAGACCCAACGCAGCCAAAAAAAGAAATAAAATAAGGAGGGTTACTAATTTACTCAATATATTCTTTATACCTTAGATTTGAATCTGATACTATACAGTACAATTACACGTATCTCACTGAAAGTAAAATTCGATATTCTCACATTACCTCAAGATTACAACAAGAAAATAATCATTAGAACAGTAAATGAAGGGAACTCGTTTCAAACTGTACATGATAGCATTTTCTCATCTTCCCATTTTTCTCATCAGGATAGTTCCGCCGATGTGGTAAAGACTTATCAACATTTTCATTTAGATAGCATCCCAGACATCTTTCACAGGTTTTGAGGTCCTCAAATTATTACTGTCAAAACTTCCCATAAAGCTTAATATTTTGCTTGAGAGATCTTTCCAATAATTTTGAAGTCAAACCACATAGAGAGTACTTGACTCAACTTACCCAGTGGTTAAATGTTAAAGAACTGGTAAAAGAGTGTTCCAAGCAAATCAATTCACTTTATTTTTCAAGTAGATCTGATTACCATCGTCTTTTAAAAAATTCAAAGACTCCACCTAATGAAGAAAGAAGAAAAAAAAACACAACAAAGAATTGCATTTAAACCAGAGCAGCATTATATGATCTATACATTAATAACACAGAAATCAAAGCAAGATTATTATTATTGTATCTTCTCCTAAGTTACTGTGCTACTTAAAACTATAAAACAACAAAAGCATCTGGCAACTAGATTAAATTTTCCAGTTTGGAAATAAAAAGAATGTTCAAGCATAGAAAAAGCAATAAAATAACAAAGTGCAAGAGCAGAAGAGTTTATTTTCAGTACTGATTGGCATACGGAAGTGATGACTACATAATGTCAGTTAGGACGTGTAAAATCAGAGATGAGGAAAAGATGCAACTGACTACTTTGGAATTCTATTCATTGGTTCTTATTAATTTATTGATGCAATGAAAATGTGTAGGTTGCAGTTCTTTAAAACTGTTAAGCCCTAGGTACAGGCAATTTCTGTTGAGGCATATAAACTAATACCCAGACAGATCATATGGAGAGAATTCACTAGCATAAATTTCCAAATCATTCTTAGAATGTTATACCTTGTCTCCCACAGAAAGTGTTTACTAAAGATCCATAAACAGCTTAATTATAGTTCATAAATAATATCAGTTAATTCTATTCATTTTACCAGTAGATGTACCTTTTCTGAAGCTCAAATACTAAATTGCTATCTTAGCTCCAAGAGAAAGTTTTAGAGAAGGAAAGCTATATCTCAACTGATAGAACCTAAGATAAATGGGATTCTGGGAGGCAGAGCAGAAGAGTGAGACAGAAAATTGGACAGCTTCCAGCTACTTCTGAATCAGGTCCCCCCAGGGTAGATTAAGTAATTTTAAAGTCCCTGGACATCAGACACAACTATATTCCAGTGAAAGTTCAAAAACCTATTGCAAGGCCATAAATACATGATTTTTTATTATGCAATTTGGAATTAGCCACATAGTCACTCCCCTAGTCTCACTACATGTATTAGGAAGATTGACAGTTACTTCAGTTGTATAAAAGAGGAGATTGAAATAGATTTGTTCCCACAATTTGAAGGTAGATGCTCCAACTAAACAAAACAAAAAAAATGTTCCTACCAATGGAGAAGACAAATAGCAATAATTATACTAAGTAGAAACCCATGGTAGCCATGGGAAATATGTGTTCACTTCCAAGACAACCAATGTCTAGATTCTAGTCTTGCTGCTTTTCAAGAAATAGTTATCTAGGAAACTCATTTGGATATGGTCTCAAATGGCTTCTTCATTAACAATGATAAACAGCCTTAATTATTATTATTCTAGGGTTCTTGCCATAAATATGACAAGACAAATGCCAAATGGTTTGGTTATTTTAATTACACTGGACCAACAAATACAGCACCTAAACAATGAGATGCAAAATGATATATAATTTGCACACTGAGCATCTAGAGCTGTGAAAATATTTTTTGGTACTTTTACAGGCCCTTTATGAAAGAGTTACAAAGGCGCTTTCAAATGATGTTCGGTAACTAACTTCCTATCATCTCTGGATTCTTACATGATGGTTTTGTGCTAGCATACTGTTTAAGTTAGTCACTTGCCAAGAAAAAGCTAGGGTACATCCCATCATGATGCAGAATGACTTGAAGATTCTTAAGAATCCTTTTCTCACTGATTTTTTCAATGTATAATATGAAACTGACCTGTATAAGAGTCTAGATCTACAATCCCTCTTTCTGTCATTGTTCATTTTTTTGGTAAAGTACTTTTTTCTTCAATTATGTAGTTTTTGCCTCATTTCTTGCACCATTTCATGGCTAGCCACCAAGCCAATATCTTACTTAGGTTTTTCACCTACAATATAGCAAGTGTGCTCTAGTTTCAAATCTAACTATGGTTATCGGAGTGGTCAGTGACTTCAAATTATTGAGGAATTTTTCAGTTGGCATGGGCACTTCCTACCAAGCTTCAAAAGCAATAAGTACAAAATATGTTAGTCACCTGTATGGATGTTATCAGTTAAATGACCACCCTTAACTGACGCGGAAGGTACAGATACGTTGCCTGTATAACAAGTGAGCCTCATGTGCACAAACCATGATACAACATTCCTTAGAAATGTTCATTTCCTTGGAAATGACTAACATTTGAGAGATGACGGTTGGTTTCCTATAATTCTTATACCATACAGTAGTACCTACCTAAAACAATTTTATAAGCTGATGAAAGCAGTTGAGTCTACTCCTCCTTGCCTTCAACTTGTTTTTGTTGCCTGCCTCACCACACTAGGAAAAAGAAAAGCAAGACCAAAACAACCCACTTCAGTCAGTGGTAGTTTGGCTCCATCAGAAAAGCTAAATACATCTGAACTTTGTATTTCAGTCAGGTACATAGTCTAAACAATGGAGTAATTTATCATTAGCTAATATTTGATCATGCCTGTCACCAGTTGGTGTGTTTCAGTCATTTTTGTATAATAAATAGGTGTACCTACAGTGCAGGATTAGAGTGACTTTCTCTGGCTGAATGGTTCCCCATGTAGTAGACAGGAACCATGCTCCCTGAGCTGACCAGGCCATTCCCGGGAACGCTTTAGCTGTCTGAGCTGTTGCAACAGTGAACACAGTAAATTAGCTCTTTTAGGAGCACACAAAACTGCCCTTGAAAGGAGTAAATGACACCCTGGAGTAAGCTTGTGAACTGTAATGTCTTTATAGCCCTGGTACTTAAAGCTTAGCAGCTGTGGAGCACCCTCCTTGTATTGAGGATGAGACTGAGGCCCAGAAGGTCACAGTCACTTGCCTCAGGTCACACAGCCGGAAGGCAGGTCTCCTGACTGTTCTTCTACCATTTTCCCCTTTACATCACAGAGCTTCTTTGCCTCCCGTAGGCGAAAGTTCAATAACATTGAGCAGGAGTTTACTGAGCACCAACGACATTAAAGATGCTTCTCAGTTTAGGAAGGGAAGAAAGTGGGTGCAAAGTGAGTGAGAACAGACCCACAAATACCACAGGTGCCATACCACCCTCTTCAGCATAGCTATAGTCAACTCACTTCTCTGCAAACTTAGTGAAGAACTGGCCAAGGAGAATAGGAGACCGAGAATGCCTTAGACTCCTACACATCCAAAACGTCTCGGCATATTTTAGCAGAGTTCCAGAATAACAGTTAGAAAACAGTGTCCTAACGGTCAGTTAGTACAGCTGCCTTACTTAGTTATAAATACATAACAACATTGAAGACATTTCTAACCAGAGAAACACCCTTAAACCCATGACTCAAACACAATTATTTTCATTAAAAAAATTTCTAATCTAGTATTTATTTGCTCCCCATGTAAGCATGTTTTCACACAGATGCTCTCATAACACACATAATTAGGCATTCTATTTTTTTCATCTAACACTTCATAAACATATACTATATTTCCATGTAATCCACAAAGTTCTCGTTTTTACCAGCCATATAATATTCCGTAGAGTTAGCATGCTTACTTAGTCGTTTCGTTAGTCATTCCTACATGTGGGAGTATTTCAGACGTTCTCATTTAATTTTACCACTGGAAACACAACTTTCTCCTTAAAATACTAACAGAAATACAATTACTAAATCAAAGGGTATAAATATTTTTATGGACATCATAAAAAGCCATATTGATGTCAAGAGATTGAAGTTACCTATAAAGCCACCGGCATATGAGCGGTCTACTTTCACTAAACTTCCTCACCGCTGTATGTGATTAAATTTGTTTGGTGATTTACTTAATATAAAATGGCATTTTAGGATTGCTTTTTTATTTTAATGGTGATCATAGTCTCCTATTTTAAGATAATTTTATTGTTTCATCTTTAATATAAAATTTTACATTATTCTATTCACATAATTTGACTGTATTTAGGTCCTACTTTTTCTTATGATTTTAAATGGCCTTTTAATATATGTATACATTAAATTTTCTACAAATTGTTCTTAAGTTTGCCTTTAGATATTAACCAGTTAATATGTCTGGTGTGTATTTGGATCCTCAGTGTGAGGTATATATTCAAAGATTTTTTGACCAAGCCCATTCTCCCACAATGCTGTTTACTAAACTTGCTACATTATATTTTATGTGTATATTGTATTATTATGGGTCCATTTCTGGGTTCCTAATTTTGTTACATTGATCTACATATTTAAAAGGGAATGTTTGTTCAGACCTAATAGATCTTATGTGATGGGCATTGTGCTATATAGTTTTCATGTGCATTATTACATGAACTTGTGTGTGTGTTAGGTGGTTTTAATTACTGTTATTTTTTTATGTTTGAATCCACAGTAGGTCTAGATTCTACTCCCTAGTCTCTTTTTTTTTCAAATATTCCTTGATATTTCCTTGTATGCACACATATACTTGAGAAATTCTCACCCATTTTCCCAGATTATATTATTTGATTAAGTGTATTTTCTACCCTCCATATTCAGCCATACCCAAACAATTCTCATCAGGAGTTTGAATAGAATTGTGTTGAATCGCATATATAAGCATCTTTGTAATATTCTGTTTCCCCATGTAAAGAAAACATAATACATTATGATGCACCTCTACTTCTATCACATTTTAACTTTTATATTCAATAAACATTTACATTCTACAAGTCTCCTCCTTCTGTGTCTTTCCTCATTTCCATTTCACTTGCTTGGAAATACTTCATTCTCAAGTTCAGCTACTAAATTGTGTTAATTCCTCACAAGGTCCCCTGAATAATATCCTGTACATGTAGGTGAACACTGATTAAATGGAAGACAAGTATTTTAAGCCCTATTCTAAACAAAACATCTTAATTGCCTCAATGAAAATGAAATGAAGCTGTCTGTAAAGGACAAAACCACCACAAAATAATAGCCTTGGCAACCACTTTATTTTCTTAGTGTATTTACAAGACAAAGCCCTGAGTTCATTTAAAACAAAGCTGAATGGCTGAGGTTACTTAATACCCTCTTTTCCCTCCATCTTGACCAATATCTCTTATTTCTGCTATCCGAGAAATAGGTGTGTATTCACAGAGAGAGAAAAACCAACAGGGAACGTAAATGACTTAAAATTAAATATTTTAAATGTAAACTTGACTGAGATTAATCTACATAATGTCGTACATCATAATTAAATCCACGTTATCCTCCCTGATTTAATGGACCTAGATACTCTAAAAAAAAAATCTCATATTTTATGAAATCTATGTGGTATATGAACAATTGTAGACACTACGGTGAAAGGGAAGAGAAGGACAAATAGAAGGAATGGGAGGAGAAAATCCAGGAATATCTATCTGGGTGAAGGTAGACAAATAAGGACAGGAGTCGTTTTCCATCCACACTTAGAAAGTCACACTTTGTGTCAAATTGAGTGAAAGCATGAATGATGTGCTTCTCCACTTCCCTGAAGAAAGAAACACGGAGAAAATGTGGCGAATATTTAATCTGAGCCTTGTTTCCTGAAAGACTGCAAGATGCCCACAAATTTTCTTTCCCAGTGTTCAAAATAGCAAGTTGAGTGGGTGTAAGCACTTCAAGTGCAAAAAAAAGGTAACTAAGAAAAAGGAAATCATACTTTTTGCTCCTCAGTTTGAAATTTTAAAAGAGGCCATTTAAAGGGATTTTAATGATTTGGATCTAGCATTTGTCTTGAATCAGAACACAAATACGGTCCTGAATACTTAAACAAGCCCTCTGGCCACTTTTAAATGGTACAGTTTCTATGGAAAGACCACATTTACAACCTCATTCTTACAGTAAGAGTACACAGTTTCCATTCTGTTACAATCAGATACCTAAATACAATGCTGGCAGAAAGTAAAAGTTAGTTGAAGGTTCATGGGATCTCTGCCATGCCCAGCGAGAGGGACCTTCCTCAACAGGGCAATGAAAACTTTACCGTGCATATCAGTCCACCAGGGGAGCTTGTTAAAATGTAGATTCTGATTCTACAGGTCTGGGTGGGGTCCAGCTTGGAGTTCCCAGGTGATGCTGATGCGCTCGACTGAGGTCCACACTTTGAGAAGCGAGATTCTAGTCTATAACAATTGTTACTGACTGCCAGGCAATGGAAATAATAATCAACAACTAAGAATGTCTGCGAGGTACCTAACACTAGGCTGCTTGTTGGAGGAGATAATAAAGTACATACGATTAGCCCTGAGCTAACCCATAAAAAATGACTTTTTAAACAATTAAGTGCTAAAATGTGCGCTAATGATTCTAAGAATAAATACTGACTGCCAGGCAATGGAAATAATAATCAACAACTAAGAATGTCTGCGAGGTACCTAACACTAGGCTGCTTGTTGGAGGAGATAATAAAGTACATACGATTAGCCCTGAGCTAACCCATAAAAAATGACTTTTTAAACAATTAAGTGCTAAATGCTAAAATGTGCGCTAATGATTCTAAGAATAATAGGAATTGAAAAGAAGAAGAGTTCAGTCAGGGCTAGAATAGTGGTAAGGGGCTTCAAAGAGCAGGCTGGACTTGGTCAGGCCCCAGGTTGGGGGGATGTGGATAGAGAAACAGCAGGACAAGAAAAGGCAATTCTTGAAGGGAGCTATGTGCCTGGAGTTCCAATAAGAGAAAACTACGTCACATGCTTTGTGGCTGTAGACATCATCATTAGAAATGTTAACCAGAATTCACTTTTAACCAGGTGAAGGGAACCCCTGACCTTGTTTAAAATGTGTAGGTTTGGGAATTACAATGCTGTTTGAGGACAGTAAAGCAACAGGCAATCTTGCTTTAGTCTTAAATTTTCTTCACTGGCAACATCAATAGTTATTAATGACATTTGATAGGTTTAAGCCTGGTACCACAAAGTTACCATTTTTGTATATATATTTATGCAGTATATGCCTTTGATTAACTGATGTCTTTAATGATTAATGATTTTAACAGCATTAGGATATAACTTTACACTACAATAGAATTAATAATTTTCTGTTATTCAGAGTGTTTGAATTCGACTTTTATTATAAAAATAAACACTTTTTTTCTCCTAGAAGATACTTTTGGATGGCACATACCCACACAACACCCCCGGCTCCAGCATTATTCTTCCCTTTCCTCCCACGCTGGCTGACGATGGGAAGAAAACCCATCCAGAAACAGAATGAAATTATTAATGAATTATAACCTAAAGGTTTTGGTTTTTTTCTTTTTTGCGGTACGTGGGCCTCTCACTGCTGTGGTCTCTCCCGTTGCGGAGCACAGGCTCCGGACGCGCAGGCTCAGCTCAGTGGCCATGGCTCACGGGCCCAGCCGCTCCGCGGCATGTGGGATCTTCCCGGACCGGGGCACGAACCTGTGTCTCCTGCATCGGCAGGCGGACTCTCAACCACTGCGCCACCAGGGAAGCCTTGTTTGTTTGTGTTTTTTTTTTTAATATCCTTAGAGAGCTTTTCCCATCAACCCCCAGTATGTCAGATATATTGCCCAATGGATTCAACTGAAAAGGAACAGAGGATCGCAAGGGTCAATATAAACATGAAAATTCAAACTCCACACTTTTTTTACTAAAGAAAATTATAGGGCAATGAGGATACCTATTAAGCTGCAGGAGGGAACGTTTGAAAGAGAAACAGTAGGTTTTAGCATTCCCAAGGCAGGTCAACAATCTCACCGAGTTCCAGTTCTGTCTTTGGCACTGCCAACCTTATCACCTTATCGTAAACATTAAGAAATGATATGTGAGCTACCTGCAAATATTACACTTCACATGAATGTTAAATGCCATGACTATGGTTTAACCACAACTACTGTCCCTTCTATGTTTCTGTGCTACAAAACTTCCCTGTGCTTGCTGCAAGATGGAATTTAGGTAATAGATTATGACAAAACTCTGCAAGTTCAAAGTCTCGAAACTTGAACATAAGATACATTCATCACTACAGCTGTGCTAAATGAAGCCCTGGTATTCAGGATGCACGGCTGGTTACCTACTCCCCCACTACTCTCCCCTACGCCCCGCTAATCCACTCAGGCGTATCCTCATTAATGACAAGAAAAAGAGATTAATATGAGACTGCTAAATTAACTGTTACCCATGAATGGTTGCAAAATACTAAATAGAAGGCAAACGGGCATGCCCTAATAAGACTGTGAAGTTTATCGTCTACAAATCTCTTCCCCTTTGTATTCTGAACCCTTTCAGGTGTCCTCCCCTGACTAGGTCATGGGATCCTTCAGGCTGCACTCCCCATCTACTGCAAAAAAGAGCTAATAATCTTTTTCATCCTTGGCTGCCAAAAATGTAATACACTCTCATTAGGAAAAGAATTTACTTTATGAAAACAAACAAACAAAAAACTTGGAAGATTATAAAACTTAATACAAATGAATAAATAATGGCTGGCAAAGAGGTATATCTGGGGAGTGGGTTTTACTAGAATAGAAGCAAGAAAGCCACCCTCTGTGGGAGATGCTATTACTAAATCCTATGAAGATCCAGGGCAAGGTACTGTGCCATCTAAACTACAATGAGACATGGTCTGCTTTCAGGTTTGTAAGGCCATTTCTATTTGAATCAAATTGGCCTTTCTGAAGACAGTTCATTGATGAGAAATATTCTCTCTCTTTCTCTCTCTTTCTCTCTCTCTCTCCCCCCACCCCCCTCCCTTTGGCTCGGAGCTGGCCTTTTGGTTACTCATAAGACATAGCCCCATTTTTTCTTCCCTGGTATCTCTCCTTGTAATCCTCTGTGTTTATGCATCCACCTACTTTTAGAATTACCCACAGATATTACCAGAAGTTTTAAGAGTTAAATTTACAATGCCACCGACTTCTAACTGCAAGCCTGGAACCATGGTGGAAATAGGTTCAGTTAAGAGAGATTTCCCCAAGCCAGAACTGATGTCCTCACTAACCGGGCTGCCAGGCCTAGATCAAATGAAGGTCGATTCACAGTCCCCAGAGGAAGCTGTTCAACTCGTCGGGTCGGTTCCCCTGAGCCCTGCCAAGGAGGCCCTTCAGACTGACAGCCAACCTGGCAGAGCTGGTGTCTTCCCCCAGGCAGAGAGGCCCTCCCCCGAGGACAGGCACCAAAAGCCAGCAGAGCGAGCTGAGCGGCTGGGGGCAGCCACTTGTGGTGACACAAAGGCAGCTCTCTCTGCCTCGTGGTGGGGGGCGGGTTAGAAACCCCTGATGATGACTTGGGCTGTCGAAATGTATACTGCGAGACAGGACATCCCTTCTGGCCTTGTGGGTGAGTGAAGCCCAGGCCAGGGCAGCAACAAAAGGCTGGCCCGAGGACAGCCTGCTCCTCACATCAAAGCCGGAGGCCCTGGGAGGCTGGCGAGCAGCCAAAGACGCAAAGAGCGGCAGGGGAGTGTGTTGCCTTAGGATAATAGCAAACTGGGACAGGGTAGAGTCTGTGAATTCCAAGCACTGGGGAGGTCTGCTCAGAGATTTTACCCTCTCCTGTCAGGGATGTGATTTAATTTCCTTTGAAGAAAAAAAGAAAGAAAGAAAGAAAGAACAGCAAAGAACATACATTCCCAAACCTTCTGTCCGCAAAAGCAGACATCACAATGCAAGTGAATGCACTCTGGTCCTTTTCAGCTTGCAGCCACTGTCTCAAACAATAGGGCTAAGTGAGACGTGACATTCTCCCGTCCATCTTAATAGGGCATTAAGTCTAAGGGGTAATTAAGATCATTTAAATGCAAACATCACTGTTCCATTGCTAATATCCTCCCAGATATTTCCCATCAATTCTGTTTAATTAGAGAAGCACTGCATGTTAATTATAACATGACAGTTTTATTTATTTGACAGGACACAGCATAGAGCCCCATTTTGAGTAACAAGAACTTACGGGGGGGCATTGAACTCTGTCACAAAGATGACTCAGCTTTTGGACCTAGAATGTTCTACCTGGAAACGTTTACCCTACTTGCTCAACAGAAATAGGAGTTCATTCAGGAATTAATTATCTTCTCTCCTCCCCACTTTATTGTATAGCTTTTTGCATAGAAACATACAGAAAACAAAGTAAGAAAGGAAAATCTGTAAGAAAGTAAAAGAAAAATTAATCAACCACTCTCCCTTCTGTAATCTTAACATGTGATTCCTCAGGACCAGGATAAATGTTGTGAATGAACCGAAGCCCTTTCAAGGAAGCAAGCATCCCAGGGAAACATGGCACACGTAGGCCACTGGAGTGACTGGGTGCCATCGTGAGAACCCGCACTGCATCAACACTCCTTAGGACAGAAAGGGCCCTGTGAGCTTTCCTTTCCGAGGAAATGAATATGAGTTGAGGTCACTCAACTCTAATCCACCCAGTACGTTAGGGTTATCCTTCTACCGCACATGCTCCATTTAGGTGGCAGGTTGTCATAGCCCAGCTAGTCATCCCTAGTGGCATGCTGGGGGCAGAATAACTTCCAACTCCTTGCTAATCCGGTGTGGGGAAGGCCAAGGTACAGAGTTTTACCTGATTGCATAAAATGTAGAGTTATTTTCAGCTTCTGAATCATCGTTCTGGCTCTTGTACCAGTCCTAAAGCCATAGTGCAACCCTTTAAAAATATCTTTTCTATTCAATTTTAACTTATTTGAACATAAGCAAAGTTAATCCTGCAGAATTCCAAAAAGATGAAACCGTGAAATGGAAGGGGAAAAAGAAAGATCAAAAAGAGTTTTACAAATATTTGCAATTTAAAATGGTCACCATTGCTCTTCCGTTATCTTCAAACTCAACATAAAAACCCTGGACCATTAACACTTAGCGGGACTTCAGTGCCTGAGGACACAAATCAATTTTGTTTTAGTTACACTTCTAAGACTTTGAGGAGAAACATTAAATAATGGAAATTTCAAAAAAACTGCTAACTGATATAAGAAGAACCTTAGCTATTTCTGAAATAATTCCACTGGGATTTGTGCTGGATATTATAAAAACAGGATGTGTTGTTTGTTGTTCCTCATAAAAGACTACCAAGCCAGTATAAGGCTACAAAATACAACAAAAAGACAAATCTATGTGAAGTATTAAGAGAGCCAGATGGAATTTTTATTCATGTATTTAAAATTGTTGCTCAATGTGGGATGACCTCTGGAGACATAGTTCTTGTTTCTATGAATGCCAAAAGAGAAATAGTTACATAACATAATTCTGCAGTGGTCCAGTGCAGAGAACTTCATCTTACATACAGGACAGTCAGAGATGAGTCTTCACTGCTAAGACCTCATTTTAAAAATTAACATGGATGAATCCATTAAGATTATACCTGTTCCATTTAGTTAGAAGCTGATCCCAACAACATAAAGATTCCAATAACAAACTTTTTTTGTAATACTCCTTCAATGCAATGTGATGAAGCTACTGGTACCAAAGGATAATACTAGTGGATTTAGAGATGATTTTAAATGGGTGTGACTAGCCCACCCAGATACACAATTTTATCTGTGTGTATGGGGGCAGGGAGGGAGGATGGAGCAGGGGTTAGCACTCTGTAAATTAAACCGTTATTTTTCACTACTTTCTGCCTAAGTAAACAGCAGCCTATATATCATCCCCGTATCCTGACCCAAAAAAAGCCCCATTTGGGAATGAAGAGTAAGTGGAGAGGAAGTGCATCTAGGAAAAAATTACACCTAAATGTTCTCCCAGCAGATAGCTGAGCTCTGCTCTGCGCATTCAGATGCCTTTTGAAATAGCTGGGAAAACCACTCAGAAAACTACACCTGCTACCAGGACTCCATGAATGAGTCTCCATTCAAACCAAGTGCAAGTACCGGGTCGACCATGAGTCTAGGAAGGAAATATAGGCTTCTCTTCCCTTCTGAAGTCCTAGGATCTACATCTAATCAACAAAGGTTTCATTTTCTATAAAACTATAAGAAAATACCTTTTTAATACCCAACCACTTACAAACGTTTCTGCCTGGTGAAATAAAAATTTTGTTTCCTATTTCAATATCTATAATTTGCAGTTTCTGTCACCTGTTAACATAGTCAGCAATCATTTTCTAAGTACCTATCCCACACCAGGCACTGTGCTGCATCCGAAGGCACACAAATGTGTTTTCTGATCTCAATGAATACCTGGCTTGCAGGTAGGATGAAAAGTGCTGTAGTACAAGTTACAATAGGGCCCACAGGAGAGTGAGGTGTACGGATCAAGGAAGGGCTGAGAATGGAGACACTTGAAATGGACCTGGAGTAATCAGCAGAAGCTTGTCAGGTAAACAAGGAGAAAACCAAGTTTGAAAGGAAATAGAGTATACTCCGTTTTATAACAAACTAGGTTTGAGGTGCCTTAAGAATATTCAGATAGAAATGTCCGAGCAGACAGCGGGACATATAGATATAAAACCCACAAGAATATGCAAGCTGAAAACCCAGTTTAGAAGACCACTAGCATCGTCGGCATCTAGGGTGATACTCGAAACAACGGGCCTTGTCAGCGGTTTGGGAAGCTACAGAGAGAAGAGGCATAAGGGCTGCACTTTGGGGAAAGCCAGAGAAACTGAGTAGTGTGGGAAGGGGCTGAGAACAGAGGTGGGTACCAGGCCACAGCATCACAGAGCCAAGTGGAGAAAAAATTAAATGATAAACAGTGTCAAATATAAATCAAAACTAGATAAAAAAAAAAGGCAAAGATTTCACTGAATTTCAAAATTAAGAGGTTACTGAGATTCCTTTCTAAAGCAGGTGGCCAAAACCATGATGCAGTTGAGATAGATAACATATGAGCTAGACAAGCCATTACGATTATTGGTTTCAGTTTGCTTGTTTGTTTACTTCCAAAAGGGAAGATATTTGACCATGTTTAATTTTTGAAGTTGGGAGACCTTTTAAAAGCTATAGTCCTGAAAAAAAAAAAAAGTGTTCTAACAAGATTACATTTTAGCGACAGTGGAGAGACATAATTAAAACTTGACTGTGTTAAAGTAAAATTTCAAATTCTCAACAATTAACTAACTACTAATATTGATTTGGGGAACCAAAAGGAATCAGCAAGAAATCACACAAAACTGGAGAAATCTTAAAAGTAAAACTACTAAAAGGCAAAAAGGTGAACTTTGATCATAGGATTTTCAAGCTGAACAAAACTTTACAGATGATCCACTTAAATCCCTTATTTTAAAACAGATTTTAACTCTGTGCAATAATAACAACTTCCACTGGGAAATATCAAAACCAAATTTAAACTGTGCAAGATGAAAGAAATTGCTCATGACAAAGAGGAGGCAATTCCTAAACCTGGCGATCACAAGTTCCCAGTAAGTGTACCAGGAAGATTTCTGAAGAGCCCCCTAAAAGGTCCGCTGACCTCCCCCACGCTTGAAACCTCATGACTAACTCAGACTGCTCAGTCTGGGGTCATGCCCCTCAGTGATCTGCACCCTGAAGGTCACTACATGAAAAAGAAGTCCTAAAAAGAGTAAACAAGAAATTTTACCAAGGTAAACATATTAATGTTCATGTGATGGTTTGTGTTGCATGATTATAACTGGAAACCCAGTTTCATTCATGTGATGAAAAATTCAGGAAAAAAGGAGTTTCTCTAGAACTTTGAAAATGACTTATAAAGTCAGTTTCTGGGAAATATAAAAATAATAGAAGCACTTTTGTACTTCTTTTATAAGTTTAATTTATAGGTTTACAACTCCCTGGGTCTTTATGTTTTAAATAAGAGATGAGAAAAAAAAAAAATCACCCAGAGGAAGCATCTTTATCAGGCCTGAAATAAATAAGGCCTGGTAATAGGATTCTGGTTCCCAGCCAAGAGTGGGATCCACCTGCCCTCGGTCTGGCAAGATTTAGGGTTGTGATTCTTTCATATGGAGGCCCACACACATAAAACAAGCATTATCTTATCTCTTTATAAGATGTAGCAGATAGTTTTGGCAGCCTTGACTCTGTTTAGACTCTGACTTCCATAAAAAGGAAGCTTAAAAGTTTGGGCTTACTACTGAAAACCTTAAGAAAATGAAAGATCTAGAAATAATAATGGAGTTTGAAACAATCATCACATAGAATGATATCAACAATCAACATTTACTGAGTCCTTGTGTTCCAGCAATGTACTAAGTGATTTATGTGTATTTTCCCATTAAATCTTTTATGAGGCAGGTACCATTACTACCTTCCTTAGAGAGGACTTAAGGCCCCAAGAGTTTAAGAAACTTGTCCATGGTCTCACAGTAAATGCTGAAAATGGCTTTTTAATCCAGTGAGTCTGACTCTAAACCAATTCTCTTGAAAAGATACACATAGTGGCAATATAAAAAGATTCTCAAGTTGAAGAAATCCAAGTACCCTGTAGTTACTTGCACTCAATTTTCAGTTGTACTCATGATTTTGACCTGGCAAATGGACCATCAGTGCCAAACCAAAGAAAGTTTAATATACTGAACCATTCCTGATTACTCACTATCTATGTTGGTACTACTGAACCACATGGCAACAGAGTTTTGGGTGGGTCACCCAGGTCTTTATACGACGACGATGGAAGGCTTTCATGCTTAGAATGAAGGTCATTGCTCTAAGTTTGGCAACAAAGTCAAAATCTTATACAGCTCAAGAGTATTCTTTTACCCAGATCATTGTCCTAATTTACTCTGGCACTAAAAAGTGTTTATTACTATAAACTAAGACTAAAATTGATAGGTTTAGAGGACTTTATATGCCCATGTTCCACTAGATTAATTTTGCAAGGCATGCCATGCTCTCCTTCTCTAGAAAACACAATATTTCTTTGTTCTTAAAAAAAGCCAAAAATTTCCAAAAAGGAAACAAAACTTCACTACATGACATTCTTTTCAATTTTCTTTTAACTTCATTATTGGAAAATTTCTATATTTTATTTTTCTATAAAAAAGAAAGCAGTCTGCTTTTCTTATAAAATGTTCATGATTAATTTTTTCCCCTCATTTATTCGATTATTCATTCAACAAAAAATTGTGTACTCCCAAAGCCATGGTTCTTGTCCTCATGGAACTTAGGGGCTAGTGATGGACGGACATTGAAAACAGACTGTTACTGTGTAAATTCCAAACAAAAGGCGTGCTGTGTAATCAGAAAGCTATGTAATAGTATTTGAGTAAGGCAACTGTTTTCTAAATGTACACTATTTTAAAGTTGGGGTCTAAGCCTCCCTCCTGTCATGATCTGAAGCCTCAAATTTAGAGGTGATTAAAACAGACACATGTCAAATCCACCACAACTATACTTGTTTCAAAACTTCTAGATGTTCCAGGATACCCTGAAAATCTAATTTGAAAATCATCAGTATAGGTGTTCTAGAAACTTCCCCAAAGAAGTCATTGGCTACCATTCTTATATTCTAGCTTGCATAGATTTATCACTCAGTCTAACATATTAATGTGTGCAACTTGACACATTTAGAGGGAAAGGGAGAAAAACCCATAGGATTATCAGAATTGGAAGACCCTTTCAAGTCCTGGAGTAGGCGTCTTTTCCATTGGATGTTTCTAGTCTAAAATGAAAAGCATCCCTATCTTTGACAAATTTGATGTAAATGTTTGTGATTTGATGTAGAAACAAAGAGTAAGGTAATTTCTTGTACTTATCTTTTAATTAATCCAAACCCTCCTTAGTTTAATTGCACAACACATATCTTTCTCTTACTATTTCTAGACCTGCTAAGATTCCAGTTGTTTTCTTATTGATTTCCTTCATTGAGTATCTCAACCCATAGATTAAGGTGTTCTTCTCTTCCTCTTTTGGCAAACTCTGGCAGCCTAAGTTCACTTGGCAGAGATTATACACACAAGCATGTCCAAATGGAATCCAAGGAGATTGCCAGATGCCTATTTTTTCCACATCAGAGAAGCAAACCGTAGCTGGTCCAGCTACGTCTGCCTGCCAAGTCTGGGACTTAGGGTAAGAAGGTTCAGTCCCAATGGAAGGGAGAGAGTCTGAGCTGCCTATCTGAGGGTCTCTTTGTGGTTTGGGGGAAGAACTTGCTTGAAACAGGTGCAAGCTGGACTACTACATCTCATCTGCCAGCCTGCCAAAGTGGTTCCCACTTAACGTAAGTTGTGTTCTAAAAGTTTGCTTTTAAACCTACTATTTGAAATTTGGAATGTGTCCCTCTGGAACCTGTGTCACAAATAGTGGTTGGCATTCCAGGCTAGCCTTCAAAAGTTTATATAACCTGATTGAGAATTAGCCTAAGTCAATGTAATAAGTGGACTTTGGGGCCTACTCACCTTATATGGCATAGCTTCTATTAGAAAAAAATAGTCACACTGCGGACTGGCGTCCATGGGATACGAAACTCCTCCTCACGGTTCCCTACACGGGCCATAAAAATTTAGGTAAAATTCTAATAAGTAAATAACGAAGTAAGAATAGCAAGACGCTTTCCCCAGGATCAGAGTGATGGGTCAGCGGCATCAGCTGGAAGATCCCAGTGGCTCTAGGCTTTTGCAGAGGCAGCAGTGGTGGACCAGTCCCTGGTGGCAACAGACAGACATGGCAGAAGAGCGGAAGAGAAAGTGAATCGGAAGCTAGGGCAGTCCTGAAAAGGGAGCGTCCTACAGTTGAGGGCGGCGGGCGAGAGGAAGAGAAAGGGAATTCCTGCCACAAGCCAGCAAGGGAAATCCCCGGTTTAGGTTGCTATTCACTGAGGAGGAATGTTCGTTATTTAGTAATTTAACCCTCCCAATCCTTACTTCTGACTCTGGCTTCTTAGAGTCAAGCTGTGTGTTGTTAATGACAACCTGCTTCAGTCTGGTTGATGCGCCATCCTACCAAGATTGACCGTTAGCCTACAGTGGTTCACAACCAGGGTGATTCTGCCCCCCAAGGGACGCAGGGCCACGTCTGGGGTTATTTCTACTTGTTATGACCAGGGAGGATGTGTGCTATTGTCATCTAGTGGGTAGAAGCCAGGGACGCCGGAAAATATCCTACAATGCACAGAACAGCCCTCTACAACAAAGAATTACCCATCCCCTAACGTTAATGGCACCAAAGTTGAGAAACCCTCTAACCCTTGTGCTGCAGTAACTTTCTGTTACCTGTGAACTGTGCTCCTGATGTGTTTAAGCGAGTGATTATGACACAAATCACTGAGACAGACTGTGAAGATCATGCTCAACTAAGGGAAATTCTGCAAACAACCAACAGCACTATTCAGCGTTACAAAGAATGACATTTGTTTTTTCGCTGATGTAATTAAAGCAGGAGAGCCACACTTCGAGGGGATGGCAGAAAGGGTATGGCACGAACTTGGTGTATCACCTGGATCACATGGCAGTTTCCTAGAGCGCCATACTGTGCAAGTCCTGTGTGAATGTAAACCCTGCCATCAAGGCCACATCCTGTTTCTTAAGCATTTCCATAAACAGCGGCCGTATTCTTCCCCTAGCATCCAATGACAGCCTAGGCACGTCAGCTAGTTCCTGAAATGCTCACAGCTCACTAGTATTAAAGTAACCATCTCCCCCAGGAAAAGCCTTACCGGGCTATCTGTGTGAAAAGAAATGAAAGCAGAGCCACTAATCAGGGCACAAAGAGTTCCACGACCCTGGCAAGAAACGTAACCTCTTTCTGGCCCTCTCTTCAACTAAGAAGAGTAAGAGTTTGACTTAGTCATCTCCGACCTCCCTTTCGAGTCTCACCACCATGACGGTTTTCTTCCCAGATGGTAATGAGAAGCGGGGCTGCTCCAAAGAAAGTAGGTAAAGTCCCTTTGTGAAACCCTCCACAGTGAAGGCTCCACTTGTGGGGTGCCTGGGAATACAGCACACAGTCCACCCGGTCCCCGCAAGAGAAACCTTTTGGCCCCAAGCTTGACACAGCGAGTCTCCGTTTAGCTTCAGGCTACATTAGGAATGATGACAGCAAGACATCAGGGGACAATCTCCATGTGTGCACCTCAGGAAAGGGCTAATCATCACACACCGGCCTCGGCAGCCACAGTCTCCTGCACAAACAGGCATCACCTCCAAGCACCACCTTCTCATTAGGAAGGACAGAAAAAGAGCACAGTGTGTTTTGAACTATGTCTTTGTCGTAACAATTGCCAAGGAAAGCAAAACGCGAGGGCAACAACAATAGGAATTTGAGGACCCTTTAGTAGTTAACAGACACATACTTTACATCTTAATAACCCTTTGGTAGAGACCCAGATTAGTTCTGGGGAACCGCTCAGCATTGCTGCAGGATCTACTGGGATTTCCATTCATTGCTCTTCTGAAGGAAAGG
>NW_020172637.1:61528-149735 GCF_003031525.2 Neophocaena asiaeorientalis asiaeorientalis | reverse complement strand
CCACTGAGATTTCTACTCTGTGTTTTTTCTGTTCATATGCTTAGTGGGGCTATTTAAAAGTAATAATGTCAATGATAGCCTCAGGCTCTACCAAGTCTGAAAAGTAAAAGGTTATATTTCTAGTCCTCAAGATTTAAAAAATCTGAATATGAAAACATATTAAAAATACACCATTCTAGAGAAGAAGGGAAAGTAATAAAAAGCCTTTTTTTCTGCCATTTCAACATTATCACACATTCCCAGGGCTATGTTTTCCCAGCTAAAAACCAGTATTTTAATGTGTTTGAAATAGGAGGAATTCTGATAAAACATGTTCATTTGATGGGTTCATTTATTGTTTTGTTTTTCTCAGTAAGAACTGGTACTTTTTTTTTTTTTTTTTTTTTTTTTTGCGGTACGCGGGCCTCTCACTGTTGTGGCCTCTCCCGTTGCGGAGCACAGGCTCCGGATGCGCAGGCTCAGCGGCCATGGCTCACAGGCCCAGCTGCTCCGTGGCATGCCCACATATGCCCGGACCGGGGCACGCACCCGTGTCCCCTGCATCGGCAGGCGGACTCTCAACCACTGTGCCACCAGGGAAGCCCAGAGCTGGTACTTTTTAAAACATCTGTCATCTGCATTTAAGAGTACTCGACAACCATTGTCTCAGTACTTTTGGCCACATGCTGGTGAGGGGGAAACGGCAGGTACTCCCATCCCATTTCACTAGGAAGCAGGCTGCAAATGGTTAAAAATAGGGTGATCTTCATGCCCCCCCCAGTCCACCTACTGCTCCCCAGGCTGCCCCTAGGAAAAGGAGGGAAAAGAATCTCCCTTGAGTCCTGTTACTGCCACCAAGAGACTAAAGTGTTGGTATACAGTACTTTTGCAGTGAAACAGAAAGGCAGATGCAAGGAGTTGACTTCCCTTTCATTGCAAATAACTCTAACAAGACCAACACGCTACAAAAGTCAATAGCAGTAACGACTGCCCTTTTGGAGCAGGCTGGGCAGTCAGCTGGACAGGGGGCATTGCTCAGCCCAGGCACACCGCCTGGATCAAGCACTGCAAACAAGTTTCACCAGAGAGAAGCATAATTTACTTATTAAAGAGATAACTGTAAAGCCTGATGCAGACAGACAAGTGTAAATCCTTCAATGCACAGACCAAATGCTTGGCTTGGCGACCATAAAATGCAATAATCAATCAACTCTAGGTTCTATTACTCAACCCCTTTTTATCCTTAAAAAGATGACATCTCCACGTGCACAAAGAAATGGCCTGCAAGGGAGTGCTCTGGTTTAGAGGGGCTCCCCAATAACACTGAACCCACACAGGAAGTTGAGGGGAAACCTCAGTGACTAGTCTGTACTAACCTGGTCTTCCGTATACAAGTAAGTGCAGATAAAGGGAACTGCTCTTTTTCACTTTGGTTCTAAAGCCAAATTTACCTTATTCAGAAGTAATCAATAATTGCCCAAATGATCCCTTCTGTAATCATTTTTCCTATTTCACAAAGGCAGCAGTAAGGGTGCATTTGTGAGATTCTGAGAGCCAGAGACAACATCTCTATGACTTCAACAATTTTACTTTTTAAATCATATTTAATTGCCACCAACCAGCAAATATAAGCAAAAGATAAAGAGGTCTAAAACACTGTTAGAAAGTAGAGCTTGAGTTAATGAGCAAATTAGAAAAAATATTATGTCACTTGCCATCAAATGTTGTCTGGCAACTTTAAAAAAATCCAAATAAAGAGAGAATTCAAATGGTCCATCTACAATAAGCTATTGTATGGTTCACAGGTCTGGGTCAGTCACAACTCCTGGAAATAGCTGCCTGGTGGTCAAACGCTCTTATTTTCTGTGTTTTCACAGGCTTTCAGGACTTGTGCAAATTGTTTTCCAAGCACCATCCGGCCATAATAACCAGGTTACTACTGATAATTATGCTTGCCTCTCTATAGGTTTGTCAGCTGAAGAAATCCACAGACAGCTGTCATAATGAGCAGAAATCTACTTCTGGCACAGCTGCACTGACCACAATGCATTAGAAAAACAACCCTCTCTGCAATAACCAGTTCTGGGCATTGCTGGTTAAAAAAGACTAGTTTCCTGTTTTTCTCAAAAACTTCAGAGTGTGGGTATTGCTATTTTTTACCCCACCCACACCTTTTCTCTTTAATTGTTGAAGATTCCGTACTGTAAACACCTAATCATGGCATTTTTTTTTTTTATATTATAGCTCCAGGTTTAATTTTAGGTCAGATTCATCCTTTCCAAGCCAGAGCCTTCCCTGTGCCAAGACCCAAGGGTGGGAGGAGAGCTGAGGCATAGGGTCAAGACCTAGGGAGGAAGTGGGGGGGCACCCTTCTGGAAAGGGGATCTCAGCCTGGGCTTGGGCAGCACTCCAACTCCATGGCCGTGCCCAGGACCAGCAGCCGGCCAATGGCACCTCCAGGTTGGCCGAAGCCTAGGTATGGAGCCTGGTGGCCCACACATGGCATAAAGCATCAAATGCCCTGCCTGATACATTATCCCATTTATAATAAGCTATCCCTCTTCCTCACTTTAAAATGTTCATTCCTTTCTTTTAAGGGGACATGTAAGTATATGTATGCAGCCCACACTATTACAAGGGCAGCTGTTCCTTCTGCCGGAATGGTCAGGTCCCTGCTCCAATGTCATCTGCCCCCACACCTTTTCCTCTCCCTACCTAAGTCACACACACACACACACACACACACACACACACACACACACACACACAAAGCATATGTGCTAGGAAGGTTGATATATATATATCTGTCCCTCACACTAGGATAGAAACTTCTCAAGAGAGGCAGTATTGTTTTGTTTACTCCCTGTAGCCTGGACACCTTAAACAGTGCCTAGAAAACAGCAAGTGATTGATTAATATCAGAATGAATGCCTCTTTTTTATTCACAACCTCCCCCCTTCTGTGCAAGCCTCTGTGGAAACCCTCACCTACTGCACTGAGTTCGTTAACATCTGCCTTTCTTCTACACCCAGAGCTTCTGGAGGTGGAAACTCTGCTGAGCACCTAGCACATACCAGGTGCTCAAAACAACATCAGCTGAGTGTTGTTAAATGAATCACTTGTGATCGCCTACTTTGGGGCCAGGGACCATGTAGACACTGTAGAAATATAAAAAGGAGTAAAACACACAGATTTCTGTCTGTACTTTTTTCTTTTACTGATACTGTAACTTTTGGTCACTACTAGAGAAGTCTGCGGCATTTTCTCAGCCAACAACATCCTCTCAGAGGCAAAGCAATAAGACTTAATCCACGTAAACTTGTCCAAATAAAGACCAGAGAAAGAATTTTTTTAAAGGAAGTTGAAAATAAAATATTTATTGCTGTCCCGCTAGGCAAGAAGTTGAGGTAATATCCTTTGAAAGTCACTGAAAGGGAAGGATTCTAACCAAAATCAAAATCTTCATTTGGGTTACACTTCACAACAGGGAAAGTGTAAACATCTCCCCCCTTCCTACAAGTTCTCCTTTTAAAAGGCAGCAATTCAGCAAAGAAAATAGAGATCCTCGCAGACCTGAACTGTAAAATGGATAAGAAAAACTCTGAGTCACAATTATGCTTAAATGTACATGTGTTGCCTTCACATGATTCCCACTAATATTAAGAAGAACAAGAGGATAAAAACTTAAATGAGCTCCTGATGTGAGAGAAATAAACTCCTAGTACTCATCATCTGTTTCCAGATGTTTTTCAATTACTTATATGTTCACTCCTATTATAAAGTTCCACAAGCTATCTGTTACTGTCACTACTGGCCCTGGTAGAAGGCCTTATTCCTAACAAATTTTGCAACTTGTCTGAGTAATAAACAGACTTCTTAAAATGAGGTAAACCTTCTTTAATTTCTAGGTGCTTCATTAAACTATGGAAAAAAGAGAAAGAGAAGTTAAAATTCAACCATCATTTCATAAGACTTGGATCGATTTTCAAGGAAGTTAAAAATCTACTTAGAGAGTACATGCATCAGATAACTGGAAAACACCTCAAGAGAGTCACTAACAAGTGACAAATGAAGGCAGCCCAGGCAGCATAAGCAAACGCTGAAGTGCATTCACAAAGGCAAATGTTGGCTAGAATAACAAAGCCTCTTTGCTTCTATCTGTTTGGAAATCAACATGATCACCGTTGTATTGTATTAGGAAGCAGCAAAGTCTTTCCCTGTTCATTGACAGATCAATTAGAATGGCCTTCCCCAGTAGCAGTACTCACATGATTGATCTCTAGAAGCAATTTGCTAATAATGGTGAGCTCTAACAAATGTATACTACTCTAAGCTTGAGATGAGTAATCTTTAGTGTCTGCATAGGAGAAAAAGGAAGGCCATGTCCCACGTAAGCCAAAGATCTGATGCAATAACATTGATTGCACTGATAACCAGCCTAACAAAATTATTCTGTTTCTTGCAGGTGTGCTTGGATAAAGTAGAATAGCACCACACAAATAACAGAAATTTCTAAAAGATACACACAAACACACACACATACACATTGTGCAGTCAGGCTGATGTTAGAAATTTAATATTCCAGAAAACAAGATCTGTTTTGGTTTTCTTTCCAAGCTGTCAATAAATGCCCTTGAAATTCATCCTTTCCCTCTAAACAATTTCATGTCTTCTTAGGTTCAAAGTTGTCAGCCCCACACTTTCAAATTATAAATAGATAAAATTCAGTGTATGGAACTTCTATTTAGAAAAGGATTCCATTTCAAAGTGGGATCCTAAGAAAGAAATGGTAAGTAAGCAGACCAGACAGTGTGACAAGCCTTTCCAGGGATTAGAACTTGGTCTACCTGCAAGAGCAGATGGTAATTCTGGACAGCTGCAGGAAGATGGGGAAAATAGTTTGAGAGCTATTGATTTATGTAATGATTAAAACCAACAACAACAACAATGAAACAGTATTCAGATTTTTATAATGCACTTGAAAATTTTTTCAGATTTTAGGTTTATGAAGTTAAGGAAGCACATCAGCCCAGCAATCTCAATAAGACTCTGTTGTCAATATTTTATACCTGAATCTTTAGCCCTATGTTCTCTTTTTCCACTATATAAATCTCCATAACAGAGAAGAAACACTAATAATAATTGAAACATGTGTTTGACTAACATAATTACAAGAAAGCATGAAACAAATTTATTTGTATTAGATTCCAGATGTGAAAGACAAGGGTCACTTCTTCCTCAATTTTTAATACTTCCAACAGTTAAAAAGTATATTGAATAATGGATTTGTTACTGTAGCAAACGAAATACATAAAAATGGCAAAAACAGATTTGGTTATGTTTTTCTTATAAATTCTCTGTCCATAGCTCCATACATAAAACACCACAAAATTTAATATGAAACCTCAGATAGCAGAACTATATGTATAAATAAACTCTGAATTCTACTAGTTTGGGTTTCTTTAATATAAATTTTGAATACAGGCAAAATCTCTTCTCAGCCTTGTCAATGTTCCTGACATTAACACAGATACTACTTTTATTTTAAAACCTAAGATCTTTTTGGAAATTACTGCTTTCTGGAGAATCAAAAAGCATATAAGATACAAATCAATTTTCACTGCAAAGTAAAGGAGCTGTTACAGTGGAGGATTACTGGACTGAATGTCAATATTATGACATAGTATGAGTGTGTTTCATGTTTGGTAATTGCAATCATTGTTGCTTCTGTTGTGGTCATCCATTTACAATGCTTGGTGTGAGTTTATTTATCTCTTGTAAAAATAAAATACAGTCTGTGTGTGTGTGTGTGTCTGTGTGTGTGTGTGTGTCTGTGTGTGTGTGTGTGTGTGTGTGTGTGTGAAAAAAAAGCATATAAGATATAATATTACAAAATATTTCTAAAGATAGTGCATGGCAAATATCAAGTTATGAATTCTTCTACAGATTTAATTGAGTTCTTAGAAGTAAAAAGGAAATAAGTTTAGAAAGTCTTTCCCCAAAGAGGTCAAATTCAACAGTAAATGTCATGCCAGATTTAAGGTAAATGAAAAATATCAAATCAAAGTTTTCACAATAATTCACATCTATCTCCTCCTAACCATGCTTTTACATGTTACACATTTTGAGGGCCTGCAATTTATCAAACTCTGGGACAAGAGCTAGGATCTTATTAGATGCATATCTTTCTATGGAAAAGCTCACATTCCATTGAGCATTGATTTGAGGAATATTTATAGTCCACAGGTCCCTAAAACACATTTATATGAAAAATCTTTGTTTAAATATCATCCTTATTATTTTATGTAGCTTTTGTTCCAGTATGGAAAAATGTCTATACTGCTATAAACAAAGACTGTATTAAAAGGATATATATATGCGTTAGCAATTTTCAAATTAAAAGTACATGATTTACCTTTTGCTCTTCCACTGGAAAGACCACCCAGTAAGCAGTCAGACCAGCAAAAGGGCTGTAGGGGATGCCTTTTCCCTCCACTACCCACATTGGGGATATCACTCTTTTGCCGCCCTCTCCCCGCTAGTCCTGCAGCCTGAAACCAAAACCGACCTTTACTGGTTCTCTCCCCCACTCTCCAGCCCACAAGAGTGTCAGCAGGAGCCTCCCCCCATCTCTTCAATCAAGCACTCTGGGAGGGGCTTCCCTGGTGGCACAGTGGTTGAGAGTCCGCCTACTGATGCAGGGGACGCGGGATCGTGCCCCGGTCCGGGAAGATCCCACATGCCGCGGAGCGGCTGGGCCCGTGAGCCATGGCCGCTGAGCCTGCGCGTCCGGAGCCTGTGCTCTGCCACGGGAGAGGCCACAACAGTGAGAGGCCCGCGTACCACCAAAAAAAAAAAAAAAAAAAAAAAAAAAAAAGAACTCTGGGAGAAGCCTAGAAATCAGATGTAGGAGAGACACTGCTCCCACAATCGCAGAAAGAGCTGTGTTCCCCCAAATCACTCAGAATGCATTTCTGCAGAGAAATTGACACCCAGGTATGTAACTCCTTAATTATTACCAATAATTCAAGTACTTTACAGGTCAACTCAGCTTTTGTGACTCAGCAAAGAAAAATAAATATTATCCAAGAAAACTGTTTATAAGTTGAGGATATCTTATATGCACATAGAGGGGCAAAGAAACTGGAATCTTTACATGTGATACTTGTTTATCCAAGAGTTGTCTGAGAATCTAGTAACTTCTAGGCATGTACATTTGCTAATACATAACTCAATTAAATGTCTTTATTCTGCTCTCCATTGCCTTTTCTATTTTTAAGGATTGCCTCTTTTGGAATTACAGACTTCAGTTCCATCCACCCCCCAAAAAAATTAAACACGAGGAGGGGGAAATCCACTGCACACAATCTGTCACTCACATGGATGACACCTGATCATGTCTCTCAGTATTCTCCTTTTCCTGAAGGCCCAAATCCCAAAAGAATGAATTCAGCCAATTCCATTACAAACTGTAATTACTTCCCAAGGGGCTGAAACACCTATCCAAGTTATCAATTCTCTCCTCATGTAATAAATATACATATATATGCACTAGAGCTTAGAACTGAAAAGTAAACTCTTCAAAAATAGTTTCCTCCAGCAAGAGTTTAATTATACCCTATTTGGTTTTTGTTTTTGTTGCTGTGGTTTTTGTATTCCTTAATAAGAAAATAAGCATCTTAACAGTCACTATGGGTCTGGGAAAACCAAATCTCCTCTGAATAACTCCAGGTATTTAAAATGCTACCATTTTTATAGTTCAAGACAGAATTTGGACTGAAATATATAACTCATGAATTTAAGTTTTGTTTTCTATTATATTTCTAATTACTTATTCAGTTAGGATGTGGGATGGTGTGCATTAATGCTGCCAGGAGCATTATAAGAAAATGCTGAGCGAAAGACCTAAAAATCCTAATTCATTAAAAGTTACCCCCCAAAGATATTAGGGTTATGCTACTAACTAGTGAGGACCTCAAATTATTGAACTGAGAAGAGCAGAAATAGAAAAACCTTTAAAGACTAGTGTTACCATTTGTTTTCTCTTTTACTTGGTTCTAAATCCTTGAATAATTAATCCAGTAACTTAATAAATGCATATGAATCCACCACCTCTCTTCTCTTGCAGTTTAATTAGATGATTGACTTCAGGCATACTATAAATTATAATGACAATTTAATTACTTCTGCAATGTGCACACTTAAAAGATGTATAAACAGGAATAGAACAGCCCAGTGCATTGAAAAGAGGCACACCAAACCAAATGAAGCACAACCCAGGCAGATGACAGAGGCAGACGATTTCTGGAAGAGAGTTGAGCCAGAAGGGGTTTCTCATGCCTCAGTAAACAACTACTCTATTGCCGTATGATGAGCTCTGAACAATCTACACAGGATTATCTATAACCTTAACCGTCTTTACAAGGAAAGAGTTAGACCTCCCATGTTTTGTGTGTGCCAGCTGGGCCACTGAGCCTTCCCAAGAAGGCCTCCTCTTGCAGTGAAAAGGCACAGACCTCCGAGAGAGTCAGACCTTGGTTCAAATCCTTCCTCTGCCGTTGGCCACCAGTGACTTTGACAAAGGTAACTCTGGGCTTCAATTTCTTCAATTTGTTAAGTGAGGAAAACCCCTAGTTTGCAGGGCTGTGATGGAAATTAAATTAGATAGACAGCAGGGTGCATTGGTTAAGAGGCATACTCTGCCTCTTATTACCTCTAGAACCTTAAGCATGTTATTTATTCTCCTTGTGCCTCAGTTTCCTCATCTAGAAGGTGGAAGTAGTAACAGTAACTGCCTCAAAAGCTTGTTGGAGAACTAAATAAGTTAATACAATTGGCCCTCCATATCCATGGGTTCCACATCTAGGGATTCAAACAACGGAGGATTGAAAATATTCAGAAAAACATTCCAGAAGGTTCCAAAAGGCAAAACTTGAATTTGCTGCACACTGGCAACAATTTACGTGGCATTTACATTGTATTTACGATGATTTACCTAGCATTTACAATGTACTAGGTATTATAAGTAACCTGGGGCTGATTTAAAGTATAAAGGAGGATTTGTGGTTATATGCAAATACTATGCCATTTTATACATGGGACTTGAGCATCCACAAATGTTGGTATCTGCAGGGATCCTGGAACCAATTCCCCAGTGATACTGAGGGGTCACTGTCCATATAAAGCACTCCCACCTGGCACAGAGTAACTACTCAGTAAATGTTAGCTATTAATAAGTCACTGAGCATAAACATTGGCACGCACTTCCTTTTCCTCAACCCCCAGCCACACAGATATTTCGGCAATAAAGAGTTCCTGAAATTCCACGTCGCTGTGAAGCTTTTTTTCAGAATTAGGTAAGAGCTAACTCCTTTATTATCTTTGTCCAATGTATGTGTATATCCATATCAAAGCACCTATCTTTAATGTTAAGTATTTCGTCTGGGAGGCTGTCTTTGTAAGGCACCTATAGCCTAATGAATCAGTATATGTCATCAGTTACTTAGAAAACATGTAGACAATCTCAAAAGCAGTATGTATGCTGATGTTAATGACAGTGAGAAGAATTATTGGGAGGTCTAATATGTAAAGCTGTCAAAGGGCTTTCTTTTTATCTTTAAGGTAAGTCTCTCCCTTAATTGATTTGACCATATGAGGATTTCATTTTACCCCCAACAGGATTAAAGAACAAGGAGAGGCAGCCCATCATGGCTAATTATCCCTTTCTAACTGCTACTAAAAACATAGTTTCTCTTTCCCCTGAACTGTCTTTATAAAAAGTGGGAAAAAAGATAAAAATCTGGCTACAATTTTTTGAAGGGGATTTTTAGTTCTCTTCTCTGCCCTCATGGTAAACTGGAAAATGGGAATGATGGAAGATGGGGAAGGGTGAGATCCAGTGGGTTATGAGAAATCTTAGATAGGACTATACTAAGTCCAGTATTCCTAACCAGCTCTAGTAAGTGTGGTGTTAATATTCTTCTAATAAGCAACTGGATATGTGCCTTGGCGTAAATATTTACTTTAATCAAAATACATTTAACTAGAAAGCATCATTGCCCACTTACATCAGAAAACATACATTTTACTCTTTGGCTATTATGTATTTTCATTTGTCCTCTTTTAAAATGTTGCATGCTATTAAAAATCAAGCTTTATGTTAATAACTTTATAGAAAGGCTGCAGCCAAAACTAATGAATATTTCACACTAATGAGTATTTCTTATTGTACAAGTCAGACAATCGCATATCCGCAAACAGTTTATTAACTGTCAGCAGTGCCTATCGCCAGGGCATCCAAGCTACTGTACGTTTGGTCAAAGATGAAACACATATCTGGCTTTATCTGCCTTCTACAAGCCAGTTGTTATCATCACAGATTGACTGCAACAGATATGCTTCTGAAACACAGAACCTGAACACAGCATCTCTGATTCTTCCTCCACCCACTTCTCTAACAGCCTTGGTCAGCAACAGCTGCAGCTGACACATTACTCTACTTGTTTAAGAACATGGCATAAATATAGAGATGAGATGACATAAAGCTGTGAATACTGGACATAGCTCTTACAAAGTTTTCCTGAGCTAGTTAGAAAAAAAAAAAGCTATGTGATGAAAGGATTTGTATGTGCTATCAGTTACTCAGAAAACATGTGGACAAAAGTATGCTTTCAGTAATTAATACATGAATAGTGGAAGAGCAGCATGCACGAGTTGCAAGGCACCCTAGTGGTTTTAAGACAATAAAAATTCCAACAGGATCCCATGTGAAATTCTTGAAATTTTGTGCTAGGTCATTTCTGTCTATGTTCTTATTTTGAAAAAGAAAAAGAAACTTCCAGCAGTCTCAGGGTCACCCATCTGAATAACCCAACTTCAAGTCTTATATATTATCTTGTACCTCTAATTGGCACAATTAGCAACAGAAAGGAAACATATGTCTATAATCTTAAAACTAGAAAGACATCACACTGCAAGACTGCTGTGTCAGTAATTTCCGTTTTCAAGAGTTACACAATGCTTAAACAATAGTTACCCTACTGAGCCACAGTTCACTTAACCTCACAGTCTGGCTGATGACTGATGAAGGGTCAAGAGGGTAGCAGACTTTGGGTGCACAACACTTCAATCCTTTATCAAAGATGGCGAGAGGCCATGTACTATAATAACGGAACAAATACTTCCTTTTACCCGACAGTCCATTCCTTCCTCTGATTGGCTAAAGCTTCAGTTCATGGTTCACAAGAACAAAAAATATGTTCTATCCTTAACAAAACACATTTTAGAAAGCAGTCATGTAATTCCTGGGCCAAGTGAAACGTCTGTATCCCTACGGGAGTTAATAGCCAGGTGTATCTATGTGTCTCCTTATGCTAAAGCATCCACTAAAAAGTCCATAAAGGGGTTTCTGAAACTAAACTTCAGCACCTTTTGCACAACTGCTTCACTGAGGCACATCTGTAAAGGCAATGAAGCCTTTCGGTATGTGCATGAGGAACACATAGAATGTTCTTATCAGAGAGAGCATTTAATATGTGGCAAACCACACTATTATTTCCAGTCATGTGAAGTTAAGAAAAAGTCATTGTTATAAATTAATTCAGAATCAAAGGGATACATCTACTTTGAGAGAAAATGAGGAGGCAGAATATGCAAACATCTGGAATGCTGGTAAATTGGATTTGTCATGGTAACTGAGAGTTCATAAAAAATGTTTCAATGCATATTGAAGAAAAGTCTTATTTTTTTCATAACTGATGAGTACAGGTTATTGCCTCTATAAATGGAGTATTTTCTCCTTTTTGGTATGATTCTGAACATCCATTCACAATTATAAAATAATATAGATTTAGGTAAGGTAGATGATTTGAGTATATATTGAAAATCCTAGATCAATGGTTCTCAACTGAGGATGATTTTGCTCTCTCAGGAGCCTTTCACAATGTCTAGAGACATTTTTGATTGCCAAGACTGGGAATAGGGGGTACTATTGGTGACTACTGGTGGGTAGCCAGGGATGCTACTACACATCCTATAATATACAAAACAGCCTACCCACAACAAAGCACTGTCGAGACTCAAATGTCAACAGTATCAAGGTTGAGAATACCTGGTCTAGATGCTGCTTAAAAAAAAAGTCACTGTTACCTACCTCTTCTCTGAAAACTACAGTGCATATAGATCCAAAAAAAGGATTATTGCTAATCAAAATGTTAATGCATAAAAACAAATTTATTTATTTGACAAACATATTGTATCAACTATATATAAATTTCTTATTCAGAGGAGAAAATGATTTCATAAAAATAATGTATTTAAATATACTAAAATCAATTCAATCTCTACTCGTTAGCAAGCATAAATTAATTCTTCCAATTTTAATTTGCTCTCAATGTTTTTAAAATTCCAGAGCACTCTACTGAATTTTCCCTCATCACTTGATTTTTAATATGACAAATAGGACCACCAGCATAAGGAGAAAATCGAACTTTAAAGCTGTGTTTAATCTTAGAACCCGCCCCCCCAAAAGTAAAATACATATTATATAACAACCACCATTTTAAAATGTACACTTGAACCGACTCACAATCAGAAGACTTACTTAAATCAAACTAAGGTTTAGATTATATATGTTAGTAATTTCAGGTTTATCAACACAGTGACCCCAAACAGGCCTAGGTTAAGGTGTATGCATACTGCTAAACTTGCATCGCTTGTGTCTGACCACTCAATAGGCGCTCATTCCCTTCCTCCCTAGCAAGAAGGACAGACTGACAAATTCTCCCATAGAACACCAATTCGAAATGGCCCTTCGGAGAAATGAAACACAATCGTCACACAGAGGCCAGGAGGAGCTAAGGGACACTTACAGCCCTCGCAGTGGCAAGACCAGCCCTGAACAGCGGTGGGTTAGTACTCTGAGGGTCACAGGAGGAGACGCCCCTACCACCAGATCTCCACCAATACCCTCCCCACAGGTCTGCAGCAGCATGTGACCCTCTGCTCCTTTGGGCTTCAGCACCAAGGCTATCATAAACATTTGTATACAGCAGAGAAGGACCATGTCCTGCAAGGACATTACCACCCAAGTCTAGGAGTTCTGCTTTTCTGACCTCCCTGAGCCCCTTTCTGGCTACTTGTCTGGGAGCCAGTCAAGGAGTATCTCCGAGGCACAGTTTCCATTTCTGTAAAATAGGGGTTGTTGTGAGGATTGAAGGGAAGATATGTATATAAGAGAACTCTGTAAGCTGCTGAGTACCGTAAAGCACGTGGGTTTGTGTCTAGGAAGGGCTACCCCAGCCCCGCACCTTCCTTCCTGCTCCTCCACGTGCATCCTCTGCTCTAACCACCCCTCCTCGTCCCTTTCTCTTCCTCTCAAGACACAGAGCATCAAACTCAACCAAATTCCATCAAATAGAGCCTAAAACAGTATAAGAAATGGTACATGTCATCACTTCAGCACAGAATTTTATTTCCTCTTTAATCTATATTGAGTGCAAACTACTCTAGATGCATTATTCCATTTGAGCTTCATAACAACCCTACCGTGTAATGAAATTATCCCTATTTTAGAGCTTAAAAAACTGAGGCACAAAGTGATTGAAAGCTTGCCCAGTTTTCACCCAGCTAGAAATGAAGGAATCAGAATGAGAAGCATGACAATTTAATTCCAGACCCTGCACTCTTAACCACTACCAAGAACAGCCTCTCATTTTAAGAATAAAGATATTTATAAAAACCAAGTATCCGTTTTATAAAGTGAGCCTCACGGTGTGCAGATAGCCAAACAACGCGCAATTACCACACAACATAAATAGACCGAATCTTTTCCCTTCATAAACCTCCCCATCACCTCTTTTCTCTGACAATCTCACAATCTCAGTCAGGACACCAATAGCAGGTCTGGTGAAATCAACATTTTGCCTACGACAAGGTCCCGTCAGTGAACCAAATTTTCTTAAGCTCAAAGCAGAAAGTAGCTTCTACATTGGGATAGTCACAGTCATCTCTGACATTGCAGAAGTGAAGTATGCTTGGTAGGACAATGCAGTGATGACATGAAAACAGTCACAACAATGATAATAACAATAATAATATACGCTTATTCACAATACCTCCCAGCTTACAGAATGCTTCCTTATACGTTATCTCTTTAGATCTGGATCATCCAGCCAAGAGTGTAGGAGAAGGTTTGCAAGAATTGGAAGGAAAGGGCTTCCCTGGTGGCGCAGTGGTTGAGAGCCCGCCTGCCGATGCAGGGCGCACGAGTTCATGCCCCGGTCCGGGAAGATCCCACATGCCGCGGAGCGGCTGGGCCCGTGAGCCATGGCCGCTGAGCCTGCGCATCCCGAGCCTGTGCTCCGCAACGGGAGAGGCCCCAACAGTGAGAGGCCCGCGTATCGCAAAAAAAAAAAAAAAGAAAAAGAAAAAGAATTGGAAGGAAAAAGGCAAGTCAAGTGTCAAAATAACCAAGGAGAGAACTACTTTCTGAAATTCCCAAGGTTCTTGTTTACTCAAAGGCCAGAGTGCAATTTTGGAGTTTCTGAAGGCCTGGAAAAGAACACATATCTTGTGATTTCAGATAATTATGAAAATTCTTATTTTCTTTTTAAGGAAGATAATAAAACAAAAGTTTTATAAAAGAAATTCTATCTGCATCTTTATATTGTGAATTAAATCCTAAAGATACAAAGTTTGTCTTATGCAACATCCCATGCAATACAGCGGTCCCCAGTGTTTTGGGCACAGGGACCCGTTTCATGGAAGACAATTTTGCCACAGATGGGAGCTGGGGGGGGCGGTGCGCCAGCGGTTCAGGCGGTCACACGAGCGATGGGGAGAAGCAGATGAAGCTTCACTCACTCACCCACCCGCTGCACACCTCCTGCTGTACAGCTCCATTCCTAACAAGCCGAGGACCAATACTGGTCTGCAGCCCAGGGGTTGCGGACTCCTGATGTAATAGACTCATAAACTAAAATCATAGAAATACGTAATTGTAATAGTAACATTGCATATGTTTACATTAACACCCTTTTGGGCCCCTCCATTTTGATCTCTTATCTCCCCAGTACCACCACCTCCTGAATGGGTACAAATGACTACCTTGCCAGAAATGATTTACCTTTGCCTGTGGAGCCCCAAGCCTCCAATAGGACTTTGTACATAGTGGGAACTCAACTAAGGCATGGACTGATGAAGTGATGGAAATTAGGCATTAACCCACTACTATAAGGTAAATAATCTTTAAAAATATACTGTTGAAAGCAAACAGACAAGCAATCCTAAACTCAGCTGAAATGCAACTTTGAGCAAAAGCAAACAGCAGATTTAATGGTAGTGCAACAAAAATGCTCCTTTTGAATTTGACAGCTCCCAGTCATTCAGGTTCAGTCTTACACACAGGGAGCAGTCCTCTAAAACTACTGTGGTATCTTCTGAATCACTGCCATTACCGGAGAAAACCCCAGGAAGTGGTTTGACTGAGTAGCTGGACCAGTGCATAGGTATTACCTGATGTCTCTCACATATACACACAAGTCGGTAACAATGGGGACATTGTGAAACCAGGAATAACCTTCTCTTATCTTCAGTAGTTTGGGAAATCATTTCTAACCCAGTGAGTATATAACTTGGGAACAAGTCAAATGGTTAATTATTCACTGAGAGTTTAGTAATTAATCTGCTTTAGACCAAACACCGTAGAACCTGAAAAACATAAGGATGTCCGATGTCTGGAACAATGAGTCTTTGGAACCATTCCAAAAAAGCAGCAATCTTCCCTCAACAGTTATGACCCAACCAAGAACAAAGCCCGAGTGCGGGCAGTTGCTGGCAAAAATTAATCAAAATGGACGGTGATTTCATAAAACCTTTCAAACTCTATTTTAAAGTATAAGTTGATGGCTTCTCTTTTTGTTCAAGCGAATGTGTGGTGAAAGTCACACCACTACTTGGTGAAACACCAGCTGCTGATGAGCCTGGGGGATGACAAGCCGGTGAGCTCACCGGGAAAGGAAACCCACAGAATATCACAGAGTATCATTTAAAGAGCATTCTCGTCTCTACCTAAAAACAAAAGGAAAAAGTCCAAGTCATCCTACCAAAACAAACTAAAGAGATATTGTGATTTACCTAAACACATAGGTCTGAATTAAGTATTTACCCTTTCCCTGAAACTGAAGTCAGCCCTTTTATGGCCAATTTTGAGGGTTACAGTAAAATTCCATGCATCATTGGGTTTCTTCCTGGTTCATTTCCCATCCGACACTTTTCGGTGTGTTACCCTGATGGTTCCCACCCTTTTCGACTGAGACACCCTGAATCCACTGTATTCCCTATATTCTCTATATTCCCAGTCTCCTCAGCCACGACCTCTGTAGGTATTAATTCCCTGAGGGATCTAACTGGGTCACACCAGCAGCCATAGGATACCATCCTTCCACCATCCATATCAGCAATGCTCCCCTAACAGGAAGAATTTGCAATGCCAATCCTAAAGCATTACACAGCAAACCTTTTTCCAGACACCACACAGCTTATACCCCAGCATGAGGTTGCTGTATAAGGACACAGAACAAGATTCCCCTGCCTTCAACAGCCCACAGTGCACCCAACAAGTGTTCTCCCAGCTCTCCCATGCAAAAGTACAGCAACCTTTTGGGAAATCCTTTGCATCTATTCACTAGAAAAAAAAAAAAAAAAGGCTATTTACCCCAAACAAGATATTTATAGAAGCAGACTCTTTTTTTCTCATCTCTACTTTTCCAAAAGAAATGGATGTCTTGAAAACAAGCCGTTTATGCAAAACAGCAAATTCTGGGATAGACCAAGAATTAATCCAATCACAGGCATTATTTAGAATAATGCTCTTCACCAATAGTTGATGTATACAATGATTACCATGGGCTACTAAGTGCCATTTATGTTATTAAAAATTAATTTTAAATACTATCAGTGTATTTGACTGAATTCTTTGAAAACAGTTAATCCATGAATGGAATATATGATTACCCTTAATTTTGAGCACACATTATCCAGCCACTCTGGATTAAGAGGAATTTAGCATTTGTGTATACACACAATCATACAGCATTAGGTTTACGCACGAAATGAAGAAACAAGCCTGTGATTCTCCCCAACACCAGCTCTTCCTGTCCTAGCCTACGGAAATTTGAAAAAACAGCCTCTAAAAAAACATAATAAATCAACACGTTTATAGCAAGAATAGATGAGGTGTTCCCTAGCGCCTGAATTTTTAAAAATTTGACCAGTAATTCTTCTACTTGCATAAGAATGGGTAACATCCTGAGTTACTGAGTTTTCAGGCATCTGGCCAACAGCAAAAAGCAAACACATTTGCACCAATCCCTGGGCAGTTAGCATGACTTCTGCTTGGGATGGGAGGACACACTGTACTTAAGTTTACCCACTACAAATGGTTCCCCCTCCACTCAGCCATTTGCTATTAAAAGAACCAAGCTGTTCCGAAGATAAGCAGGAAGTGGATATTCAAAATGTGTAGGTGGGATATTTTCATAGAGCTTCTCTAAATTCCTAATATCTGAACCAACCAAACCAAATTAAAAACCCAGCTCAAGCTTTAACCTCAGTTTATAAGAAAACAATGCCCATTTATTTCTCTTTTCAAATATCTATGAATATATATTTTTTAAAAACTTTTTTGTTAAGATTGCTTACAAATGTTTGCAAAATATCACATCATCATAAGCCTAAATTTCCATTTGCAGATTTTTTTTTTCTCCAGTTCAGGCTTAAAAGAGATATACCTATTTGGTTGCTTTTTAAAAATGTTTTGTTCCAAGTAAATTAGTAAAACAGTCCAAACACTCTTACTGTTCTGAAATCAACATTTTGGGACATCATGCCCTCATTACTAAGTTATAAGGCATGTACTGAGTATGTGGTGTAGGCTAGCACCATAATAGATGCCATGGGGGTTCAAAGTTATAACTATAACTTATAGCCCCATGCTTAGGAGCTAACCATCTAGTAGCACAGGCAAGACCCATAGACATAAAACAATTACATTCCTCTCTGAGGGGTACAGACAAAAGGAGAAAAAGGGAAATCCTTAAGGAATTCGTCAGGCACAGAAGAGGGGAAGGACATTCAGGAGAGAAGCGAGTGAGCAAAGGCCTAAAGACCTGAATTAACACAGCCCATTTACAGGACATTAAGAAGGTAAGTGGGGCTTCCCTGGTGGCGCATAGTCACATAACATAGTTATGTTATAGTTATAACATATAACTATATGTTATATGTTATAACATATAGTTATATATGAGAGTCCGCCTGCCGATGCAGGGGACACGGGTTCGTGCCCCGGTCCGGGAAGATCCCACATGCCGCGGAGCGGCTGGGCCCGTGAGCCATGGCCGCTGAGCCTGCGCGTCCGGAGCCTGTGCTCCGCAGCGGGAGAGGCCACAGCAGTGAGAGGCCCGCGTACCGGGAAAAAAAAAAAAAATAAATAAGGTAAGTGGACTCCATCAGAAGGCTGAGACATGAAGAGAATTAAAACTGTCTGGGTAGGACAGGTTCGGAAGTCACCTGTCCAAACACCTTTATTTAATAAATGAGGAACTGGGCTCAAGGTGGTGAACGAGTCCACAAAAACTTTGACATGCCCACGATGCACTATTTACTCTTCTGGGCACTGAGATGCAGAGGAGCGTGGCAAAATGTCACTGACCTCACAGAGTCCAGAGTGGGGAAAGTCACACAAAAAAACGTATAAACAATTAAATTGATCATTTCAGGTTCTGATAAGTACTATCACAATAGTGTGATATCGGGTGCATTGCAGATGGAGAGAAGAACTCCTCAGACTTGGATCCCAGATGGCCTGTCCAAAGAAGGAAGGTTGCAGGTGAGATTTCAACTAGGAAAAGGAGCCATACCTCAGAAGATGTGGCTTGACCACATTCCAAGCAGGAAAAGCAGTAAGTGCAAGACCAAGCCAGGAGGCGGGGGTTAGCAAGTTTAAGGAATGGAATGAAGGCTGAACGTTTGGTTGAGTCTCATAGGGGATGGGGAGAGTAGAGGGAGATGTGCTCAGAATGGCAGAGCCCTGTGGGGCATGGTGAGAAGCTTGCATTTTATTCTAAGGGTAATGAAAATATACTGGAGAGTTTGTAGCAAGGGAATGCGTTATACGATTTATACTTAATAGGCTACTCTGGGGAGTGCGGGGTCAGGGAAGTGAGCTAAGAGTTTTTGCATCAGACTAGGCCAGATGCTGGTGGCTTGAACTGAGGCTATGGCAGAGAAGACAGTAAGAAGACCTCTCATTCAGCAGTTATTTTGGAGAGAGAGCCAAAGGACTCGCTGCACTGAATGGGAAGTCAGAGGGAAGGAGATGAATTCTGGAATTTGGGCCTGAGCAATGGGGGCGGGGGGCATGGTGGTTCTACTTACTGAAATGGGCCAAGTTCGGTGTGGGAGCAGAGCTGTTGCAGGGGGACATTGATAGCTCCTTTCTGACTTTCCTAACTTTGAAATGTCCATCGGACTGCCCAGGGCACATATTAAGGAATTATTTAAGTCAGGAACTTAGAAGACCCATTCATAGATATAAAACTTTGAAAATTACCAGCATATAGATGATATTTGAAACCATGCAATTATTGATATCTGCTAAAGAGTTTAGATAAAGAAGATAACTGGATTTAGGACACAGCCACGGGGGACTACAACACTTAGGTGAAGGCCAGCAAAGAAGACTGAGAAGGCAAGGCAGACGAAGAGCTGTGAAAGTGTAGGATCAGGGAAGCTGGGAGAATCAAGCATTTCATTAAGGAAGGTGATGGTCAACTGCTCCAAACACTGTTAAGAGTTGACTATAGGAAGACAAAGAATGACACCACTGGCTTTGACAAGATGTACGGAAGGTGAACTTGAGACTGTTAGTAGAAACATATAAATCTGAGGAGTGTTGATGAACAGTCATGTTTCCAGGCCCAGCAATTTAAAAGCAGGTGTCTGGACTCCACGCCCTATGCTATTTTTTGTCTCTAAGCTGCCTCTCATCTTGTAAATAATAAAGACCCCCTGAGGAATTCTGAACCAGAAAGAGGGGTGCTCTGAGAGAGTTATGGTCAAGTTAACTGGACCATGTACAAGATCAATTTGAGGTGGAAGATGCCATGGTCTCCAGCTGCAGGGTGATGACAGCCTGCATTGGCGGGGCAAGAATGGAGGTGAATGGGCCACAGGGGCAGCTCTAAAGAAGTGAGAATGACTTTAAACTGAGTGCCACTAATAGTAAAAGTCATTTAACAAGGTAGGAGAAAAACAATGTGGTAATATACAAAAAGTCTAAGTAAGCCCTTTTGAAAAATTCTATTACAGATATGTCACGTGACATCAAGACTGGCATAAAGATATCTACAAAATATCAATTTTCCATATTTTTGTTTTTCTCCTTATCAAATATTATAATCAGGCTTCTTTTAGTTTTGCTAATACTTTAAATAAAATATAAGTTAGTCTACCTAACCATCTTTTACCTTATTGTACAGTCCAATTATTTTTAACCAAGAGTGTCCTATTTAATTATTCAATTTTTATTACCTGGCCAGCTAATTGTAACTAAGGTCCAATGAAGAATATAAGGTCACAATATAAGTCAGTATTTCCAACGAGTACCTTAATAAATAAAACTTCAAAAAATTACCTAGAAGGTAAATAATACAACATTAAGAGTTCAGAATTGAAATTCCGTTTCAGAAATATTTCCATTCAACACTATTTAGAATATACATGTCTGGTCGCCTCCCTAAAATGCTTTACTACCCAAGTTCAAACTGTATGTCATTCCAGTATTTTGTATATCATAATACCTTTGGTAAACTTAAAGAAAGTAAAGGGAAAAAAATTCAGAGTTTAGCAGTTGAATCCTTCATATTCCTACTCCCATACCTTTACTGGCCTTTTAATTCCAACATATGGAAAGCATTAGAAAAAAATTAAGAGATACATATCTCAGCCTCCTGAGAAGTATGCTATCGTTCCCAGGAGGAATGTACTATTACGAGGGGGTGGAAAACAATGAGGACTCTAAAATACTTCATTTTCCAAAAAGGTATTGCAACTATTCTTCCTAAGCTTTTGTCATTGGAAAGATGATGCACCCTTCATCACGGAAACACAGCTTAAAGGATTCAGGGTCACAGTTTCCAAACAGACTCCAGGATTTGTGTGTGTGTGTGTGTGTCTTAAAGTGGAGCCCTCAAGGCAGTGCAACACTCTTGCAATACATGATTTAGCTAATCCTTATGCATGTATTTCCTACATCAGTTTTTATAGGAGTGGAGGCCATTCTTGATATTCTAGACAACTGTCAGGCATATTTTTTTCTATCATTTAAATTTCGAATACAGTAAATTGCCTCCCCAAACTGTCAAAATCCAAATCACATTGGCTTCAGTCCAATGAGAAAATGATGGAAACAGAGTGTACTCTAAAATCACGTTAACAGACTCACTAATCATTGCATTCTAACAAATGTTCCTGATTTTAACAAGTAGTTCAAAGCACAGCTCTACCTCCTTCTGTATACAGTATTTCCCAGAACTATTCATGTCTAAATGGTAACAAATCTATACATTCGTTAATATAACAAATAAGAATACATTTTTAAACAAGTTTTCAGACCATGACTTCCTCTGGGTGAAAAGGCAAACTGTGCTTCAGTGACACCTTATTGGAGAGAGAGCAGTCAAAGGAGGAAGAGATGGTCCTGCCAGCAAAGGACCTCCATAAACCACTGCAAAGTCAGTGACAACCCTCTCTACAAGTCCCATGAGACAAGCAGGCACTAAGGATGACATCAGGGAAGTACAGAGTGTTTTCTGTGCCTCCCCAGATGTCCTGGCAGGAGACAGTCTTTTCCCGGTCTAAGGGAAAACCAGCCAGGAAATGTGTCTCCATTGACAACTCTAGATCACAATTTCCCAGCGGTTCTCAGCAGATAGAACAGGGACTGCAAGGATGCCGAGAGGCCTCAGCGTACTCCTGCTGGAAGGGAAGGCACACCGACCACCTTGTCACCCTAATTACAGAAATCACAGGGTTAGAAGGGAGATGGGGCTCCACAGGCAAGGTGAGGCCATGGTGTGGTACAGAGCACCTTGAACTTGAACTCAGAAGCCCCTGATTTCTATTCCTGGCTCTGCCATTCATGAACTCTGTGACTCCGGGCATGTCATTTAACCTGTCTGATCCTCTGTTATGTCATTTATGAACTTAGAAAGAGAGCAATATCTGTCCTGTACACCATATGGGTTTTGTAAGAACTCGGTAAGGTTATGTATAGGAAGCCCTGGGTGAATTATGAAGTCTTGTGAAAATGGACATTTCTCATTTTATGGAGGAGCACATCCTTTAAACTGTAGGCAATGGGTAGCCAGTGAAGGTTCTAGATCTTCACAGTAACCTATTAAAAATGGTATTTTAAGAAAGTGAGCCCTGCAGCGGACTGAGGAATGAATCACAGGTAGAGTAACCTGAGTCAGGAGCAGCATCTAGAAGGCTGTAGTAGATTAGACATGGCGAAGCCTTTCGAGGGTAGTGGTAGCTGAAATATACAGTAGGGGATTTTTTTTTTTTTTTGGAAGAACACAAAGGTTGAGTATCAGGGATAATAACACATTAGGGATGGATAGTACATGAGCTACCATTAGGGTCAGCTCGGTCACTCAACCTTTTCAGCCCTCCACTAACATTCCAACTTTAACCCTCTTGGACCTTCTTTCTCCTCTATCTCAAACTCAGATTTCTATTGGCTCAGGCCAGACTCCTTTCATGAAATGTTTTTCACTTCCTCACAGCTGGAGAGGAGGCTCTTTGCCCTCCTGTTGGCTTCTGGCCCCTTAATCTCACCCTTCCCAGGCCTTTGGACTTCAGCTGTTTGGGCAACCACGGACCACAGAGTCAGACATTTCAGTAACACCCTCACCAGCCTCCTATAGTGTCTTCTCCTCACATCCCTCCATCTTCCCACCCCGACCCCCCTCCTAACCTGGCTCACCCCACAGGCTGCTTCTCTGTTTCTCTGGGTTACTTGGAAACACCAACAGAAGTCACTCAATCGTGCTACGTGGGCAGAGATCTCTGGTTTCCAAAGACTTCTTTGAGGACAAGGACAATGTCTGGTTCACTACTGTATCCACAGAAGCTAGCACAGGGCCTGGCATACAGAACACCCTCTATATATATTGAACGAGTAAATTTGATAGTATTTGGAAACTCTATAGTGCATCTCTCTTATTTACTTTCTTTTCTTGTCTTCCATCTACCCCCTCACTGTTCCTCTCTACTAGATTCTGTTTTTCTTCCTGCCCCCCAAATAAGACTATTTCCCAGGGTTCTAAAGTCGGCTCTCTTACATTCCCTTTTTGTTCTCTCTCCAACAGAGATCCATCCCCACCAACACAGGAGAACGTCGAGATATTTCAGACAATTATTCTCACTAGGACACAAATTCAACACTCCTGCCAAGATTCCCATAACTTGAGGGCTGCTCCAGGAGGTCAAGCCTTGCCAAAAAAAACTGATTCCAGTGAAAAGGAACAAAGGTCAGCGAGGAATCGGACCCTCCCAGTGGGGACAGCTGAGCCTCAAGTGGGACTGACAGGCAGGTCTTTGCCACCAGACAGTCACCAAAGTGTCCTACATTAATGACAAAGAAGCCTCTTTTCTCAGGGATCGTTACTGCCTTTCAAAGTCCAGGCTCTCGGAGGCCCGAGGGCTTTACACCTTTAAAGGCACTTCGTGCCCTTCCTTGAAGACAGTCTTCCACATAAAACAGAAAGGTCTGCTTCAGTACTTCATTACAAATGAATGTAATGGGGAAAACGGACCCACTCTGCTTCTGCAGTTGGCCAAACCTGCCCTTTAGCCAACATGGCTTTGACTCTGACTACATCTTCAGGCAAAGTTCAGCCTACAGCTGGGTTCCATCTTGATTTCTCTTTCCCATCAATGCCCAGGCATAACTCAAAGTCACGATCATAATGGCAGGTTCCTCACACATCTATTGGACAGAGAAGTTCTATAAAATCAAATATGCCTTCACCCCAGTGATTCTGCCTTCTCTTATTAGGACCCCCTGCCTTCCTTGACCCACTGGGGCTCAAACGTCAGTCACCCTTGATGCGTCCAGCACTCAGTTTGGATAAAGCATGGGACACACACCATTTTCTCCCCATACTAGATTCAAGTTTCTTGAGGACAGAGGATTTTTACCTTATGCTTTACAGTTAAAAAGCATAGGCCTTTTTCATGGTTGGCGCCACTTATTCTTGGTCTTTCTTAAACTTATTCCCTCAGAAGGAAGATAAATTATTTGTTGGATTATGCTATGTGGCCTTGTGAATACCGCTCCACTCACATAAAACTAACCTAAATAACAGAAGGAAACCATTTTCAACATGACCTTACCTAGTTCACACAGGAGTCAGACTGCAATTTTATAGAAAATGAGGCACTTGTGCACAATTAGTTATTTAAATACCTGTAAGTCTCCATGTCAAGAATTTTTAAACATCCAATAAAAAATCTAAAGATTTGGAAAGGGAGATATTTTTAGATGAAATTCTGCAGCAAGTGAATGCTGAGACGGTGAGTGTAGATAATTACAGCAACCTGTTTAAGACACAGCAAGAATTCCCCTACACAGGTTCTTAGAGGATATTCCTGTCCATCCCTTAGCTTTGAGGAAATTAGATAGTGTCATCTAACTTTAGTAAGTTAGAAGGATGCCTTTGATGAAAATTCTTAGACCTGAGTTCCATCATTTGTATCCAAAAATATAGCATCTGGGTTCTTCCTTTTATAGAAACTAGATCTTTCACACTAAGTGAAAAGAGTAGAATGAAATATTTCCACAAGAAATACACTTATCTCCATCCACTGTTGTCCAGAGTGATTTGCATCTACCACTGAGCTCCTTGTTCCTGCTCTATGAGCCACCATTCAACAGGAACCTCTACCCTGCTGACTCAGGTAATGATGTCTTGTAATAGACATCTGAGGATCTCACAGTGGATCCACACACCAGTCACTGAAGGACACTGGCAACTTCTGTCCCACGAGAATCAAGACAAAACCTTCAAAGCTGCAAACATTGCCCTACCTAATTAGCACAGTTCTGTTACCATTATCAGGGCTGCAGGAGGACTGGGCCCAGTGTCACCAAGCTCTCTCCTGACACCACACCTATGAGATCTGAGCCTTCCAGCTCCTAAGCCACAGCAGGAAAGTTCCAATGGAGAGGGCCTGCCCCTTAGCTGCTGTCAGTACAATGTGTAATTTGGGGTATAAAGCCCGTCAGTTTATCAGACCTCTCAGTCCTCATCTGTAAAATGACAACAGTAAAATACACAGCCTCTTGAAACTTGAAAAATCACTAAGAAGGATTCATAAAACTAAGGAATTCCTTCCATGCTGTTAACATACTAATTACATAGGTAAGAAGCGGAAGAATCATTTGCCAGATGAAATCTTTTTACACCCTCCCAGAATGAGCTATATATATAGGTCATTCAATTGTTCTGACACTTCCCTATAGGTATTATCCTAATTTTACATAATTTTGAGGGTTTCTGCTTTTCCTTGTGTAACACTGGAGTAATGTATCTATAAGAAGGTAAAATTAATTATCATAGCGCCTCAGTGTTTTAGGTGGGTTTTGGGTATTTGCATCATCCCCTTGCAACATAACAAGAAACTTAGTGAAAGATCCCATATTAACCAGGAAACCCCACCAGCCGCACTGACCAAAGCCGATACGCCAGTCACTCCTACTACATTCAAATGTTCTGATCATCCATAAGTAATAAAAGTGTCTCCATAGAAACCAAGTATACAGCGGAATCCACTCACAGAGAACGGTCTGCTTTAACAAAAAAGACTCCACTTCAAGGCAAGGTATTGCTCTAACTTAAATTTATACATCATCATACACTGATATCATTAGATATTACACCTTTGGAATTTCACAGTCTTGAAGACTGCAAAAAGCTCTGCACATAGAGGGAGGGGGAAAGAAAAGGTTTGGAAGAAAAGATTTGCACATGTAGTTACAAAAATACCAAAGCAGATTCCATGCTAAGTTCTGCCAAAAAGAGAGTAATTACTGTTGCCCATCAGCAAGCAGCCTTGAAATTACATTCTCTTCTTCAAGCAGAAGCAGTCATCAAATTATCAAAATGAGGTTATCCTTTCTAAACTCAAATAGTTCTTACACGGAATAAGCACAATGCAATCAGCAGACAAGCAGCTATTTCCCTCCCACACAAACTATAATCTTTTGTGAAATATATTTTTAATGAAGAATACATAACCCTCCTACATGTTTGGTTCTGCTCTTACACTCCTCCACATAAAAGCATACATACATTTTAAAGAGAAGGAGAATTTTACAGCTTCTAATAACATCCCCTACAATGTAGGGCAAAAAAGAATCTTAACATCTGAGCAAACACCCAAATGTACCTTTTTCATATAATGTTACTTTTATGAAAGTAAAGCTAGTCACCAATGGCTCCTGGAGAAAGTATCATGATATAAACAACAGATCTAACACTTTAATGATTTCTTTCGAATTAGGTACATTATGAAGCCTTACCTCATTCAGCTACTAATGACTCAAAACTCACAGAGTTCTGAATTTTAATCTTTCACAAATTTCAAATTATAAATTGCTGGTCATGAGTCACACTGCTTACCCAAGAAGCGATTTTTTGAGAGGAAAGAAAAGTGGGCTTTTTTGGTAGATGAGGCTTACAAAGGCATTCATTTATCTTTCTCCTTTCACCATCTGAATTTTAAAAGTCTGAAATTGAAACAATATGACTTGACAGTTGGACAGATCTTTACCATTAGGATAGCTAATTGGAAATGAGGTTATCGAAATAATAATGAACGTCCATGGCCACTCAGTGGCATTGGATGAGGTACAAAAGATCGGAATAAACATCTCTTTTTTCCATTAGGAATTTTTTTGCCCCACCTAGCACCTGTTTGGGGATACTAGCCTCTTGGATATATCTCAGAATGTGGTTCCCGGGAGGCAAGCCAGTAAGAAATTAGTTACATGAATGGTAACCTTAGTAATCTGTTACATTAAGGGGATATGGCTTCAGTACTGGGGAAGAAAGGGGGGAATAAAACTTGGAGAGTCAAATCAATAAATGTTATATTTCCATAATGAAAATAGTCTTAAAAGATCAGAAAAACAATTTTGCCTAAATGCTTAAATGATATAATTGCATTACACTAAAAAGAGTGTTGTAATTTTGTCTAATTGTCGCTTAAAAAAACAAAATAATCACAGGAAGGATAGCCTGCAAACACGGGCAGACCAGCATCGGTTTGATTCACATGTGTACCTCACTCCATCTGTGCAGAATCTGGTCATCTTTAACTCAGCAAAAGGCCAAGAACTGCTTTTGCAAACAAAATAACACCAGGGAAAAATAGAGAGGAAGAGGAAAAAAGAGGATGAGGAAGAAAAGGAGGAGACAGGAATACAGAGATGAGGAAAAATGTTTAGGAGATGGACACGCTTATCCCAAAGCAAATGTAGCTCTGAAAATGCTGGTAACTCTCATTCTACAGTTCAGGAAACTTATTCACCATGTGTAGGAAAGAGGTGGGGAAAAGGAAGAAAATGAGAAAACATTTTTGTGAATTCAGTTATAATTCATTTCCACACACATACACCAATGCACGGCTCTACTCCCCAAAAATGTGTTGATGTGAGGTGCAGGTTAACTTTTTCAAATCACCTCCCAACATTTCTAGATGAAAGACAGCACTGGATTCCTATGCATCGCCACGAATGCTGGTACATCTTCAATTCAAAGCCCTTACTTCTCTCCAGGATCAGAACAATCCAGTGTGGCTCATGGATCAACCCAACTGATTAGAGAAACAAAATCTTAACTCATGAACGAGAACTCAATGCCCTCCCTGGCCAACCCCACGGAGTCACTCGGTGCGTCCATCAAGGCTCTGACTGGGTCAGGAAACGCACCTTTCCCCACACAACACAGCCTCCAAAGGGCGAAGCAACCAGCTGAGCCAGAATTGCCGCCGTTCACCAAAGGAATTCCCCTTCCCTTCCCCTCCTTCTCCCTCCCCTTGCTTCTCCTATCCCTCCTCCCATCCTCCGCTGCTGGTGAATAATATCACTCTGCTACCTGCCTGGATCAACACCGTGAGCCCCTGTCTTCAAGCATTCAGAGAATGTGACAGCCTGGAAATTCCTGTTGTCCGTTTGCTGAGGTCACAGATAAGCTAAACAACAGCCGTGGTTCCCATCAATCATAAGTCACTCACTGATAGAATGTATGGTAGGAGACCTGATGTAAGCAAGTCACCAGAGAAAATACCCACTGATGACGCATATCCAGGCATAAAAATAGTTACAGGGCCCTCAAAGGGATTATTCAACAGCCTACATTTAGACTTTCTTACAAGAGACCTGAAGTCACTATGCTGCAGTTAAATGGCTGGAGAGAGTCGAAGCTGAAGCTTCCTCACCAGACATAACCACAAAGAGCTGGTTTAAATAAGCTCCTGCAATACCAAGCTATTTAGTAAATTTTAACACAACTCTATAAGCATTAAACAGTACCACCAACTCTCTTATAAAATGCCACCTAATCTTTTCTCTTAGTCACATTCTCCTTCATATAACAGCCCCTCGTTTTGCAAAGCGTGCTCCCCAAACATCAACACTTAATCGATCCACAGAAGAACATTAGTTGCTTTCCAAATAAACGTTAGGAAAGTGACACAGATTGCAGTTCTGCAGCTATATTCTTTTAAAACATGCTTTCAAGTAGAGTTAAGCTTAATTATAAGTTTCACCCAAGAAGTGGACATTTTGCACACCATATTTGCAATTATATCTCTTCTGAACTGGTTTGCTCACGTATAGAAATAAATCTCACATGTATTAGAAATACCTACTGTGGTATTTTACACATAGTAGGCATATTACTGTGTGCCAAAACGCTGAATGAATGAATCAACCAATGAAATGCAATATGCAAATATTTTAATTAAGTGACAAGATGTTAACTCAGACTAAATCCTGGTTTTTTATTTTATGAGGAGGAAAATAACTTTTTACATGTGTAACAATTTCAACAGTTTTCAAATTATCTGTTCTTTATTCTCCCACTCAAACATATGGACAGTTACCCTGCAAAGGAAAGTCTTTTCACACAGCTTTCATATTAGAAAATGCTGGATTTATGTACATTTTAATATCTGAATATTTTTAAATGTTCCCTCTCCAGTTTCCTTTAAGCAAATGTGCCGACACAATGAACCAGAAAGGCAACTGGCTTTGACGGAACCCCAAATGCTGCCTCGGGACCTGAACACTTCCTACTTGCATGCCCTATTTGGAAGTCTTAATTACCAATCTTTTCCTAATAGTGGACAGATTTTCATTGTTACCCAGTTAATTATTAGGCACAGAACACTTCTCTGTGATAGAATGTATCTCAGCACTTAGTGATATTAACTATCCTGCCCATGCAATTGGGGAAGACCTATGAGCAGCATTGCTCTAACTCTGGACAAACTGAAGGGCTTTATTCTAGAGGGCAGCTCTCCAGGAAGGGTAACAAGATGACATTTTTCTTCCTGTACTGGTAGGTTCTACATCACTCTCCTCAAGTATGATAACACTGCTATAAATACAGGTGGAAATTATTTTTAGTACTAAGATTTCGCAAAGCATTCACGTTTCTCTCCTGTGCATACGTGTCAACAGTATGTGGCCTAGTTTAAAGAACCCAAATAGAAATGTTCGCTGGTGCCCTCTAGTTCATCACTGCTAAGCAACTTTGAAGAAATACACATGTACCTGCATCACTCTCCCCATAGAAGTATTGCAAACTTCCTAATTAATAACAGCTCAGCAAGTAATTCCTAACATAAAATGTGAGATAATAAAACATTAAACCTAGAGTCTATTTTATTTCATAAGATTTTATTATTCATTTTGAAAATGAATAGAGGAAAAAAAATTTTAAGAAACTGGGGGAAAAAATCTAAAACACAAGATAATGAGATATGTCTGTATTTGCTCAAGAAGAAAGAAGTACATAAAGTTAACTGACTCAGAAACCAAAAATGTTTCACAAATTTTACAGAAGCTCGTGTTTTTAAATAACTCAAAACTAGACAAGGCACCCGGAAATAATCAGGTTTCACCCCGCATCATGCATTTGACAGCCTTCTGTCATGGTGGTCTATGCTGGTCAAATCTGAATTGAGGATCCTCATATAATTTTAAAACAATGACAATCTCCAAAGGAGACACTGTTTCAAACTGCACAGACATAACTATCAATCCAAAGACCACAGATTGAGTTCCAGAAGAAATTATTTCCATCAGCATTCCTGGTTTTAGTAATGCCATGTCTGTTAAATGTACTATCAGCAGAACAACTGATTTTTTTTTTCTAAAGAAAATGGAACCTCCTTACTCTAGATTGGAACCTATGCTATCATTATAATTATTTAACCCTATGAGGTTATTTTCTGCTGCAACACAAACAAACCACTGCTTAAAATTTAGAACTGCTGGGCTTCCCTGGTGGCGTCGTGGTTGAGAGTCCGCCTGCCGATGCAGGGGGCACGGGTTCGTGCCCCGGTCCGGGAAGATCCCACATGCCGCGGAGCGGCTGGGCCCGTGAGCCATGGCCGCTGAGACTGCGCGTCCAGAGCCTGTGCTCCGCAACGGGAGAGGCCACAACAGTGAGAGGCCCGCGTACCACAAAAAAAAAAAAAAAAAAAAATTAAGAACTGCCAGAAACCATCTTAGAGAACACCTGCTAACTTTTTTCTTTTAGAAATATCAAACAACATAATTATCTGGTCACTAAGTTAAAAACAGATTATTTAATTATATAAAAAGAAGGGTGGGGGGCACATGTACCAAAGAAAATGTAGCAAAAATCTGCCTTTTCAACATTAGGCTCCCTAGAAGCCATATTTAAATCCATCCTCTATGTTACTACTGGAATCTCATGATAATAAATATTTTTACATGTTGTGACTATATGGAAAATGCATCTCTAGTTCACTATACTATGCCTAGCCTAGGACAGATGCATCATATTTAGACTATAAGGTTTGTTCTCCCTTTTAGTCTCCCTTTTAGTCTCCCTTTTAGTCCTTTTAGGACAGATGCATCATATTTAGACTATAAGGTTAGTTCTCCCTTTTAGTCAGTATTATGGCAGGATTCTGTTTTATTTTTCATTTTTTTAATTGCATTCTTAAAAGATGTCATTGTTTTATAGCGGCCTTTTCCACTTGCCAAATAAGATTGCTTTCTGGATATTTTATGGGCTTGTGGTCAATTAAGTCATTATCTTCACCCCTTCCCACCCTGCAATTCACCTACTTGAGGGTGACTGCTCGCACACACAAAACACACACCACATACACAATACACACAACAACACACCACACACGCTCATGCACAACATTTTCCTCATAGCTAACGTCCTTTGAGGAGGCCAAACATTCACCAAGCACCCAAGGTAGATACGAGAGAGTCACCTTTAACTGCTCTTACCCTCAGCTCTAATCACCGAAGCCTGACAGTTTTATCAAGTTGCCTCTCTCTCTCATCAATCTTCTCTCTAACTCCACCACTATGACCTTAGTTTTAGCCTTCAACATTCCTTCACTTAGGTAAATACAATAGCTATCATAGGTTCTCCCTTCCCTCTCAAACAAGACTCTCCATGACTAAAAAGGGAGTTTTACCAAATATAAATCTGACTATGGCACTCATTGGATTGAACCTTTCAATGGCTCCTGGTTACATCACACAGTCTTGGGTCAGAGACCATGCTCCACTTTCACAATTATTCTTTATATGTCTGAACTCTCTATTTGGTTTGGAGCTCCCTATGGTCAGAGACTGTGCTGTGCTGATTTTGCTGCACCTCCTGCTTCCAACAGAGTGACCGCCTGGCACATTTGCTGAACTGAAATGGACTGAATGATAAGACAATGCATTGAGAATGTTAACTCCTGATGCAATCCAATTAGGCTATAGAAAGACAGCATGCTAGAGCAAAAGAGCATTCTCTTTGAAATCAAAGAAAACTGGCATCACTCCATAGCCCTATCATATCTTAGGCAGTTACATAACCTCCCAAACCTTAGATTCCCAGTGTGAAAAACATTGTTAGGATAAAATAAAACAATATACATTATGTGCCTAGTGCTTATTGAGAAGGTGCTCAGTAAATGGTAGCTCTCATTATGTCTTACGTAGAAATGTATAACAGAACAAGTTCATTTCCGGTGTGCAATCATACATACTCGTATCAGACATCAAAATTATCTATTCCAGTGACCAGACACATGTCTACATATCTGTACTATCCAATATAGTAGCCACCAACCTTAGGTGGCTATTGACACTTGGAATGTGGTTAGTGTGACCAAGGAACTGATTTTTAAGTTTTAATTAATGTAAATGTAAATACCCTATGGGACTGGGGGACTACCTTATTGCACAGCAAAGATTTATTTTGACTCTGACAGCAGTGGTTCCCCCTTTCATGGCCTGTCTCCTCTTCTCCCCCAACCCCAAATCAGTATTTTTGCAAGGTTCAAGTGTCAGTGTCACTACTTCTCCTTCCATTAAAGGAATCAGACATAAAACAACCCATTCTATCCAAAGAGATTTAGTCCTGGAGTATGAGATAATATGACAGAGTTCCATATAGAGTATTCATGTTGAATGAATGACTGTATCAATGAAAGAAACCAATGAAGAATACAGTCCACAGAATGGAACCCCCAACACAGCACAAAGAGACAGGTTACAGCGGCAAGTGCACAGGATGTGGGACCATAAGACCTTGTTTCAATTCTCAGCTCTGCCATTCACATTCCATAAGGTCTTAGGAAAATCTTTTGACCTCTCATTCATCAGATAATGATAATATTAATTAAAACTCACAAATATTCTGTAATAATCAAATGAAATAAATCAGACATATAAATATTAGAGCAGATGGTGTAACTGAGAAAGTCGTAAAAATAACATTTAAATCTCTACCTTCTATATGATTATACTTCCATTTGGAAACTATAATAAAAGGACTTATTGATTCATTGCAATCACTATCTGTAGAGTACAGTCTTCATCTGACACCAAGGTCAGATAATGTTGAAATCTGCTTTTGAATATATGACCTATCTCCTTAATCATACCTCACGTGCTCTCTGGATAGGGTTTGTGGCCCTCAGGAATATTTGGTAATAATAATTCATTTCTGTGCATTACGGTTCATGAAGTACTTTCACATATATTCATAAAGTTATCTTCAGGATAAGATAGGCCGAGAAATTTATTATTCCCATTTTTCAGAAAGGTAGAGTAATGATAGCATTAGTAGGTAAAACTGTCAGGTTAATGACTCTAAGTCTAGAGTTTTTACCACACATCCGGGAATTTCATGGTGCTTCACATTTCCAAAGAAGAATCCAGATTTTTGTTAATATGCTCCCACAAGAAGAATTTTAACAAAATATTAGGTATCACAGCGTACATATATCTCATCATATGTGTATATATATAATTTACTATTAATTAATATTAATATATAATTTAATAGTTTTTTAAAGTGTTTCCACCCATACTCATTTAGCAGATCCTTAAAAGATCCTACAAAGAAGGTATGCCAGGTAGCAGAATCCCCATTTCTAGATAAGGAAACAGGGACTTGGAGAGATCTTGACTCTTTATAATGTCATTGCAGCAGGATGACGAGCAACGATGTGTGTACTTGGGCTGTAGGTCCAGATCTACTACCAACCTAAAGTTGAGTAACTTTAGGTAAGTCACCCAACCTCTCTGAGCCACATCTTCCTTCTAGGAAAATTAAAGAATGTGAGTCACTCACAGATACCACTTAGCTGACAAAACTCAACAATTCTGCCTCTCAGCTAATTCAGTAGCATGGCTGAGACAAGACCCCAGATGGTCTAAGCCCTCGCTGGTTCTTTGCCCCCTCCCATACTGTACCGCCTCTTAAGATATCTCACTGTTTTCACAATTGAAGACTTCATTCCATTTGTTTGCTTGTTTATCTTTACAGAGCATTAGGCCCTGTTTATTCTTTGTTCCTTGGGCTTATGTACAGCCAGCAAAAACATTCCTTACAAGAAAGGCTGGTGAGACAGACACGTGCAGGCACAGGGGGTCCAGGGGAAAAGGCCGTGTCCTCCCGTGACTTCCCCTCACTGCACTGCCATGCTTTCAATCTGGGGATGGGAGGTGCATGTTTGTTTTGATGGCTTTTGATATCGTTTTCATTTTTGTTTTTCAAAGAAACAATCCAAAACCCAAGGTTGATAGGAAAGACTGGCTCCGACATCCAGGTCCAGGGACAGGGTCACAATGAATCAAATGCCACTTAAGTGGCCCAACCAAAAACCTTCCTACCATGAAATAGGGGGCACGTCCAGAAAAAGTCAGAGGTGAGGGCTCCTGGCTAGAGGTGGGGACTCCAGTGCACAGATCCACCCAGACCCCCTCTGCTGGCATAAATAAACTTCCTACATTCCTGCGGAGGTAGGTGCCAGAGAAATAAGCAACCTGACCCCCTGAAGAGTCTTTGGAGCCTGGCAGTAACCTGAGCTGCTCTAGGTTATTTTTGCTGAGGGCTAGTGGTTCTTAAAGGGACTGTGCTCTGAGTGCACATATCCAGACACAGGATGCAAATCAATGAAAAGACTGACGTGATGTGCCCATCTTCACCTAAGGCAGTTGATCGGAAGTATGTAACAGATCAATGAGAAGGTATGTGAGCAAATATTTTAATGCCCTTTCAAGGGGATCAGTTGAAGAATCCTGTGATATAACACCATTGGTTTAAAACATGGGAGTGCTGAATAACAGAGAACCCCATTGGTTTAAAGTGGAAAAAGAAAGCAGGCATTCCCCAAGGCTCTGTCCTCAGTGCCAGCCTGCTACTTAAGAAGGGAGTGGGGAGCAGAGATTAGAACTGGAGATGGCTGCCAGGACTGTGCCCTCCAGTTATCATCCACTGTTTGAATGCTCACTATAATCCTGACAAGCATAAAACTGTACAAAGAAGGAAGGTGGAGCTCTACAAGGCTTCATAACATACTCAAAAGTTACATGATGGGTAAGTGCTGGCCCCTTCCAATACCGTCTACCCGAATGAAGATTCCGAAAGCAAATACTCACCCTACTCAAAAAACCGTTCTCGTGAAACAACTAGTCCTTTCATTCTCTGTCCCACATCCCTAAACTGGCCAGGGAGGAACAGGAATAATCCAGTAACTAGGAAAGTGGGATCCGGAGTCACAAGCGGCCAGGTTTGGAAACCTGCTCCACCATAAAGTTGCTGGGTGACCTTGGACACGTTAGTTACACTCCTGGAGCCTCAGTGGCCATAACAGTAATACCTCCATCATCAGGCTGTTTTGGAGATTAAATAAATACTCATAGGTGTAGTGTACTTGGACTTGTGCCTGGCACATGGAACCCTTCAGTTAAACAGTTGCTATTATTAGTTGCATTAGTATTCCTATTCAGCAAGTGTGTAATTCAAGTTGCCTTGAAATTTGGCAGTGTATAATCATGAGAAAAATAACATATCAGCTAGCTGTTGGGCAGGTACCTTGCAGACATGATCTCTAGTGCCCACAACTCTGCCAGGCAAGTGATTCTACCCCTCTGCAGATGAGGGACGTGAGACTCACAGAGGTTTCATAACTTGCCTGAGTCACAGCTAGTAAGTGACAGAGCAGGGATTTTAACTCAGGTCTGACTTCAAAGCCTGTACTCCTTCCACTCCGTTGAGAAATAGTCAAGGAATGGTGTGGACAGCGGAGGGGAGAATCTTCCGGTTCAGTTCCTATTCCACAGCTTGTGAACTGTTTCCTTAGGTCAGCCTGTCCTGTTTCACCTTCCAGCTGCGACTTTTTGGGGGCTCTGATTTCTGCCACAAGTTACCCATCTATTACTGATCTACAGGTAATTCTACAGAGAATAATAAAGTTCTCTGTAATCCTATTAAAACTACATTATTCTAAGTACTCATTTCTGAGCCATGGATCTTCAGAAATCCGCAAGCCTTATATAATATAAATCATGAAAAAAAAACATACAAATGCCTAACATCTCGTAGCTCATAAAACATCTTCACAAACATTGGCTCATCTAAACAAGCTACTCAGCAAAGTGGCTATGGGCCTGTTTCTCAGATGAAGAAATGGAGACATAGGTCAAACCAATTGCCTACAGTCACATAATCAGGAAATAGCAGACTTAGCACTTGAATATCCAGTTTTTCTGATATTATCTGTTGCATCCATTTTACTATATCTAGCTCTGGAAGAATACCAACATCTTTTCTTGGGTGATCTGCTATGCTTAGAAATACATCAAGCTATGATCTATTATTAGCATCCCCTTCTGTCCTTCATGCACTATCTTTTACTTGTGCTTCAAAACATAGTTTCAATTAACATCTATGCTATTCCCCAACATAGCATAATATCTACCCCAGAAAACCAAGTTAACAGGATAACTTACCAAGGCTCGAGTGTCCGGGGAGATGGGGCCATGTTTTACTTGTCACAGCAGAGCTTGGGGTGTCTTAGGAGTAGGTATTCAATAATTTAATTGACTAAGGCTCAAGATAAGTATAACTTTATAAAATCATATGTATGTCCCTATTTTGAATAATCATTGTAAAAAATGTACGTGCTTTAACAGAGAATGACAATAGATGTTATGTTTCAGAGTAACATTTGCTGAATGTCTACCATGTGGCCTGCACTTTTCCAAATGCTTTACATTTACTAACTTATTTATTTTTGGCAACATTGCTACAGGTAGGCACTATTATTATCCTATTTCACCAATGAAGAAACTAAGCAGCATTAACTTGCCCAAAGGTATAAAGCTAGTTAGTGTCAGGGCAATAATTTGAACCCAGGGATTCTGGCATCCACAGTTCAAATCTCATTTAATCTTTACAACAACCCTAGGCAGCAGTGCTAATCATCTTGGACATTGAAGGTTGCCTCGATTACTCACTGGCATGATCTGATATTCAAGAGAAAAATAAAAGAATCCAATTTGTTTATAATAACAATCCTGTTCTATGACCAAAACTTACCCCAAGTAATATACCATCACATTACAATTTTAAAAGTTGTTGCAAAAATAAAACTTACTGTTACATTTTGATACTTGAAGTTTGCATTTATAATCAGTTTGGCTCTTCATGGACAGTATCTTTTGATATTTTTTCCCATGTTACCTTGCATACTTCACATTGTTTTTCACTTGTAATCTTAAAATCATTGTGATTCTATCTATCAGCCTTTGAAAACTGCCTTTTGAAACAGAAATTTGTAGAGGGATTTCTTCAGGACTTAAATTCTTGTCTCTTTTCTTGCCCTCATCAATCTTATTTTCTCCTTAGCTTTTTCTTTTCTACTATACTTTTTCTACTTTCTACTTTTTCCTTTCTTGTTGTTTATTTTGTTTCTTTGTCACAATGACTTAGGGTGGTGCCCAGTACTGTAGCAATCTTCCAAAACTAGAAACTTGTCTATAGGTCTCTCAAAGTTGAGTCTGCAGACAACCCACATCATTACCTCCATGGACGGGCCCCAAATCTACATTTTCAGCAAGCTGCCTGGTAAATCGTACACATACTGGGATACATCATAGGATTTGCAATCTGCCAGTTCCTTGATACGGTTCTTCTATTGAAGCCTTTTTCATTTAGCAATGCAATATTTGCTAGTTTTAGGAAAATGTAAACTTCACTCTCAAGACTTCAGCTGAGAACATCACACAATATGCATCTTATGTACTAAATTTAAACCAAAGATTTTAGCACAGTCTATTAATTTCCATGTGTAGCAATGAGGAAACACAACAAATGAGTGTTGGATTAAATGATGACTCCAATGGATCAAATGAAGATGCCCAATGTAAGTGCTTAAAGTGACAGGCCCACCCTGTTTCAGTGGAAGTTGCTGATGCAACAGATCTCCATTTTCAGCATTTTACTTAAGGGTAAAACCTGACATTTGGGTCCCTATATTTGCCTTCATTATCTAAAACCAACTTTATTGAACCAACTAAGGACCAATGACTGATATGGGGGGGGGGGGACAATACTCCAATGAAACTTCTTCAGAAGTCTTCATTTAATGACAAATATTTATTGACTAACAATGAAGATAAACTAAAACTCAAAATGTGACCCCCTCTGAGAGGTTCTTTGCTTAATTAAGTGTTTGATCATTTTCCACAACACCTTACAGGGATAGGACAGGTATTCTAGTCAATCTCCTCACGTCGCCTAACCTGTCACATTCCCGGGCTATTGTTTTCCAGCCTCACAGAGACACTCAGTTCCTCAGCCCCTCTCCTCCAACACTTCAGGACCTCTTCCTCCCCAGCCTATCTCTCTCTTCCCCAGCTCCTTCCCCTTCCCCCAGCCCCCTCTTCCAGGCTCCCTTCCCAATCCTGTCTAGATTCTGCTGGGAACCAGCTTCTCCCTTATCCTTGCCAGCACCCTCTGCCACCTTGGCCTTCAGCATACTCATCCACAAAACCACTTTTAGATCACTGGCCCTCCAGGTCCTGCATCAGCTCCTCGGAGTGGCTGAGGACCATCGACTGTGGAGACAGAGCTACTTCTGCTGAGCCCTCTGCAGGTCAGGTGAGCATTATCACCATGCTTCTAGAGGCAGCTCCAAATGTTCCCCATTTTCTTCAGTATTATCCAATTTTTACGGACAAGTGGCTTTGCCTTCTCCTTCACAAAAACCGTAAGTAAAATGTAAGGTACAGGGCTTCCCTGGTGGCGCAGTGGTTGAGAGTCTGCCTGCCGATGCAGGGGACGCGGGTTCGTGCCCCGGTCCGGGAAGATCCCACATGCCGCGGAGCGGCTGGGCCCGTGAGCCATGGCCGCTGAGCCTGCGCGTCCGGAGCCTGTGCTCCGCAACGGGAGAGGCCACAACAGTGAGAGGCCCGCGTACCGCAAGGTACAAACTACTAGGTGTAAGATAGGCTACAAGAATGTACTGTACAACACAATATTTTGTAAAAACTGTAAATGGAGTATAACCTTTAGAAATTGTATATAAAATAAAAATAGTAATAAATAATAAATTTTAAGTAAAATAAAATAATGAGTTTGTCAAGGAAAAATTTCATCCACGTACAGTTTCTGCCCATAAACTTAGTAGCACACCTCCCTATCCTCCCCTCCTTCTGCCCCAATCAGCCCTTCCTGGAGTTAAGAGCACTCTGGGTCATGGACATATACACACTAACAAATGTAGTAAGGTAGATAGCTAGGGGGAAGCAGCCGCCAGGCACAGGATATTAGCTTGGTGCTTTGTGACAGCCTGGAGGGGTGGGATAGGGAGAGTGGGAAGGAGGGAGACGCAAGAGGGAAGACATATGGGAACATATGTATAACTGATTCACTTTGTTATAAAGCAGAAACTAACACACCATTGTAAAGCAATTATCCTCCAATAAATATGTAAAAAAAATGAAACGAAAAAAAAAAAGAGCACTCTGGCTGCTCCAGCATTCTGCTCAATCAATGATCACCTTTCCTTTATATCAACCACCTTTCCCTCTCCAGGGGCTCTATATTGGTAGCACACATACATAGGTTCACATCTATGCAAAAATGCTCTCTGGGTCCCACCTCTATCTGTCAATCATCTCACTCCTCCTGTGCCCAGCCAACCTTTTGGAAAGACTGGTCAAGATTATGAGGGCAAAAGTATGACTCTACTGTCCTCTCCTCTGATCCCCCTGCTAGAATAGCTCTTGGTAGGTCCTTTGTAAATAATTCTCATTGTTTAAAATTGATGCTTCAAAAAGGCAGAAAGTTCAATAGAAAAGTGAATGAAATATTTCAACAGGCACTTTATAAAAGAGAGCATAAAACAGCCAAAAACTTATGAAAAGGGGCTCAACTTCATTAATCATCAGAGAAATGAAAACTAATACTACAAGGCTATACCACTACATAACCATGAAAATGGTCAAAATGAGAAAGATGAAAATACCACAGCAGGGTGGGGGCAATTAGGACCCTCAGGTATTGTTGAAAGGAGTATAAATGGGCACATCCACTTTGAAAAAGTGTGTGGTTGTTAACTACTAACACTAAATATGTACAAGCCCTGAGATGCAGCAATTCCACCCCTAGGTATACACCCAACAGATATGTACTAAGATATTCACACAAGCATTATCTGTAATAGCCAAAAACAAAACCCAAATTCATTAATAGCAGAATGAATAAATTGTAGTAAATTCATACAGTGGGATTCCATACAACGAGACAATGATTGTTACATCCCGAAACATGAATGAATCTTGCTAACGTACTGGTAACTGAAAGAAGCCAGAAACAAAAGAGAACACAGCGTATGGTAGGATTCCATACATGTAAGGTACAAAAGTTGGCAAAATCTATATGATAGTAGTTACCCTTGTGCTGGAAAAGGACAAGAGAAGTGCTCTTGGAATGCTAATAATGTCCTGTTTTTTGATCTGCTCTTTAGTTCATGAAAATTCATCCAACTGTATATGTCTTTTTATGAATATATGTTATGTTACACAACTTTTTTTTTTTTTTTTTTTTTTGGCTGTGTTGGGTCTTCGTTTCTGTGCGAGAGCTTTCTCTAGCTGCAGCGAGGCGGGGGCCACTCTTCATCACGGTGCACGGCCCTCTCAGCATCGTGGCCCCTCTTGTTGCGGAGCACAGGCTCCAGATGCGCAGACTCAGTAGCTGTGGCTCACAGGCCTAGTTGCTCCGCAGCATGTGGGATCCTCCCAGACCAGGGCTCGAACCCGTGTCCCCTGCATTAGCAGGCAGGTTCTCAACCATTGCGCCATGAGGGAAGCCCTACACAACTTTTAAAATCTGGATATATTGATTTGCCCTGATCCTCTTCTTATTCAAAACACTCTTGATTCCCTTCCCTGTGTCACCCTTATAGGCTCTAAGATCCTTGAGGCCAGAGATAGTCTTTTTCGTCTTAACTTCCCTAGTTCTTTCACAGAACTTGACACACACCAGCTCTGAACAACTGATTCTGGACGAATGAATGGGCAGGCTGCCTTGGCCCCTGATAAATTCTGTTCTTCCCTATGCTTTTGACTCTGAAGACTGCATTTTCAGCCTCCCCTCTAGGCTCCAGGTTTCAAGATCTGCCTACAGACCACAGCAGAGATAATGATCTGCCCTTTATTTAAAAACTGGCTTTGAGTCAGGAGCTTTACATAGATTATCTCTCTTCTCCCTCACCAATGGGCTTCAAGCTAGTAACTACTAGCGCCCACTTAACAGACAAGGAAACTTAAGGACCCCAGAGGTTACGTAACTTACCTAAAACTACACAGGTGATAAATTGGAGAAGTAAAATTGAAACTCAGGTTCTTTCTGATCCCCAAATCAGCGATCCTTCCATAGACCACACATGACGATAGATAGAACAAGTTTAAAATGCAGGTCACTGCCTTTCTCAAAGGCCTGCTTATCTTCCTGTATTTCTCATCCCGGGCAATGTCATCACTACTCACCTTGTGGTCCAGCTAGAGTCCTGAGAACTGCCTTCTCTTTCCCTCATCCTTCACACTGACTCACTCACTCACTAGTACTGTTTCCCAGACTTGCAAATCCATCCTGTGCTCACTATTCTGAATATCCCAGCATAAGTTCAGGCCTCCAGTTGTTCCTTTTGAAGATTACTGTAACTGTCTGCAAGCTATGTCTTTCAGTGCAGGCTTGGGTCCCCCTAATTCATTCTCGTGATGCGGCCTGAGGGCTCCTGGTAAAACGCAAATCTGAACGTGTCTCTTCTCCTTGCCTACAGGATAGAGCTCCAACATAAAGCATGGCATACCTTCCCTGACCTGGTTCCTGCCGAGCATTCCAGATCCTTCCCTCGTGACATCCATCCTCTCCCTATACCCTGTCATCCAGCCATATGAAGATTTACTTGTTGGTTTTATGTCTTTGGTTCTTTGCATGCCAGGGCTCTGTCTTCCTGGAATGCCCTTACTTGTGCTGCCTTCTAGACAGACTGCCATGCAGCTTGCGAGATGCAGCTCTAGAATTTTCTCCTCTGTCAAGTCCCCAGCAGAACTTGATTCCCTGTTATGTCACAGCTAGGCTTTGTGTATTTTCTCTTACAGCCCATTTCAACGCATTGCAATATTTTGCAGTCTGCACTTTACTTCTAGAACGTTAGCTCAGACACTTACCAGTTGTGTTTCGGCTGCTCAGGCCAGCACACAAAAGTAAGTCAAAAATAGTAAAGTCATAAATTAATTAATAAATGAAACTGATGGTATGTGGGTATATGTCATCTTAGTTGCAGATCATTTATTTTTAAGAGTAAAGCCAGAAAGAATGTTTCAAGCAGAAACAATGGGGGAAATAGATCATTTCTTTGGGTGAAGAAATGATGAGTGTGGCCCAAAGTGTAAGTTGAAAACATTTAGCTATTATGCCCTCAGGCACATAAAGTCCTCAGGCCTCTCATCAATAATTTCCTTCTACCACCACAGAGCCATCCATGAGGTTGGGCAGGCATAACCTTTAGGAGTGAAAGGCAAAGAGTAAAGATTTGTATCTCTGAACCTGGTGCAGAGAGCCGTCCAAACTCAACCTCAAATTTTAAGTGGTACAAAAATGGTCTAAGACTTATTAGAGATTATTCTCAGAGCTAACCAAGATAGAGCAGGACATTTGATTTATCCCATGGATCAGCTAAACTGAAGCACAGCAAAAATAAACATTTTCCAGACTTTTCTGTCATTCCCAAAATACAGGACAGGGACATGGACAAATAATAAATAGTCGGGTTGTGAAGTTATCTCTTCAAGTGGAGAAACTAACCAAAGGATTGGTGGGATTGACGGAGATGAGCGTGGCTGTGAGGCACAAGTTCGATAAGGGATTTGAAGTTTCAGAGTTGAGACAGAGGCCAAGTAATGGTGGGCAGGGATACTTAATTCACCAATCACTCCACACCATCCCCAGTGCCTTAAGTAGAAGGCAGGACACCAGATGACCACCAGAAAGCACTCCTCCCCACAAAGGAGGAAGCTGATTACAGCTTTCAGGAGCCCCCCACTACGTGAAGACTGCAATTCAAAGGCTCTCCCTAGAAAACGACGGTGGACAGAAGCAGCCAACTACCCCTAGAGACACACAGAAAAGCCGTAACTCTGTTGACATTCCAAAAAGAAAAAGGGGGAGGAGCATTTCCCTCCCAGCAGTATTCTTTAATTGCCTTTTCTTGCCTCCTTTCTGAAGAGACAAGGGAGGTGGGTGATGGCAGCTAGATCATGTAAAAGTCCAGAGGGCAGCGGACATGAAGTTCTATCTAGCCTCCTTGCACAAAGGCCTTATTATAATACAGACATAAAAATGCGTGGGCAAGACTTGGAGGGTTGGTCTCCGTGCCCCGGCCACCGTGCCCGCCCCAAACTCATTCCCACCCCCGTGCTTTGAAAGCATTTGTGTACACACACCCTCTGACAGATAGGTTCTTCATGTTCCCATGGAGTTGAAATCTCTGTAATTTAGCTGGAGGGATCACGCTGCTTTTATACTTCCAACAGCAAAGGTAAGAATCACTGCATGATGTTAACTCTAGTTGTATTCCAGATTTTCAGTTGCTTGTCTTCGTGTTCACATGAGCTCGATTTTTTTTTTAACTTACTCTTTGTAAGACTGCCACAGTGGCAAACTGATGCTTGTTTTGGTAACATTAGTATGCAGAAACTCGAGCACATATGCAATCTGGGAGCTTCCTCTCCCTGAGCCCCTCCTTTCTAACAGAGTTTATGACCTTATCACATCTTAAGGGAGTTGATGAGAAATGCCAAATAGAAATCAATCCGTATTTAGTAAATATTCTGTGAAACACATAAAACATCCTGTAACCACAGCTGTTTTCTGACATGAAAAATCTGAATATTATTTCTACTCTGATGGGTACTTCTCAATAGGCCTCAACGTTCAAAATCATATCTATAATAATTTTGCAAATACAGATAGACTTCTGCAAGCTCCCCTTGGGTTTCATTTCAAAGCTCAGCTATTACCTTACTGTTTAAAAATCAAATAAAAGAATCTTAAAAAGAATCTAAAAGAGGAACACAACGTGATTTGCTAATGCAACCCCAATATTTATGCCACCCCTCCTTTTGGAATTTTGCATCTCACAAGAAATGGCGATTTGAGTTCTACAAAGTCAAGTGCAAAGGAGTTAAAGAAAATCATTTTGATTTCCTACCTGGAAATCTGCTTTCGGTCCTAGTCACACATTCTCACAATCTCGAGTCTCAATTTCTCAGGTAAGTTCGCCAACCTGCTGACAAGAAGTTTTGTGTTATGACTTCTCCTCCCACAGCGCGTACATTAAGACTTGACTATGAAAATGACCTTAAGTGCTAACCAAAGCTGCAAAACCAAATCTCTTGGTTTGAAGAAAGAACATAAACACGTGGAGGTGGGACAGGCCAAAAAGGCGGGTGATACATGAGGCACCAAGCTACACAGAATACCAGATGGCTAAGCAAAATACAATTTAAAAAGTTTAAAATAAGCTTATGAGCAACAAAATAAAGAGTGATTAGCACTGGATGATAACCGAAAGAATAAAATAATAAATATTTATGAGTCCATACCAAAATAAATAAATCATGTAGATACTCCCTCCCTCCAAGGGGTAAAGCTTAATTATTCTCCCTTTAAGTGTGGGCTGACTTCCAATGAACAGAACATGGAAAGAGAAAAGTAGTAGCTTTACAGTGGAAACCCTAGCAGACTCTACCTTAACCAAGTGATCAAGGTTAATATCACGGTGATCAGTTATGTTGACAGGACACACCCCATAATATAATGCAATGAGAAGGGCACCTTCTCTGGTCTTCTTCCCCAAAACCCATAACTCCAGTCTACAAAATTCCTGGCCAATACTCTTCAAAACTATCCATCCCTTCTGAAACAAGCGGGGTATGCCGCGGTATGCTATGTATGTTATTATCTATCATATTGTATTTTGTGTTCATTTACATTTAATATTTTAAAAGTGAGTAGCCAGTTAATACTAAATGGACTTTTCAGGAAAACCAGACAAGTCTTTTAAACTGTTAACCAAGCAGTCAAACAGACTAGCGTTTTTAGGCAGTAATTTTGTTTAAATAGTCATTTTTCTTTTTCTTTAATTTTAATGCTTCCATAACACATCAGAATGACATCTCCAAACGCTGTAGACTTCAGTTTTTTTCTCACCACAAATAGTATGTATATTTTCACTATGACTAGCAGCAACATGCCTGCTATTGGTGATTCTGGTAATTATTTAAATAGGCTGACTCTACATGGATTTCAATGGCACAACAGTGATGACAATTCAGTGTTAGCCAGTTACAGGACCTGGTGAGCACCCTAGCCAGACACCCCATGCTGTTTGTGGACAGGCATTCCCCAGCCTCTTGGCCGGGTGACAGCAAGCACAACAGCCCACAAGGCGGGTGGAGAACCAATGAATAAAATGATAAATATTTGTGATTAAACAGGATGTTGGAGAGCGGGGAGGGGGATGGAAAAGCTCAACTACTGAACTACTGAAGCTACTCTGGAACTTTAACAGTATTCCCTTGTTGTAAAACTGGGAGCAGTACACAGATAGATGTTTTCTCCAGTGTTTTCCCCTTTATTGTAAATAATTTACAGAATTACTACTGTACAACACAGCATCTACCCAGGCACAAGATTTAAGACTTTGGGCTGTTGAACCATAAACACTATACCCTGAACAAATGCTGTAATCATCCTTTGAAGGCAATGCAAACAATGATGTGAAAATATAATATTTTTTCAGGCCAGAAAACACTTTTTTTTTTTTAAAGCATGGATCATTCTTTTTTTTTTTTTAATTTTATTTATTTATTTTATTTATGGCCGTGTTGGGTCTTCGTTTCTGTGCAAGGGCTTTCTCTAGTTGTGGCAAGTGGGGGCCACTCTTCATTGCGGTGCGCGGGCCTCGCACTATCGCGGGCTCTCTTGTTGCGGAGCACAGGATCCAGACGCGCAGGCTCAGTAATTGTGGCTCACGGGCCTAGTTGCTCCGCGGCATGTGGGATCTTCCCAGACCAGGGCTCAAACCCGTGTCCCCTGCATTGGCAGGCAGATTCTCAACCACTGCGCCACCAGGGAAGCCCCAGAAAACACTTTTAATAGATCCACCCTTGCTGTGGATTGAATATATAATTTAAATGATTATTTACTACGTTCAGTCTCTCATCTATGCCACTTAGTAACAACAATGATAATAATTTACAGGCTCAGGGGCATTCTTGTCAAGAGTAAATTCAAGAAATTCTGAAATAAAACATAGTGCTTCCTTTGTATAGAGTATCTAGACTCAGAGACTTCACTTATATGGAGTCTCCATACTCGGGCAGATAACTCAAGTGATTCCCTTTTATTCCCATACTGATTCTGATATCCGATATCAATTAAGAGAACAAAACAAATGAAATCGCCACTATGGGAGTACACTTTGGGGATCGTTTTTCAAGAAAGTGTTATCAACCAACAATGCCTTCTTAAAGTCCACAATATTCCTCTCTTGCATCTATTCCACTCCTCTCTTGTTTTCTTGCTGATTATTCCACCAAAATAAAGTAAACAATAGCCAAAACTAAACCACATCTCTGTGACAATTTGCTGCTTAAATGAGTCTCTGAGCATCTCTTTCACTCAAAGCGTCCTAACACTGATTGGTCATTTTGTTATATTATAAGGAGACAGAATGGCGGCCTGGCATTGGGGAATGAGGACAGAGACAAAAACTGAGCAAGATGTACAAGCTCACTCACTGAAGACTAAATATAAATACAAGAGCTTGTATCAATACAAAACATGAGCTTCTTGTACTTTTAAGACTTACAATATCAATTCGCCCTGCCTGGATTTCAACTAGTATATTTGACAAGAACCTCCAAATGAGGAAGTAGGAAATAGATGAGTAGGAAGTAGATGAGTTTGAAGACACATGTTCTTTTGTTTTCCATTTGTTTTGTTTTCCATTTGTTATAACGGAAATCATTATAACATCATTCCCAAATATGATTTATCAATCCTTTTTATGCCAGAGAATCCCTTTGATTCTCCTTAAAAATCATTTCATGGAAAACTTAGTAAATAACATTTGAAAACAATACGAGAGTCAAAAGGTCGCAGTGTCACATATACTTTCCTTCAATAATATATTAGATATGATTCTATAAGTCTGTTGTTCAGCATGAGCAGTGGGACAGCAAACTTGAAATGAAAAAATAAAACCTATGAGAAAACACAGTAGGTGCAGAATCAGAGATGAATGTCATACTCCATTCCAAACACTATCAGAACTGACAAATTTCCCTTTAGTGTACTTAGGTCTAAACAGTAACACATTATGGATATTAGTTCCTATCCTCTTTCTGAGTGAAAATAAAGCAGCTCAATGAAGTTGATCATGTGATCAAAGAAGATAAATTGCCCTTTTTTACCCCTCAAAAGAAAAGTCCCACATGCAAGAACATCTTTACCAATACTGAAGATATTAAAAATGTAAAACCGAACCTATAATAGTCTGTAAGAACAGTTTATTATTCATTTGTTCTCATCTGTCAATCCTAACTTGCCTCAAACTTCATTCTGAGCCTTCCTAATTGAATTGGTTCAATTTCACAACCCACACCATAATTTATCAGTTCAGTAACCATGAGCAAACTGTGGTTATCGTATCTATTGACCCAGAGTAAGAGTATGCTGATATGTCATAAGCACACAACTGGAATGACTCCTCCTTCTCTGTGATGTATTAAAACCAACCTAACTACTGTTCTGATGATTCTGTTTACCCTTTTTTTTTTTTTTTCGGTATGAGGGCCTCTCACTGCTGTGGCCTCTCCCGTTGCGGAGCACAGGCTCCGGACGCGCAGGCTCAGTGGCCATGGCTCACGGGCCCAGCCACTCCGCGGCATGTGGGATCTTCCCTGACTGGGGCACGAACCCGTGTCCCCTGCATCGGCAGGTGGACTCTCCACCACTGCGCCACCAGGGAAGCCCCATTTATATTTTTGATATAGCAATTTCTCTTCTAAAATTACTTAAAGGAAACAACCTTTCATTAGCTTTTTAAATTCTTCCTCCCTGTAATGAAATACTGGAAGATATATTGGACACCTATTTCTAAATCAGTTGAAAAATAAAACTGCTCAACTATTACCAATAAACTAAATATTTATCAGGTAACTGAGGTTTTTTTAAATGATTATAAGATCAATTAAACCAATAAAAAAATGTTGAAGTGCTTTATAAATTCCAAAAGTATACCCCAGTTACATAATAGAATCTGAGCCTCAGAAGAAGAAAACCAACAACAAGACACAGTTTAGGTAATCAATAAGAGGCCACTAAAGTTATTTTTGCAAATGACCAATGATTTGAAGCCACATTTCTGAAATTATATTTAAATTTTAAAATTAGGACACTGGAAAGCAGTGTCATAAATGCTCAAAAACACATGGAAAAATTGATTTTCAAACAGTGTTTTTAAAGTGTTTTATAAACATGATACAATTTTTTGTCATTAAACCCTGAAGTTAAATATATTTCTTAATTTACCAACCAGCTTCACTGTATTCAGGTCTTAAATGTAATTTTCATCTGCTTTCTAAACTCTCATCTGGAAATCTACATTTATCTGTAGATACGGGAAATATTATTTGTTAGATCGTCTAAATATTAAAAATATAAGCTGATAATTTCCCTCTGGCTTGATCGTTCCATGATTCTAGAATATACATGTCTTTAAGAATCCAATACACTTGACAGTAGACCAAGAAGCAACATGAATAATAAGCAGAGAACTGCACTACCTTTATGACTATAATTTTTAAAAAACTTTGAAAGCATTCATCAAATACTAATCAGAAATAGATACAGCAGATAAAACTAAGCTAAAATTGTTAAACTTACAAAATAACAAAACAAAATTAAATCCCATTGAGAAATATTAGAACCAAGTAAAAGTAATAAGAATTAATATTTATATACACGGCCCCCACCGGACCCGTGAAGCAGCTTTGCCCCTTTCTTTGGACCTTGGGCCTCACTTCTCCTCCAGATGGACTCCAAGTGCTCCTGCCCCACTGGCGGCTCCTGCAGCTGCGCTGGCTCCTGCACCTGCAAAGCCTGCAGATGCACCTCCTGCAAGAAGAGCTGCTGCTCCTGCTGCCCCGTGGGCTGTGCCAAGTGTGCCCAGAGCTGCGTCTGCAAAGGGGCCTGGGACAAGTGCAACTGCTGTGCCTGATGTCGCGGAGAACCTGCCCCGGGTGTCAATGGAGGAACACGGGCCGACCTGCATTTTTACACCACTCTGACTTGATTGCTACATTGCCTTTCCTATGAAATATGTAAGTGGTAATAAAAGTTGTTGACACACACAAAAAAAAAGAATATTTATAATATGTAAACAGCTCATAGAAATTTATTTTTCAAAAATAGCTAGGGGCTTCCCTGGTGGCGCAGTGGTTGAGAGTCCTCCTGCCGATGCAGGGGACACGGGTTCGTGCCCCGGTCCGGGAGGATCCCACATGCTGCGGAGCAGCTGGGCCCGTGAGCCATGGCCACTGAGCCTGCGCGTCCGGAGCCTGTGCTCTGCAACGGGAGAGGCCACAACAGTGAGAGGCCCGCGTACTGCAAAAAAAAAAAACAAACAAAAAAATAGCTAGGAAATAAAGTAGAAAATATGACAAGCCAATTCAGAAAAGAAATATAATTAAAAAGGAAGCTCACTAATTATTAAAGAAATACAAACCAAAACAACAAGTCAGGGAAGATTTTCACTTTGGTACTGTTATGATGAAAATGAGAAGGACCAGGAAGATCCCATATGCCGCGGAGCGGCTGGGCCCGTGAGCCATGGCCGCTGAGCCTGCGCGTCCGGAGCCTGTGCTCTGCAACGGGAGAGGCCACAACAGTAAGAGGCCCGTGTACCGCAAAAAAAAAAAAAAAAAAAAATTAGAGTACAGAAATTAGCAAAATGGAAAGTGTTTATGAAAATATGATTTTGAAAATAAGGGCTATATCCATATCATGATTATAACCATTTCAAATGTGGGGCTATGAGCAAAGATCAGGAGTATACAAGGAAAAATTAAAAATCAGATCGATAGATTGTAAAAGGTGATTGGATAGTTTTATCTTTTATTTATTTGTTTCATAATAGTGCATGAGGGATAAAATTTAAAACTTGACTAGAACAAATGAATGCAGTAATCTAATGAGTTCCTAAATAAAATCTCCCAAATGCATCAACCAGTACCTACCATGAGACAATGACTATTCCCCAGGCAAGTTCACCCACGGCCGGATCTCTGTACCCAAAGCAAGACTCAAATTTTACACAAAATGAGACTGTGAAGGATCCGTAGCATATCCGTGTCCTCAGAGCCATTAATCCACACCCAGGTCTTTAAACATTTACTGTATAGCTTGTGACGTTAGGAATGGCTCATTGTTATCCTTTTAACTGTACCACATCCATTATTTCTACGGGAGTTCATGACATGCTACCAAATCATGTTGTTTGAATACAGGCAGTTCTCAACTTACAAACACCTGACTGAGGAAAACCAAAAATAAAACCAGCTGCTGCTGTCCCCGGGTTGTTTCCTTCTAACACTACCAGAGATCTTGCTGATACTCCCAGAGAGACTCAGCTGTTGTGAAAAAAATCTTAAACTTCTTAGAGCATTGGAAGGGAGGAAGGGTCAAAGAAATGAAAGCAGGACCAGCCAGGGAAGCCACACAAGGCCCGTGCTTACCCTCAAGAGGGCTCAATAAACATTTGATGAATTAATGAATTACTTTCCGCGTTCACTCCTGTAGTTTAAGCCTGATGACTCTGTCCCTATCCTATTCCAACAGCCTAATAACAGGCCTCCTTCTCGGGCTCCTGATTCACAGAGCTGGAGCTAAAGAAGGGAATTGAAATCCAGAAACAAACAGCTGTGATCAAGAGGCTGCCCACTAAGGCAGTTCACAGGACAGAGTCCAAGCCTAGGACCAACTCAGAAAGGTCTATTTCCAAACGTGCAGGCAGAAGGTACATGATATACAGAAAGCTAAGACAAGACATAAACGGTGAAAGAAATACTGAAGTTGAAAGTCTAGCAAAGCTTATTAATAAGGATGCCAAATAAGAGATCAAAAAACTGAAGTCTTGGGCTTCCCTGGTTGCCCAGTGATTGAGAGTCCGCCTGCTGATGCAGGGGACACAGGTTCGTGCCCCGGTCTGGGAAGATCCCACATGCCGCGGAGCGGCTGGGCCCGTGAGCCATGGCCACTAAGCCTGCGCGTCCGGAGCCTGTGCTCCGCAACGGGAGAGGCCACAACAGTGAGAGGCCCGTGTACCGGAAAAAAAAAAAAAAAATGAAGTCTTAGTGTGATATGGAAGAAGTAAAGATGTATCAAAGTAAGGGTGGGCTGGTTTGGGAATAATCTTGTGACCCCTCAGAGCCCCAGTTTGATGTATTACTCCAGCATCACTTAGATGGCAGAATCACTTTATGCACATCTGAAGTCTAGTAACTTCTCAATTCATTTCACCATATATATATATATATATATATATATATACTCATCTTCTGAAAATTTGAGCCACTCCATTGCTCAAAAATCTTCCTCAGCCCCTCTTACCAACTGAATTAGAGAAATCATAGAATCTTAGAGTTTGAGAAGGTTTTAAGACCTTTTAGCTCACAGTGAAAGGGGTAAAACAACTTCACTCTTTCATTAAAGATCCATCACAATATGGTCCAGGCTATACTCCTTATGATTCTCTGATCCTATCCTTGCACACTTCTTGCCTCCTGGCTTTCACTCACGGCCACCATGCTGAACAACTACAGGGGGCACCATTTATATCACAGTCTATGTGAATGCTGCCTTCAAAAGTTTAGCAATATTCAACTCTTAGGCAGCCATATGGGGTGCTCCTACTTTCATCTGTAACATTCTCTCCACCTGGAATGCCATCTCTCAACCGCATCTCTGCTTTTAAGATGCTAAACATTCTTCAAAGTCCATAAAACCTTTCCCAGTTCCTACAATTGGTTGTAATCTTTTTCTTTGAACTTTCATTTCATTTGGTTTATGCCTCTTTTATGCATATTCTGTCTTCCAGTATAATGAGTTAGTTATGCATGTCTTATAAGCAATCCTAGATTTTATGTATACTCCCTGAAAATGTAAATAGCATAGGATTCACCTTTCTTTCTACACAGTTCCAAGCTCATTGCCCAAATCAGGACAGGTACTTAAATAACTGTTGACTGGGACTTTTGGTTGGGATGGAAACAGATGATTCAGGAACTAGAAATGTTGGAGTAGTTTAGACTGGAAAGGAATATAGTGATAGATAACGTAGGACTAAATTTTGATAACCTGATGCCCTCAGGCCCACTAGGTTGGACAGGGTGCTAAGTGGCAGGATGTCACTCTCAGAGTCACACTTCTCCTTATTTCAAAACTTTGCCTAAGGGCTTCCCTGGTGGCGCACTGGTTGAGAGTCCGCCTGCCAGATGCAGAGGACACGGGTTCGTGGCCTGGTCCGGGAAGATCCCACATGCTGCAGAGCGGCTGAGCCCGTGAGCCATGGCCGCTGAGCCTGCGCGTCTGGAGCCTGTGCTCCGCAACGGGAGAGGCCACAACAGTGAGAGGTCCGCGTACCGCAAAAAAAAAAAAAATTTTGCCTAAGACCAAACATGTACTTATGGAAAAAGAGAATTTCCTCTTCACCTCTTCCTCCTGCCAGTAAGACACAACCTTCTGAGAAAATGAATTCCCAATTCTACATGACCAATTAAAAGCACAGTTTTGAAACAAAATACAAAGTAAGCCAGCACAATTTAACCTGCTTTATATAATATCAAGAAATGATTTTCCTTTTTCAGTTAACAAAAACCTACTAAAGAGCAAGTTTAAATACAAATGAGAAACACCTGGAGAGGAGATATACCATCTCGGAAGGATCTAAATATGGTTTTCTCTACTATATGGAGCCCATGTTTTTGCCTAGCACATAATATGCATTTTCTTAGTTAGTATGCATGCTAAAATATCAATTTTAATAGATGTGTCATGATCCAGGGAAACCATTATGATATATCAAAGGATGATTAGCCATATAAAATATGATTTGGCATTAACTATATAAAAAGAGACATCTTCAAATTGGTATATACAGATTTCTATCTATATACATAAATCTATCTGAATATTTTTGAAGACTTTAAAATATGCTGTGTTCACGTGGCATTGGTATAGTGTACACTGGTTGATGATTCAAAATATTTTAGTATGTATCTACATATATGAGCATTTATAATCTGAAAAATAAACCCTATGCATTTTAAGACAATTTAAATATGAACAGGGCAGAGGAAAGGTCAACAATATTAAAGAGTACAGAGGAGGACCTTGAAGATGGCGGAAGAGTAAGACGCGGAGATCGCCTTCCTCCCCACGGATACACCAGAAATACATCCACACGTGGAACAACTCCTACAGAACTCCTACTGAAGTTAAAGAGTACAGAGCTGAGGAATGAATTATATACTAAGGATGTAAAATAAGCCTTCACATACCAAAAATTTTTGAGATTTTTTAACAATATATATTGAAAAGGTTAAAAGTACTTGGCTTTCAGCCAAAAAATTCTCAGGGTCATTATCGTGAACACAGATCACCCAGAACACCTACATATTTATTTATATTGATTTATTAGAAAAATACTAGAGTCATTATCATGAGCATAGATTACTGTAGCAAATCTTATACACGCACACACACACAAACACTTATGGAGATGCTCCTATAAGACAAGGAATACATTAAGCCCTGGAAATGCAGTACCAGATGGAATAAACATGGTCTCAGCCCTGGTAGCACTTAGATTCTAAGAAGAAAGATCAACAGTTACTGTAAACTGGGGTAACTCAGTAATGCCTCCTCAAGCTGCTGAGATGCATGCATTTGCTTACTCCTTCACTCTTCGGCTTCCCCATTGGCCTACATTTTGTTTGCCTTTTTAAGATCTTATGTCTGATCTCTACAGTTTGTCTATTTCCTTCTTCACTTTCAGGCTGTCCGCTATCACTCTTGCAATCAGTGTGCCATCCTTTACCAGTGACACTCTTCTCCTTCCCTCTAATGTACAGCTCCTGATCATCTCTAGAAGACTGGATCACTAAGCCAGTGAAAACTGAGACTCAAATCAGGACAAATAAGCTCCAAGTGATGGCTTATTAAGCGTTTTATATCACTGTGGTTTGATGAAATCGTGGCGTTCTTTCTGATGTGATATTTCTATTATCTTATTGACCCAGACAGGCATTTGAGAAGACAGTTTAAGCAAATGTTCTACCCACAAAATTTCCCACCTCTTCTCCCAACCCCTTCTAAAAACATTACAAAAACATTAAAAACCCCACACTTCTGCTTAAAAGAAATATATTTGCTGTCAGAAAAGGTTTCTTTAAGCAGAGTACTTGGAAATGGTATCATAACATATAGACTATGTTTCTCAAAGAGTAGTCCTCAAATCACCTGCATCAGAGTTGCCTGATTTGCTTCTTAAAATTCAGGTTTCCTATGCTCCTCCTCAGACCTAGTGAATCATATTTATAGAGCCTAAGAACTTGAACTTTTTTAAAGCACCTCGGGAGCCTGTTGAGCATGATAAAGCTTGGAACCACTGATCTGAATAATCAAAGAGTGCTCATTGAAGATGTCAGGCTGAGCTTAAAGACCCAAGTCCTTATTTCACTATCAGCCTGTCACACTTACCAAGTGCCACCCTCTGCAAAGCACTGGATAAAATTAAGTTTAAAAAGTTTTTAAAAAATAACGTTGAAAAGCTGTCGCTGCCCAGGAAGCTTCTATTCTGACCAGGAAGACAAAACACAGACAAATGAAAAAGCTTTAAAATAGACACACGCAGCATTCAGGGGAAGCTGATGGGGGCCCAGCAGCATTCCGCTGTACGGTGGGCAAACGAACATTGAGAGGGGCCGAGTCCAGGACTGAGCAGAGTACCACTGGAACCCATAAAGGAAGACTTTCAAGACAAGCGTGGGGCAGAACTGAAAAGGAGAGATTTTCAAGCGCGAGCCTCTGAAGAGGTGTAGGGGTTGCCAGAGGGCACTTAAGATCAAGAAGAAAATACGTATCATCATATCTCTTGCTGCCACAGAGAAATGCCCAGATGCAGGGTTAGCAAAACCTTAGACATTGTTTGGGCGAACCTTGAAAATGAGCTTTTACAAATACATATTATCTTTTGAGGCAGACAGAGGAGGTATTGTTATGCCCAGTCTATAGATGAGGAAACTAAGAATCATCTGAGGCCCTTTCCAGAACTGGTCCTTTCCTTCCATCAGAGATTCTCCGCCCAGCCTGACACTGCCCCAGGTAGAAGGGTAATTAGTTCATCACCTGTCCTTCAAAACAGCAAGCCATTCAAAAACATTGTTTCTCCCTCCCTCCGTTTCAAGAAGCCAGGGGGAAGATGTGTGTGTGTGTGTTTGTGTGTGTGTGCATGCACGTGTGCACACACCTGTGTGCACGTGGCCACATGTGAGCATACACGTATGCACACGAGTGTGTGACTAATTTAACTAACCAGTCATTATTTCTTAATAAAGAGTCACTGTACTTTAGCATCTCATGACTGCTCCAGCAGCACTAGCATTTATGACAAATTGTGTTGAAAAATAATCAAAGTCTCTTTGATTTGTGATCAAAATGACCACTCCAAATCGCCATACTGGGTTAGCTAGACACATCTTTCCTCTGGCTGTAGTGTCCAATATGATAACCACAGGTAGCTGTTTAAATTTAATTTAAAATTAACATTAAATAAAATTAAACATTTAGTCCCTCAGGTGCACCAGCCACATTTCAAGTGCTCCAAAGCCACATGGGGTTAGCAGCTACCCTGTGGCCAGTGCAGATATAGGGCAGTCCCATCGCTGCAGAGTTCCATTGGACACCACTGCTCCAGAGTACCATTCCTTCCAAAAATACAACTACAGATCCCAATACAAACAACAGTTGTTATTTACATCTAGTTCTAAACATATGCCAACAACACTGACCAAACTGTGTTGTTCCCTTCCACTAAGCCTGTCCAAGTGCCTTGAGTAGAAATTCATAGCTTGCTCCTCAGGCATCTATTAATCCCTTCTGCTCATCGTACTTCTCTTTTCATGGTGGTTTTCATCCTAGCTTGATAGTTAGTGCACATCATTCCCCCTACAGTGAGCTCCTCCAGACCAGAGGGGTCACTTGAGCACTCTCACAACCCAGCTCAATAAGAGTTCCATAAATACAAGGTATATTCTTAATTAAAAGACTACTAAGGGGCTTCCCTGGTGGCGTCGTGGTTGAGAGTCCGCCTGCTGATGCAGGGGACACGGGTTCGTGCCCCGGTCTGGGATCCAAAAAAAAAAAAAAAAAAAAAAAAAAAAGACTACTAGGTAGAACGTAATATTAATGGGAACATCCAGAGAATAAAAATATAGAAATGAAAGGAAGACAGAAAAAGGTCTAAAGCATGGTAAGGTTTTGTAATCATTACCAAGTGGTAACTGCTTAGATGGAAATATTGCTTGTGCTGCATATTTAGAAGGAGAAAAATCAAATTCTTTTAGGAGTAGGTCCGAAAATGTACTGAGCTGATATCATAAACCAGAGGAGCACTGGGCTACCTGTCAGCTACCCTACGTCAGTGGCATCAGCCAGCACACAGAGACTGGCCCCAACCCCTGTGCAGGGTGACAAAGCCAGTGCTCTCAGTGCCCTATGGGAATTGGACAGCATAGCTGAGGAGAAGCTTTTTCAATAAAGTTTGTATCAGTTTGATTCTTATTCATGCAATTACACTGTCCTCAAAACCTCAAGCCTTGGGATTCAAATGAGAACCCCTTCCCTCACTCTGAGAACTTCCTCTGGACCACTAAAAAACAAAAAAAGTAAATTTCCTTCCTGTTATCATTTGGATAGTTTCAAATAATCTAACATATGAACAATATCTGATATTTTTTAAAAGCCTGTTGGGGCAGGCTTCCCTGGTGGTGCAGTGGTTGAGAATCTGCCTGCCAATGCAGGGGACACAGGTTCAAGCCCTGGTCTGGGAAGATCCCACATGCCGCGGAGCAGCTGAGCCCGCGCGCCACAACCACTGAGCCTGCGCTCTAGAGCCCGCAAACCACAACTACTGAGCACGCCCAGAGCCCGTGCTCCGCAACAAGAGAAGCCACCGCGATGAGAAGCCCGCACACCGCAACGAAGAGTAGCCCCCCCTCGCCGCAACGACAAAGAGCCCGCGCGCAGCTACGAAGACCCAACGCAGCCAATAAATAAATACATAAATTAATTAATTAATTAATAAAGGTCTCATTTAAAAAAAAGAAAAAACCTGTTGCGGGGGGCAACCCATGTATCAGGGCACACTGGATGTGTCTATGAAGATGGAAAAATTAAAAAGGGAAAGTTATCACATTTGTACTTCACCACTCAGGGTTTTATTTAGTCAACTTTAATTCAGTTTCCAGTTCTTAATTAAGCTTTCAGGACACTTTCCCACAAGCCGTGGAAGCTAAAGATACCTTCAGGGCCACCTTAGGCCAGGGGAAAGGTAACTTCACAGGAAATGAAACCAGGCAAAAGAGCGAGAGCACAAGTGATGACAGTCGGAGAGATCAAGATAAAGGCTAGAGGGGGTGCTAAGGTGGCCTACAGAGGAAGCGAAACTTCAAACCCGTGTAGACGCATCATTTTCCACAAGAAAGTCACCCACTCCTGCCCCCACCTCACCTTCACCCCCATCTTCTCTGCTCATCATTATCGCCTTTCTTCGTTTTTAACATTTTAGATTGATAAAAAGCAGCCAACCAAAAGCCCCACCCTGCCAAATGCTTGATTAGCCAAATCGCCAACAGCAAGTTGCACCTCCGCACACACCTTTTCTGCCACAACATCCCCCAAACCTGGTCAACCTGGGGCCCTGAAACACTATCAGGCTCCCAGTATATGAACAAAGGCGCTGGGGAGGTGCTTGGATTTTGCAGTCGCGGTACAGGCGATGGAGCAGGATGGCTAAGCCCCCTGTGTTAGACTCCGGGCATCACTGCATATCCGTGTGTAACCCTGGGCAAGCTATTTACCTTCTCGGTGCCTCCATTTCCTCATCTGTCAACTAACGACAGTTACCATATGCCATCAAATTTAAGTTGTCCACCAATTCTAAGACATATGCATAGTTTTCATATTTCAACATTTCTGAAGCCAGATGGTGTCTTACTATCATCAAGAGCGTCTTTCAATTAATTGTAGGGTTTACTGTTCTTTCTTAGAAATACATCAAATGCCATCTTACGAGTGACGGCACCTTAACGTCTATGAAATATTGTAGAACCTATTTCATAGGGGTTTTGGTAAAGATTAAATTTGTTAACATAATGTTAGTATTTAGAATAGTGCTTGGCCCTGAGTAAGATGTGCAATTATTATTAGTTGAATTTATGGCTGTGAAAATGGATGTGGTCATAAGATAAAATCCTCCTATTAGGAGGATTAAGTTCTCAATAAGCAACTGCTGACGAAAGCAGCTGAATGTACAACCCAGCCTTATTCATGCCACAAGACTCCTTGCAACAAACAAAACATCTAATATCCCTTCATATAAAGGGGAACCAGTAGGTACATGGCTCTTTGAGGTTAAATTACATATAACAGATTCCTACTTTTTAAAGGCTGGGAACATGTTTCTAGATCAAGACTTTGGGCAGGTTTTCTCCCCCATAATGGCCCCTCTACTTCGACTGTCTGCAAATTTAAATCCTGAACCCCATCTGTCAAGGCCCAATTCAAATTTCATTTCTTCTAAGATTTTTTTCCCATCTTATCCTCCCTCTTTCTATTGCACCCTCACATTCATCTCAGCCACCATACTCACTTTATTTGGACCTCATTGGACAGAAGAACACTACCTGTGCTAAAATATTATACCAGAATGGGAACTCTGTCTTAATTGTCACTGCCTCCCCTGTAAGGTCTCACATAGAGTCCATCTGCTTATATTTGAATTGGGGCCCCGCCCCACACACAAAAAAAGATACTGAAGTTCGAACCCCAGTACCTCAGAATGTAACCTTATTTGGAAATAGAGTTGTTGCAGATATAATTAGTTAAGATGAGGTGATACTGGAGTACAGTGGGACCCTAATCCAGTATGACTAGTGTTCTTAGGAGAAGATGCCATGTGAAGACACAGAGATACAGAGAGAACAGCATGTGAAGATGGAGACCAATATTGCAGTGATGTATCTACCAGCCAAGGAACCACAAGGACTGTAGGCCTGAACCAGAAGCTAGGAGAGAGGCATGGAATATATTCTTCCTCATGGCCCTCAGAAGGAACCAACCCTGCTGACATTTTGACTTCAGACTTCTAATATCCAGAGCTGTGAGAAAATAGATTTCTGCTATTTTCAGGTACCTCGTTTATGGTACTTTGTCATAGCAGCCCTGGAAAACTAACATCTCTCCTCACTTTGAGGCTGTGACACTGGACTCTCTTTATCGTTGTTCTTCTTCTCTGGCCAGCCTTTTCTAATCTTCTTGGTGGGCTCATTCCCTTGTTTCAAGATTTTAAAAGTTGGGGATTCTCCAGGGTTGGCCCCAAGACTTCTCTTCTTCTCACACTAAATATCCTCCTTTACATCCTTTCATCTACCCCAATTCAATTACCATCTATATGCTGATGGCTCCCAAATTCCTATCTCCAATCTATCCTCTCCTCTAGATCCACATGTGCAACTGGCTACTTGACATCTCCACATGGATAGTTCAAAGCCACTTTATACTCAACAAATCCAAAAACTAACATCACCACTCCCTGAAACCGGGCTCCTCTCAGGCCAATGAATGGCAACTCTGCCCATTCAGGTGTACAGGCCACACACAGGATTCATTCTTGGCTATTTCCTCTCCTTCACCCTCCACATCCAATCCACCAACAAATCCTCTATTTCTCCCCACGGAAACTTCTCAAATCTCCCCACTTTTCCCCATTCTCCACCTCCACCGCTCCACTGCAGTGGATTTAACAATCCACTCCCTAGATTACTGCAATAGCCTCTTGACTAGTTCCAGATCCATTCTTGGCACCCTCCAATTTGTTCCCCAGCAGACTGAGTAATATTCACAAAGCAAATTTGACCCTTTCATCTCCATGCTCAAACAACTTCTTTGGCTTTCCATTCCATTCGTCTTAGGATAAACACCAAAATCCTAAACCAAGGCTCTGCATGGAATGGCCCTACCGACTCTCCCCCTTCACCTCCCTTGCTCTTGAAGGTGCTCCAGCCACAGTAGTGCTCCTTTGATTTTGATGGGACCCATGATCCCGCCCATCACGGGCCAGTGTGCAAGCTGCTCCCTCCACCTGCAGAACCCGCCAACTCCCTTCACTTAGTTAATGTCTTCTCATCAGTCACTCCGGGCTCAACACAACCCTCCTCAGAAGATCTTTCCTGGGCTTCGCCAAAAAGACAAAGCTGCCCCATTCTCCTCTCTCCTCGCACCTTACTCTTCTCCTGAGTAGCACTTAAGCATAGTTTGTAATTATACATTCATATGACTATCGGATTAATATGGATGAGTGTCCCCCACAAGGGCTGAAACCACGACTTTCTTGTTCCCACTGTATCTCCAGCTCTTAGAACAGTGTTTGGCATATAAACAGACATTCGATAAATATTTGTTAAGTAACTTAAGGAATAGTAAGCAAACATGATATATGTGTTGAAAGAAGCTACGGTGTTTTAATTGTCTATCATACTGTAATGCAAATTCTTTCTTTATATACAGTACTTTTTAATTTTCCAAAAGCTTCTATTCTAACCCAGTGGATATACAAAAATATTATAGGCAATAGTTTAGTTTAGCTAAACTAGATTTTAAACATATTTCTTCTAATATGGTATTGTTAATACGTATGCTGCCACAAAAAATTATTAATTTATGTCACTAAAAATTTCAAATCTAATTAGCTAACTTCTTTCCTACTCTTATTCTAATCGTCCACATATGAGTAAGTGAAAGTTAAGTAACAGTTTCATCTGTGATATGCTCTCAGTTTTGCCACCAATTCTTCCTTCTCCAAGATGATCAATCTACTTGATTTGAAAAATAAAATACGCTTAATAGTAGAAAAATAAAGTACTGGTGTTACATCTCCAAAATGAGAGTCACTTACTCATCCCAGCCCTATTAAAACATTTTCCTCAAATTTTCCTGAGTGCATGTCTTGGTGTGGTGCTGAGAAGGCCACAGCAACAGCCAGCAGAAGCCACATGTATGACTTCCCTGTAAAGCTCACCCACAGAAGATGGCAACAGGTACGAGTGCATGTGAACTTCAAATTGACAAATTTCATTCTCATTAACAGTGATGATAAAAGAGAATGTAACACATCTTTTCTAAATGATGGGGAAATGTTAGTATTTCAGATTTTATTTTATTTTATGAGAGTCTTATGTACAACTTCCAATGATATGTGTACCCAACAGCTGCCACAAACCTTGGACATGATTGTACCAAGGGCAACAATGCTAAGCAATATCCCCAAAATAATCGTGTCTGTACATCAGATAAACAAATTCTGTCTCTCAAATAGCTTCACACACATTCTCAGAACTATAATATTTTTCCATAATTTTAACAGGAACACTATCAGTACTGAAATGAAACTATCACAATAGTCTCTCTCCTCCCTTTTTCAATACTTTCTTCCTTCAACACCCCCCACCCCGACCCTTCTCTTCACCATCCTATTTATTTTTTTCTATTAAGCAAACTCAGAGTTAAAACTGCAACAGTACCCAGAGTTTTCATGGATGCAAATTCTGCTTCCTACTAGCTACATCTTCCTGGGCCATATACCCTACTTGGTCCTCTTATCTTTGAATTCAGTTTTGAATTTAGATTCTACTTTTAAAAAAAAAACCAAAAGACCCTATTAAAGCACTAATAGACTAGATGCCTCCTAACTACAGCATTTGGGCATTCTGCATTGGCTTTCAACTCTGCAGGCCTGTGGCTGTTTCAGAATTGTCTCCCCAAGATTCATGCCCATGAGGTCATGCCCAGCTGACCTCTTTGGAACGTGATGCCATGAAGCACAGCTGTAAAAATAGAGCACTCTATAAGAACTTCTTATTCACCAATAAACACAATGTGCTTTCAATTTTAGAGAACTAACATGTTCATATCTTATAAGTACAGGGGAAATAAATGAATGAAAGAGCCTTAACTTACACAAATGTTTTTTCTCCCATGACCAAGCAGTGTAAAAACAAACTGACATATACAGGTTTCAATAATTTTGAAAATGAGGATGGCATAAAAGCAATTTAACTGAGAGAGCCTGAAGTCTGAGATTAAATCATTCTCACCATGATTTTTTTAATATAAATATCTGTTATTAACACATTCATGTGTTTCTTCTTAGTATATAATTCCCTACATATTATTTTACTTTTAAGTCATACAATCTAGATTGTTTTATTTTTTAAAACATATTGTCCACTTTGATTTAAATGTCTTTGTTAACTCCAAGTCACTGATCTATCCCTTTAATGACATTTTCATTCACTCACACTGGATTTCTTAATTCCAGTGTATTTGCCATTTTAAAAAAAATTTTAGGTCTATAAAAACACAAGCAAAAAGAACTGTCAAAAATTATAAAGACCTTTAAAGTAAGTCAGCTCAACTCTCTTTTTTCATTAGATATGATCTAAATAAAGTAAATAAAAGGAAAACTAGAAAATAATAGTATGAAATGCATTTTGTATGAAATATATAAAATTCCTCTATCTTCTTCCTGATGACAGAGCTTTGATTCACCCATTTCAGAGCTTCATATTTTAAGATTTGATTATAACTGTGCTTTAAAAATCAAAAAGTGAATCTTACTAGATTCTCTTTGGCGAGGTCAGGGATGTGCTTCGCCAGCGACAGCTCAAATCAGGAACCGTCTACAAATATCTTCTAATTAAATCTAGGGCCACAGTAGTCTCCTCACATACAGGCCTTTTTTTCAAATCACATTGCTCTTAATGAAACACATGTCGTAATGCAGTTTATAGGATGGATAAGTTTATTATTATTCTATTCAAAGACCCACTTTTATAAATTTCCTCTTATTTTCCTTCTACAAATAAACTCTATGTTCAAACCTATTAACCTTTAGGAAATAAAACGCAATATCCATCATCTGTGCAAGAATAGTAACGTTACACGTTTAAATATGGATAATCATATTTAGTTTAAAAAAACATACCCTGACACAGCTCTCACTCCACTCCTTTCACATTTAGTGTGACTATGCTCAAGTAATATTAATAACTTATAAATAAATATATGCCAATTCCACATTGGTCAGTAATGTTAAAGAGCAAAGAATCTTGGTCCTCAGTGGAGGCAGAAATGTCTCAGTTACCTATTCACTGATGAAACCACAGGAGTTGAAAAACACTCTACATATTCTTTATTCTGGGTAAAAACAGAGACCTTTCAAGCACAATTTTTATGTCCTTAAACATAAACTTTTAAAAAATATTTCTACAGTAGGAAATTTAGTTTCATCATATGAAGTTATTCTGTTCATTGTAAAGACACAGTAGTCAAATTTTCTATAAGCCCTGCAAACATTTCCTTTCACACTCATTTCACCTCCAAAGATAAGAATTATAGACCATTTTGCATACCTGCTACATAAGGTCACAGAGTTACAGCTAAAAAGAAAGTCACAAACATAAGAATAATGTCCCTCCTGTCATCTTCTGCTACTTATTTGTCACTTAGTTATCTTGGTATCTCCAAGAGTCCTGGCTTCTAAAGGTCAGGGCACTCAGAGCTGGCCTTGGTCCAGTGGCTCACAGTGCTACCATTTCCCAGGGAGTTCCAGTACTGTTCCACTCTTGTACCACCCAGGTAACACGTTCCCCTTCTGGATTACCACCACTAACAAACTGAGGACCCACCCCCCCAAGACCCATACCAGAAAGAGAGCTCATTTGGCTATTCCCCAGCTACCAAGAAACAAATTCCCAAATACATCTTAAACTTCAAGACTTTAGGAGCTGGATTACTGTTTGAAATAATTAAAAAAAAAAAAAAAGTGCCCTTTAGAAAAAGAAAAGAAACTTAACCACTAACAGGGAGAAAGACTTTTTAAAATCAGATTTACTAACCTGGATAAGAGTAATTATCAATCCCATCTGTTTCCAGTAATTTATTCATTCATTCACCCATGTATCCAGCAAACGTATAACAGCTACAGTAAGGAAGCAGGAGGGTCAGTCATGATAAAGAGGTGTCTTGAGGTTTGAATTCAGACTGCCTGTTAAACGCAAGCTCCAAAACACACTAGCTTTGCGACCTTGGACAAGATACTTTATCTCTCTGTCCTTCAGCTTTTTCACCTTTAAAATGAGGAGACTGAAAGCCCCACCTGATAAGAGGATAAAGATTTAAAGATATGGATTAAATTAACACACGTCAAGTGCCTAGAAAAGTGCCTGGCACTCAATAATTTTTATTTTTAGTTATCACTATTAACTAAAAGCTTGATCAGATTCTAAAGTTACAATGATAAATAAGCTCTATTGCCCACTCCCAACTGAAGATGACAATGGAGTGGGGTCATGAACTTTGAACTTGTTTATCCTAATCTGGAAACACTAGAGAAAAAAGGATTTTAAACTTCTTTTGGTAATTCGAGGATTTAATCCTAAATCAGAAACTTCAGTGTCTAATTTAAATGTCTTCCCCACACCTACCAATAGTAGGAGCTTAAACAGCCATTCGCACGAAATAGCAAATGATAAACAAAAAATAAATGCCAGCCATCTCCTAGTTATTAAATCACTTTTCAGTTTTTATCTTACTTTAACTGTCCATAGCCTTTGGTATTGACCCTCCCTCCCTCTTTGGGGAAACCCTGGCTCCTACGATATGACTTTCCTGGTTGCCCTCCTGTATCTCTGGTCCACATCTTCATGGCCTGGTCTCAGCTTACATCTCTACCCTATTTTTCATGAGCTCCCAATTATCCTTTAAGCTTCACACACACTAAACTATTTAGGATTCCCCAAACTCCCCCATGCATTCTCAAACCTTCACCACACTGTTCTAGAGACCTACTGACCCTCAGAAAAGCTGCTGAGAGAACAGTTCACCCCTCCCCCAAGGATGGCTTAGGGCTCCTTCCAGGTCTTCTCACCCTCTACTGCCTTCTATTTTTGCACTTATTCCACAATATCCTAGTCCTTGGATTACAAGCCAGTTCCCTCGCTAGACCATGATGGCTTTGAGGGTAGCGATGTAAGCTTTCAATTATTATTTGATAATATATAAGTAACTTAAATAGGTAAATAAGTAGACTTTTTACAATTTCCTCCTTTCCTAGTATGTATTGAGTGCTTATGATAGACCAAGTACTTTACATAGATTAACTCATTTAATCCTCAGAACAACCTTTGAGATCCGTTTTAGGAATTAACCCTGTTGTACAGGTGAGGAAAACTGAGGCTAAGAGACATGATGCAACTTTCCCAAAGTCACACAACTAGAAAGTGGCTGAGGCAACGTTCAAACCCAGGCAGCCCAGGTCTGAAACCCACACTCCTGGTCATGCTCTATACTGCCTCTTCTCTAGCCATAAACCTGATTAAGCAACAGAACTGGCTCTCAACAAGGATGATGAAATTTACATCCCTAGAGCATTAAATATAGATTTTTTTTTTAAAGACCAACTTGTCTCTGGAGGCAAAGGAAAGACCAGATGACCACAGCATGCTCCTTCCACTACTATATACCTTCTCTCATTATTTTACATACTCATCCATACTCCCCAGAAAACGAAGACACATGTTTTAATATAAATTCTGCCCAATATCTAACACACTGAGTATTATCAATAAATCAATAATTATGAACAACTGCATCACTGATAAGGACAAATATTTATAAGTTAATACTTAAATAAACACGAACTGAAATACAGCTGACACCATAAAGAAAAGAATAAAATAGAGAGGTGATGCTACCTATTACATTTCCCATTATGTTAGCTTCAATCTTCCACACTCTATCAGAACTTCTACTTAGCCCAACCCAACCAAGAGGTTATATTGAACACTTTGGAAAATACTTTATTTTTAAGGCCATTCATATTCACTTCCAAATAATATTCTAGTGGAGATACTTTATTGGATGGAACTCAGTCCGCTTTTCATTCATTGCACCTCAGAGAGACAGGGAAACTAAGACACAGCATCAAACCAACGCTTTCAGGAACAAAATATCTAAGTTTCCAAGTCCTATACTCAAGTTACTCATTTTGTCACAAATATTTATTGAGCACCAAGATCAGCTACATAATTTACAAAGCCCAGTGCAAAGCAGGAATACAAGGCCTCTCGTTCAAAAACTAAGAATTTCCAGGCAACAGAGCATTAAACCAAGCTCAGGGGCCTGTGGGACTGCATAGGTCACATACCCACCCACGAAGCTAGCCCTCTTGAGCCCCTAGATTCTATTCTATTCTGGGCACCATCCTAGGCACTGAAAGTAGAGAAGTGGCCTTTTAATCCATAATCCCCAATTCCAGAAAGGTTCAAAGGCAACATCAAAGATCCTATTAGGCAATGAATGGTCAAAGAGAAATCATGTTTAAGAGCTCAAAGAATCTTTGGATCTCATACTGGTATGTAGCGCCTTAGGGTTAAGTGCTAATAAAAATGATTCAAATTCAAGTGGACTGATCTCTTGCTTCACTGAAGGTCTTCCTTTGTAAATCAATAGGCCAATACGTTTGTTAAAAAACGATTCTCCTTAGATGAAAAAGGAGGATTACACATGATTAGTACAGGAAACAAAGCACCCAGGCTGACGATATTGCTAAATATCAGGCTTCTCTCAACATTTTTCAACTTACTAAATGCCTACCGTGCATCTACTATGTGTTTACACTTCTTTGAAAAAAATCAAATACTGTCTCATATTCGCTGAATTCAAACCACTGAACAAAAAGAGGACTCTGAAATTACAGCCCAGAAAGAGGAAACAGCGTCTAAAACATGAGAGATAGTGGCAGCATCTTAGTATCTTCAATGGGCACCTGTGCCCTGGGCAACTGCTCTGGGCAGGGCCCTACTCTAGGCCTTGAGGAATCAGTGAGGACAAGACAAACTCTGCCCTGGCTTGTGAAATTCACTGGGAAAGGCAGACAGTAGAAAACAAATTTTTTTTAAAATACTTTTTTAAATATTTCAAATTATGATTCCAAGATATAATGGATTGCATTTATTCTAGGATTTTCCTCCAAGAAGCACAAACTTCTCAGCTGAGAAATAAATGATTTATTCCTCTACCCACCCTACTCAGGTTTATAGTTTTGTTCACTATCCAGGCACAAAAGTCTCCTGCCACATAAAAAGTAGAATCTACCTCCCATAGTAGATATATTTGTAACTCCTATATGAATCAAGTTATATATGTTTGGACCACAATTACAGATGAGGTGTTGGGTTTGGGTTAACATTATAAAAAGGCAGATTCTATATACAGTCCATAAGAATGCCTCACACAGTGGTTTTTACAAAACAGCACGCTAATCTCCTGGTTGTTATGCGATTTAATTAATGTGTCTAAGGATCCTACTTGGCACCCCCAATGAGATGCTGCATAAAAACTGCGGATTATTGCTAATACAGATCTGGAGTAATTGACCCTTATATTAATACTGCTAAATAAATACTTCCATAATACCAGTGCTACAAATGTCCAAGCTCGGTTTAAAAGCAGTTAAATCTTATTATAAAGCAAATAGGCATAATGCAGGGGACCCAACTATATTGTGGCCACAAAGGATTGAAACTAATTTCCACTTTAACAGTTTTCCTTGTTATTTCAGATATTCCTCCTGTGTAATTTTATTATGGGGGAGAGATGGGAAAAAAGAATCACATTAAAAAAACACACACACCGAATCTTGCATTAACGTATTCCTTTCCAGCTTTACAACACATTTTCCCTCAAACCATCCCATTTGCCCCTTGAATCCATTTAACTATTGAAAGCAAACTTTAATGGAGTCCGCTCTCTTTGGCATAATATGGAGCAGTCACAACTTCCCCTCTGTTCTTAACTTCTAACTTTATTTCTTCCTTCAGAGGGTCACTGAGAATATCTGTACAAATATTTTTGTGCATCTCACAACCAAATAAGAGTGCTATGAAAACAACTTGAATGAGGCTCACATGGTAAAAAGAGGATATTTATGTTATATTCTGTCAAAGGAAAAAGCTATCTAAAAAAGATGTAATGTTTAAGTCTATAGCTCTTATTCCAAGGGTACTCAAATACTCTTTAATTCCCATATTGCATACATCAGCTGAAAGCATCCCAAGGGAAATGACATGGTACTACATCCACATCTAATGATCCTGCGGGAATTTTTTTAAAGGAAAATATTTAGGCAACGATTGTAAAAGCATAGGTCAGTCATTAGCTTTGTGACTCAGTTTGACTTAAAACATGTTAACAGTGTATGTGCCAGTTCAGAATGATTTTCTAGGTTTACTATGAACTACTAAATCATATTTTCATCTATTAAATCCTCTCTGTCAAATCTGTGATGTAAGAAACCTTAGCAGACCTCCCAGCGAACCCTGGCATTTTGAACGTGGGACCAAAGGCACAACCTACCATTACAAAGGCCACTCGTGAGTCGACCAGAGAAGTAATCACAATCATGACCGCCCAGCCGATGTTACTATTACTCTTCTTTACCATGCTCACTAGTATAGGAAAGAGGCAAGATTCATGTGACTAAATAAGAGATTATTATTGAACATTGATTCTAAAATGTAACTCAAAAGATCATTAATGCAAAGTAAAACACATGTTATTAAAAAGGCTGGATTTGCTTGGCTTCAATTTTTTAAGCCTATCTATAGCAAAAAAAAAAAAAAGTAGAAAAATAGTAAAAAAAAAACAAAAACAAAAAAAACCTGCATCTATAATTAGAGCATAGTAAATCCAGGGCCACAGTACTGTTCCTAAATTCACAAGATCATAAGCATTTTTTCAAATAAGATTCACGACCTAAATAACAACGATGAAAATCATAAATACTGTGTTTTCTTGTAATGATTCTGTCTCGAAGAGTATAAAGGGCACGACGCTTGTGCTTTGCACTAAACATCCTATCTTTGCTTCCACAACAAAGTAAAAAGGTGACAGAAGTAGGGTGAAACAAGAGGTTGCCTTTAGGGCTTTGTAAAAAGAAAGATGGTACATTCTGTCAAGGCAATGAACAAGTCCGCTCAGGCCCTCTGCAGCCAGCATTATTTAGCACTATCCGCCCCAAGGCTTCTGGTCCAGCGGACCGGGGTTCTCTATGATGCAAGTGCCGCGGTCTCCCCCAGGCCTGTGACGCCCAATCTCCCGGCCTTTCCAGCACAGCGGAGTCCCCAGGCAGGCTCGGCAGAGGGAGCCTTGGCAAAGTCGGTGCCTTCTCAGAGTGCCCTGCCCCCGGGGGAGCCGGCGGCGCCGCAGCCCCGAAACTAGGTCTGGGCCGGCGCAGCAGGAGCACGAGCACGAGCCCCACTTTCTCCGGGCAGGAAGCGGGGAGGCCGAGAGCATTTCCTGTTGTGCAGCTGAAACCGGCGGAGACGTCACCGCATTCACACTTTCTCGGGTGTCAGCGGCCCGGGGGGCCCAAGTTCAGCCCCTTCCTGGGCGGGCGGCCCGGGCTCCCCGGGACAGCAAGGACCCCGGCGCCGGGGGCCGCGCGGGAGCCGCTTCTCCGCCTGCCCGGGTCAGCCCAGCCCGGCCCGGCCCGGCCTCTCGTCCTCCTGCTTCTTCCGTGGAGTGAGGGGAAAGGCGTGGGTTTCCAGGTGCTCAGAGGAAGCAGTTTCCTGGCGCAAGTTTCTTTTCTTAATTTTTCACGTAATTTCCCCCAAGATGACTTTTTCTCCAGTAGGATTATTTTTAAATAATGAAAAGTGAAAAGCATGTCAGTGTTGTTGCAATTATGTTTTCTCCTCGTTTGCCATCTCCTGTTTGCGGATTCCTCAAGTAACTGCCAGTTGTAAGAGGAAAAAGAACTGTTCTCTCCTGCACAGCTCCAGTGAGGTCAAAGGAGGCAAGAAGACACCCCTTAGACGTTTCTAAAAGCATATTCTGAACGTTTTCATTATTAAACACAACATATAAAGTCCTTTTACTTATTAGGTCCTAAGTTATCATATCTCATCTAATATTTGAAAAGATCCGTCTCTTAATCAGTCTTGTACATATCCACTTTAATGGCACACAGAACTTTTGGCCAGAATGTTTTAAAATGGAAATTACCTATTCATATAAAAATAATGGTGATTTTTAAAGTTTCCTTTTTCCTAAATTTCCAGCCTTCCATTTAGTTACAAACCATAAACCAGATGACAACCACGTGTAATTCCAGAGAAGCAATGACTTAAGGTTAATAAGGGTTAAAAATGAGACCATAAGGTATTGTACAATCATTTTTAAATAAAAAGTGAATGAGCTTAACAAATTATAGATTCTGTTCTGGTGAATCAATGTTACAGATGTTATACTGTGCCAATATCTTTAACATTTGAACTAAGCAATGTTTCACATCAGGACATGGAATTTAAATATTTAGGGCTTTACCATGGACTTTAGGTGATAATGACATGTCATTGTAGGTTCATTGATTGTAATAAATAAAAACTCCCAGAAGTTACATTTTTTAAGTTTACTAAAATTTTCTTTTTTTTTTTTTTTACATTTTAAACATACATGAAAGACTTTACGATTTAGTAAATGTTAGTTGTCCTATCCGGGCATGTACTAAGGGCAATATGGAAGGTAACCTTGGCTTCTACTCAAAGTGATCCAAAGCCTCTGAGAACTTCTGCTGTCCTATTTTCCAAACATCTGAATAACACAATGGGATATTTTATCACCTAATAATATCAAAGTGGCACGGTTTATTAGAATTAACATTTATTTCACATATATTCCCTATCCCCATTTTATCAAGAAATTGGCTCAGAGAACACAGGACTAGCATAGATGTACGGACCTCAGATGGGCTCCTTCCAATCTTTTTGAAAAGGAATAGCAAACCCTTCCTATTTCCATACTCCTAACTCCAAACTAAAACCACCCCTTCTGTACTACATAAGATGTTCTTAGGCTAGCTTGGTAGCCAGCGCCTCTGTGATATGAATGCTGGGAGAAGCCTGGGAAATAATCAAACTGTTATTTACTTAGTTTGAATACAGCAACTTTTAAACAACTTCCCTGGGCTTCCCAAGTTGTATCAAAGTAATCTCCATTGTCAAAGTGTTTCCGAATGTGTTCGATCCTAGGAAATACTGCTGTGGTTGTCTGTCTCCTGGGTGATCTCACGTCAACTTTTTTGTGTCTTTTTTCTCCTCATATCAATCATCCTTTTATCCATTAAATCACTGCAGTGATTCTTGTGTTTTTGATTAGAACATATTTTTACTTATTCTTTCAATCATCTGTCAATGGTATATAATTAACACTCCACAAGCTGCAAGTAACTGCCCAAATACTGTCTAAGCTCACTGAAGATTTTATTCAAAGTTCATGCTCTCTGGTTTATACTTAATTGCTGATGATGACACGTGGAAAGAACAAAAGAAGGACGACTAAAAATCACCCTATTTTATAATCCTAATTACATACTAAAGGAAATCAGTATTACCATAAATTTAGTATAGACTTATATGAAGACCAGTATGACAGCAATAAAATAAATCAACTTGTGAATAAACATATAATTGAAAATATAAACCATAATAATAAAGTATGAATTCTTTAGTTTCCTGGTGCTATTTTCAAATGCATCTCTTTTATATCATAAAAGAGAACAAGTAGACTGTGAGGATAAAAGGATGTTTTGCAGGATAGCATATTTTAGACTTTCTCTTTAGCAACTGCCAGAAAAAAATTTTTTAATGTTCCAATTTTGTGCTTTGAAGTATGAGAGTGAACAAATCCAACTTAATAAAATGTATTATCACTTCATTCAATGAAAAGGATTGAGACTTGAATTCTCCCAAGTTAATTCTTTTAAAACTCATTATTTCATTCAGGATTGGTTTCCCTTAGATGTGTAGTGACGAGATGAGAGTAATAGTGAGTTACTGCAGTAATTGTTTGGGTCTCCATGTTTCTTGAGATCCCAGTTTGCTACAAGAGGTTCCACATTTTCTTAGACTCTGACTAGTCTTTGATGCAACTTGACTGTGAAAGACTGACTTGTCTCACAAGCTGGCATCTCTAAAAATATACAGGCATCCTAAGTTTTTATCCTTCTCTCATAATATCCAATATTGAGTCTTTCTTCTTCTCAAATGGACATCTGCCAGTCATTTGTTGTTTTCCCAGAAAACTGGCTCCCAAGAAACGCAGTAACAAAATCATCAGGACGCTCTTCTTTCTCAGGTCACATCCTATTTCATTACACACTGTAGGACTGCATTGTTCCTCTAGAGCCAGAACTTTCCCAGGTCAGAGCCCAGCTCAAAATGAAATATCTGAAGCATAGTCCAATGGAGAGGACAGCTCACTGAGTGAACAGGAAAGTACAGGAATAAAGGGAGAACCTCTTTTTAAACACACACACACACACACACACACACACACACACACACAAATGAATAAACCTTTCCTGAAAAACCTACCTGCCTACATGCTTCACAATCTGGTTCCAGTAAGACCATTTTTCTACTTCCGTATTTCCAAGCCCCATGATTTTTTCTTACAAATCACCCCCCGAATTATAACCTTCTCTTTATCAAGTGGCCTTCAGCACAAATGACTAGTGCCTTGATCTCTTCAAGACTGTATAACCATACAAAGGACAGCACTAAGACAGTCCAAGAACTTACAGGTGGTTGACTCTCTCTAGACAACAGCAAGAGGAGGAATCATCACCTCATACCCTCAGGCTCTCCGTAAAAGTTAGTGTCTTCTTCAAATGGAAATATATTCATGCAGCACTCAAATGCTTGAGAACACCCTTCCTTTTCCAGCCCCCGTCTACATTTAATATTTCAGAATTGGCCCTCGATAAAGTCTAAATAATAGTTTAAGTGCCCCCATGGCCTATCATCAAGCATATTATTGGGACATCAGGGCTCCCACATGAACTAAAGTGAGATCAAAAATTAATGAACTGTACAAATTCTTTTATTACGACACCGTAGGTTTTTTTGTTTGTTTGTTTTCTTGCGGTACGGGGGCCTCTCACTGTTGTGGCCTCTCCTGCTGCGGAGCACAGGCTCCAGACGCGCAGGCTCAGCGGCCATAGCTCACAGGCCCAGCCGCTCCGAGGCATGTGGGATCTTCCCGGACCGGGGCACGAACCCGCGTCCTCTGCACCGGCAGGTGGACTCTTAACCACTGCGCCACCAGGGAAGCCCGACACCATAGTGTTTTATTCTCTCCTAGTTCCTCACAAAACCCTGTGTACTTCCTCAGAGACTAAAAGTGTGACTAGAGTTAAATCTAAAATAAGTTACTTTCCATAGTGGTTACAAGGATTCCACAGTCAGAGTACCCACTCAGAAAATGATAACCTTTGTTTCAGTAACATATAGTTATTAACTTTCAGTTATTGTCTGATACATCACTTCTACATACAGTGCCACTTGTTCTATGAAATATGCCCCCATCTAGGTACCCACCTTCTTTCCTATTCATTATGTGGATTAATAAGCAATCTATGCAGGCAAATTAAAAGAAGAGAGTTTTCTCATGGACACTAAAGACAAGCTAGATCTAAATTAAGAATATTTCTCAAAACTGTGATTAAGATGCAACAAAACCCACACAGGTACTGTCTAGATAATATTCTTAAAAGTAGTACACCTGGGGCTTCCCTGGTGGCGCAGTGGTTGAGAGTCCGCCTGCCGATGCAGGGCACACGGGTTCGTGCCCCGGTCCGGGAAGATCCCACACGCCGCAGAGCGGCTGGGCCCGTGAGCCATGGCCGCTGAGGCTGTGCGTCCGGAGCCTGTGCTCCGCAACGGGAGAGGCCACAACAGTGAGAGGCCTGCGTACCGCCAAAAAAATAAAAATAAAAAAAAAAGTAATACACCTGCATGGACGTACCTCCCAACATTCTATATCTGCACTTTTAATTAACAGAAAACATAAATTGAAGAAAAGGTTAATTTATATTAAAGTGGTAACCATTTGAGCTAAACTTAGTTATCAGTATGGCATGTCATTTCTATGGCCAAAAAGTGGGAAGTAGAAAAGGTTCGAATAACTGGCACAGGTTTGAATAACTGGTACAGGTGTGAATAACAGCGTGTCCACCAGCAATATATTTGCTTTATTTTTATGATTAAAGTCACTATACTCGAGATTTCTGGGCTCCTGGGACAAAGACTGCGATAATAATATGCTAATTCAAAGCCAATATGTCTCCTATGCAAAATACACATACTTCAAACTATTTATAAATGCAGTAGGACTTTCTGCATAGAAGTTTTCACATACATGTCTTTCATCTGTTTCATTTAACTGTGTTTGTATGGAACTGCCCAAATCGGGGACCAAACTCTCCATGTGTTACAGTACGTATGCCTACCACTACTTACCATTTTAGGTACAAACTCTTCAGGCTGAAATACAAGCCCTTAGACAACATACCCCAACCTTTCTAACTTTTTCACCAACATTCACTTAATATGCATTTTGTGCTGCCCTCAAATCAGATGCTTCTCTGAAAACACTCTTGGCACTTTCCCAGGTTGGTGCCTGTCAACGTCAAGGCCTATCTAAAGCGTCTCCTCCCAGGTAGCCTCTCTGGATATCCCCAGCCAAGGGTGACTTTGCACCTTAGTACTTCATACACGCCTCCCTTGTGGTACTTAACCTGCTTCTTTTAATTATGGCTTCCTTTGCATAGTTCTTTCCCTCAATATAGTAAATTGTACAAGTTTTGATGACGACACACAGGGGCAGAAGAAAGCTTCTGGCAGTGAGGATTATGTTCACTATCTTGATTGTAGTGATAGTCTCACAGGTGTAAACGGTTTGAAACCGTGCCCCATAGGGTTAAGAGAAACTGGTGATTACCAGAAATTGTTGAGCTTGTCTTAAAGAACAGCAGGTAAGGGAACCGCTTGTTAAAAACCCCTCTGCTTATAACCTGCCTTCACTGACCAAGCTCGCCTTAATTATTATTTAAGTTTATTTTATTTAAAAAAAAGTTTCAATGATGAGAAGAGTGAAACACTCTTCTTTATATTTTATCCTCTATTTATACTTTATTTCATATTCCCATATATCTTACACGTACCAGGATCTCCAAAATAATATATGTTAAAATAGGTTTGTATTATATTATTAGACATTCCTGCTCTGTTCCAGTTGTAAGTCTCAGCAAACATGTCTAGGCCTTTTCTGTAAAACGTTTCTAAGCCAGTTGGCAAGAGGATATATTCTGAAGAGTAACTGAAGATAAGTAATTCTTTTTGAGGATTCATTAAAAAAAAATAATAGCCTGGAGTAAATTTCAGAAATGAATAGCCTGATCCCTAAAGAAATTAATAAAATAAAAATGAAAACTACATAATAAGAGGTCTAGTTGAAGGAGTTAGGGATATTTAGCCTGGAGAAAAGAATACTTACGGTGAACATGATCGCTATCTTTAAATAATGGTAAGATTGTCATGCAAGTTGATGAGCAAACTTGCTCTGGATAGCGGCAGAGGGCTCAACTGCTGATAAATTGAAGTGTCCAAGAATGGAAAAGGCCTCCCTAAGAAAGGAAGAGGTGTGTAAGTGGAGACCAAATGCAGGCAGTCCTTGGTGATTTGTCCTGAGTGATTTCTACTTGCTCAGTTGGGGATTAAATGATGGTTTTCTCTAATCCTGAAATTCTATGAAAGACTTCACATTGCAAAGTGTCCTGTCACCACTTGGCAAATCAATACATCAGATCCTACCCTTAAGGAAATTAATCAGCATAATTCAAATTAGGCACTTTAAGGGATGCCCTAAATAAGTCATCACTGCAGTACCACACATTGTATCAGAGTGACAGGAAGAGGTAAAATTTCCCACAAAACACTAAACTGATACTGAAGATGCAGCCTGTTCAAAACCAAGATCTGACCTGTCTGGAAAAAAGCACAAGGAGAGGTTCCATTGAATAAGGACGGAGGCCATTTGCATATTCCAAAAGAGTCTGAAAATCCCATTTCCCCATGCCTACCCCTCTCATTGCCTCATTTTTCAGAAATACTTACACGTCAGACATAAGAACAGTAGTCTGATTTACACAATTTTGTGGCATATTATAAAAATTTTTTATGAAACTTAAACCAAAACCAGTTGGCTTAAAGGAGATGACAAATGTTAAATATACTGTTAGACACTGACTGCTTTTACAGCTATAAGAAAGGTTACAATAATCACAGCAAGCTTCAAAGCCAGGAAAACTTTGTTATTAATTTCAAAATGTCTTCTATTTGCTTCTCATTGTTCCCATTCTATATAACCCAAAAGAATATAGGAAAAGAAAGACAAATTATCAGGACAATGTCTTCACAATATAAATTCCTGAGATTATTAGCTAGAATGTAAAATTTTTTCCAGATCAGCTATTAATACCCATCATACCTATTTACAGACACTATTAGGTTTAACATTAGTAAATTCTCACCAAACATGGACAAAAGTCAACTGATGACAGAACGAATTTGGAGTTTATCCATTTAAAAATCTAATCTCCACACAGCATCCCATTATTTGCTATATTCTACACTGTCAGGTGATTTATTTTTAAAGGTCATTTTGAATATTCTCAGCCACTTGGCCCATTTTAAAAGCTACACTTGATTAAATGTGGGCAACAAGTTCATCGTAAATATTACTGAGGTCATCTGAAGAAGTAAACAGATTACAAATTCAAAAACAAATGTCTTTGGATTCCTTTTCTTTTGCTCCACATGGGTATAACTATCTCGAAATTTGTACACATGTGCATTAGTGACCTACGCAAAATTTAGATGCATCGGGGATATTACACCAAGCTATGGAGCCACTGACCATGATCTTTCTGAAAACAATTACATATGCCTGTAATAAACTGCATCAATAGCAGTCAATTATCTCAAGAACACTCTACTAACCCTTGTCACAAATGTATTGCTGTGCATCAGATTTTTTTTCAACAATTGAATTATTCTCAAAACTTAGTGTTGCTTCACATCCTAAAAATAGTTCCAGTTCTCTCCTGTAACCCTGCTCTGTTCCCAGGAGGCAGGGCAGTGCTATAAACAATGCTTCATTTTTTACAGATGAAGAAACAGTGAAATATAACAGAGGTACAGTCACTTGGCCTGAATCATTCTGAAAATCAATAATGAGGCAAGCAATAAACTAGTGGGGATCAGGGTTTCCCATCAGCCATTCTGGTGTCCTCTGCACCCCTGGCGTGGGCTCTAATGAGCACACCCTCTCGATGCGGGCACAAAAGATATTTGAAATCCCCATTTTACCCCCCAAAATCTCTATTTCTCCCAAAGAAAATTAATTCAATGTTTCTAACCCTGGATTTTTCCCTTGCTTAGAGAAATGGGGATTATTCAAAATGTAAGCATCAGGAGAAAAAAGAAAAATATAGTTTGATAATTGTTCCTTGGATAATGAGAAGCTGAACTTCCCATGACCTGTCCATAAAGTCTCAGGGCCAGCCATCAGGATTGTCCCATGGGCCACTACTGAGTTGCAACGCCAGATTTCATCACTAGCTTCAAATGACAGGAAAAGATTCACCCCCAGCCTTTGCTTCTTCATTTTTCTTTGCCTCCATAGGGCAAGCGTCTTCAAAGGAGGAAAGGAATATATACAGTACTCGCTCTTTTCTGCTAATTCATCCAAGCAGGCCCACCAAGAAACAACTCTTCCTCACACCCCACCCTCCTGAGCAATGACCATCCTCACACTGCTTTCCTTTTCAGAGCACCCTGAACAAAAGACATCCAAAGAAAACTGTCCTGAACAAAAGATCCTAGTTCAACTCTAAACTTCTCTGTCCAACTGTAGGAAAAAATTACCTCAAGATGACTCCATCTGTGCCCTGGCTATAAAAACAAAACGGGAAGTGCAGAGCCCAAGGAGGCGCTGACTATGGCTTCAAGAAGTGTCTGTGATCGCAGCGTGGATCGGTGAGGCAGCTGTTTCCTGGAGAACTTCTTTACAAAACCAAAGAAGCAGTTAAGGGTGAGCAGACTGATGGACTGGGTGTGTGGGAGAGCAGGACTTCATGCCCTGTGTGGTTCTGATGACCCCTTCTCTTACACTGGGTCAAATGTCTTTTCTCACCATGTAGACAGTAAGCTTCTTGAGAATTATGACTTTAAGCATTCACCAAATATCTATTGTGTGCCTACTGCATACCACGCACTGTGTTTACCATACTTTTGTAAAAGTATAAACCATCCTAACCCACTAGAAATTTTATAACAAAAATTATCAGTTAAAAAATGAAAAATTCATTTAAATAAGATTAAAAATATACATTCCAAATATAATTTGTGGTAATCTCTTCACTTTAACAAGCTTAGCAATGCATTTTACAATAATATGCGTCATTTGTAAACCATCTTTTTTTCCTCCCCATAAAAAAATAGCCAGGACCTGATTCTACAGGTATGAAGAGTGGAAATGCTGAACCATAAAGAGGAACTTTTTTAAAAAAACTAATGCTATGGGGAATTCCCTGGCAGTCCAGTGGTTAGGACTCCGTGCTCTCACTGCTGAGGGCCCAGGTTCAATCCCTGATAGGGGAACTAAGATCCCACAAGCTGTGCGGCACAGCCAAAATACAAAAAACCAGAAAAACTAATGCTATAATATAATATATATATATATAATATAATTAGAAAATAGCATTTTCTAATGCTATATAGCATTAGAAAAACTAATGCTATAATATTTATAATAAGGTAAAACTACCTTACTAAGAAAAAAAATATATATATATATATAATGGGATATTTTCATTATTGATTTAGTAAGATTTTGCAATGCTTCTATAACTGTTATTTGGGTTGAGAGACCCAATTAAAAAGTAGAAATTCCTAAAAACACTAGAAAGTAGTACAGTGGCTGAATCTGCCATAAAAAGTTTCTAAATTAATCCACTAGAATGTAAACGCCATGAGGACAGGGAATTTTTTTTTCACTATTTTGTTCACTGATGAATCCCCAGTGTCTAGAATAGCACTTTTTCCTGAGTAGGTGCTTAATAAGTTTTTGTTGAATTAATAACTGTTTGTTTAAAAGTCAGCAGTCCCATATATACACTACCAAATGTAAAATCAATAGCTAGTGGGAAGCAGCTGCATAGCACAGGGAGATCAGCTGGTGCTTTGTGACCACCTAGAGGGGTGGGATAGGGAGGGTGGGAGGGAGACGCAAGAGGGAGGAGATATGGGGACATATGTATATGTATAGCTGATCCACTTTGTTATAAAGTAGAAGCTAACACACCATTGTAAAGCAATTATACTCCAATAAAGATGTTTAAAAAAGCAAACAATAAAAGTCAGCACTCCCATGAACAGTTTAGCTGGTCTCCTAAGAAAGCCCAAGGCCCCAGGGGTAAATACTGATTCTCTGGCTCTTGCAATTTACGTAGAAGTTCAAGTTGGGTAATTCCAGCCTCAAAGCCTATTTTTAGACCAAAAACTCCAGAAGGATGATCCACAGAGAACCAGAGAATTTAGTTCACTTCACTAGTGTAGCACTGGCTGAGCTAAAGGAAAAACACCCCGAACTTTAATTGCTATTTGCATTTGTTAACTATTGAAAAACAAGTGCCTTCTGACTTCATTTCTTAAACCATTTCAATCAAATATGACTTCTATTGCCATTTCTTTTGATCCCACCTTTTCTTAATAATAATCATAGCTACCAGGTATCAAATGTTTACTGTGTGCTCATTGAGATTGGTATACACATTCTCATAAAAATTTCACAATGGCCCTTAAACAGATATTATCATCCTCATTTTGTAACCTCAGAAAGGTAACCGACCTTCATAAATTCCCCCAGCTGGTCATGGAGCTGGAATTCACCCAGTTCTGTGTGACTTCTAACAAGGCTCTTAACCCCTAGGGCTACCTGCGTTTCCCACTGGCAGATGTGCATAAACTGTTGTGGAGAACACTGTGCTAAGGGATAAAATCGTTGACGATTTTTTTAATTTTTGAAATAATTTTGATGTGTAAACAATTGCTTATGCTGCATGGAATGGTGAAAAGACCAAACGTTTCTGGAACTAAATGGCCCTGAGTTCAAATCCTGATTCACCATATCAGAGTGTCCTTGCAAAAACCACTTAACCTTTCTGAGTCTCCCTTTCCTTAAGTGTAACCATGAATATGGCAACAAATCTTCTCGGGTTTGTTACTGGAGAGTGCCTGGTCTGAAGCCTGCACAGACTAAGTGCTCTTCAAGCCTAAATTCCTTTCCTTCTAACGGATTTGCTAAATTGGCACTGTGGTGATTTTTTTAAGTGTTTAGTTCATCCTTGTAATACCATAATTACAGAATATAATGACACTGCATTCTCTATAACTACAAAGTAGAATTTATAAACTGATAAAATATGAGTTGGAAGAGGTTTTAGAGGCCATCTGTTCCCATCCTTTCCATTTCCAAGTCAAGTCCAGAGAGTTTAAAACGACCTGTTTCCAAGTTTTGAAGGAAAGTTAATTGCAAAGACACAACTAGACCTTACGTCCTCCGCCCCCCACTCCCACTATACCCCCCCCCATTTTTGCCTCACATTACACAGGCATGGCAACGCATGTCACTGTCAGACAATTAAGCAGTATAAAATAACCTCAGTTTAATTGCATCCAATTAACAAGCCCAATTAGTGTTTCATATGTACACTATTAAACTAGTTGTCTGGCTTCCAAAAGAAATAAAACATGTTTCAAATGAATGTAGCATTTTAGTGAACAAAGCTCCTTCCAATTTAAATTACCTTTCCTATAATCTTCTTTTTATGGAATTAGACCTAATCTCCATTTTAAAAGAAATACTTCCTGCGACTATGAGGATGAGAATTACTGTGCTGTATTTTACGTATCAAAATTTTCTTTCTCACTGAATACAGATGCTTTTCTTAGTATATGTGTGTGTTCACATGCACACACGTGCCCGTACACATATGCACGCCTACAGATCCCCAAGCAAGTACAAATGAGGGTGTGTCTACATTTACCTACTGCCTAGTTTCAAAAGTCCCATCTATTCGTTAAGCTTCTGAAATTAAGTGAATCTGCCACAGTGAGCTCCTGCTTTCTTTTTCAGAGAAAATGAAACCACCAAATAAATCTTTGTCCAAAAAACACTGCTTTTCAAATACACTGCAGTAGGCTATCTGTCCAGTATTGTCGTGCGTTAGGTACAATTGGGTATCAAATAAAAAGCAGCATTCTAATGAACCATGAAATGAATCATCGATTCATTTCTTAAATATTTATACCTGAAAACACAAATACCTTGTAATTCTAAGTATAACCATTTTTATAACTTGGTGTTTGATGGTCAACTTTCACTATTACATTTACGAGTGTTTTCTGGAGTAAAAAGTTTTGTAGTGGCACCGTACTTAAAATGTCGTGCAGAGTGACAATCTGCCATATCTATTTGGCCGCGTTTATCAAAATATTTTAATCACTCTTGTTGCTATTTTATAAGGTGCTTTAAATACATCCATTAACAGGATGAAAGAATTCCTATTGCTAGGCAGTAGTATCAATCTACTACCAAGTAGAAGTAAGAGAGTAGTTACTTCTCTTTTGGGCGTTACAGGAATTTTACTGCCCCTTAGCTATCAAGATATCCAACTCACATACCCTTTTTTAAAATTATTTATTTATTTATTTGGCTGCGCCGGGTCCTAGTTGCAGTACCCCCTATACCCTTATAATCTTTCTAAAACATACATATTATAGCATCACTCTTCTGCTCAAAAACCTTAAGTGAAATCCAGCTTTCTTAGGAGGGCTATACAGCCTCACAGGATCTGGAACCGATATGCCCTCCCAGGCTCACCTTGTTCTTTCCCTCCCGTAACTTTAACTATTCCCCACGACTCCAGATCAAATTATGCTGGGGCCCTCCCTTCCCTTTTTTTTTTTTTTTGCGGTACGTGGGCTTTTCACTGTTGTGGCCTCTCCCGTTGCGGAGCACAGGCTCCGGACGCGCAAGCTCAGCGGCCATGGCTCACGGGCCCAGCCGCTCCGCGGCATGTGGGATCTTCCCGGACGGGGGCACGAACCCGTGTCCCCTGCATCGGTAGGTGGACTCTCAACCACTGCGCCACCAGGGAAGCCCCTCTCCCTTCCCTTTTTGCTCACTGAAATTCTACTCAACTTTCAAAGGCCCCCAATCAAAAAATTCACATCTTCCCATAAAGACTTTCTAATCTTTCTTGTTGGAAAAAAATATGTCTTCATTTATACACTGCTTTCACTTGTTTTTTGGGGGGTTTTTTTTGTTTGTTTTTTTGCTGTAGCTATATGATTCCATTTATTTAACATTATTAATGTGAAGAAACTACAGAGATGGAGAACAAATTAATTATTGTCTAGATTTAGGGATGGTGGGGAGAAAGGAGATAGGTATGATCTATATCCACACCTCCTCGAGGCAGCACAAGGAACATCTTTCAGTTCTGTTTCTTGATTGCAGGGTAGTTACATGAATCTATACCTGTGGCAACAAGACATAGGAGTATACCATATAACAATATCAATTTCTTTGCTTTGGTATAATACTCTCATTCTAGAAGGCAGCCACTGGGAAAAAAACCAAGTGAAGAGTACATAGGACCTGTCTGTAGTACTTTTATAACTTTCTGTGACTCTGTAATTAGCTCAAATAAAATCACTAGTAAGTTTTAATAAAGTTTACTTAGAAGCCATATGCCTTCTCTAGACAGTAAAATTCTTGCGGTCAGGGATCTTTGTCCTTTTATTCTCTCAGTTACTCATTCTGACGCCCAGTATGACTCCACAGCTCAGGCTTGGGATTACTACATACCCTTTCTGCCACCTAAATAGCATTTTCTACATTATATAAATTTTAAAACAGGGAGAAAATAGTTAAATGATACAGCTGACAAAATGGAATATTAGTCCAAGGCTGCATAAAGGAATGCTGTATTTCAAGAACCTCTTTTTTTCTATTCTTTGCCTTCATACTCTTTTGTATGTATTACACTGATTCCTCATCATATGGAAAGTAAAAAAATCACATCCAAATTTCTCTAAACTTTCTGATATTTGCAAACATGTAGACAAATTATCTGGGGAATTGACTGTTTTAGTAGCTATTTAGAATCATACGGATCCAGCTCATGCAGGGCTCTAAAGATTAATCGGTTACTTCACACAGTGACCTTGTAGAGACTTTTGAATTTGCAGTTATTCATTAACTGAATCAATGATGCTGGCCAATTTGGTTAACTGGAGCCCCAAATAATTACTTTTTAAAACAAATTATTTATTCCTAAAAAAAATTATCTGCAAATAATTATACAACTAAACCCCTCAAACTAATGTCAGCACATAAAATCATAACAAATTTCCAGGGAGGTCATTTATGTGGAAGCATTGTGAAAAGACACATGCTATACATAAGCCTCCTCCAGCTTCTAGGCCCTGCCCCCCAAATTCCCTCTCCAATGATCAGTCTCTAACATGGCTAAGAGTAGGGTCATCACCTGCCCTGATGTGCCAAGGACAGTCTCCATTTATGCCAAGTTAGATAATGATTCATGTGGTCAACATGCCCACATGCTCTGGCCTCACCTTGCATTACCTCTCTTGTTATGTGCCCTCCAGCCCCACTGGCTTGCTTTCAACTCCTCAGAACACTGTATATCCCCCAACCTCAGCGCATTTGCATCGTTTCTTCTTTGTACAATATGCTCCCTCTCCCCACCCACCTTTTTCTTCTCTTATTTATCCTGCAGTCTCAGCCCAAACATCACCTCCTCAGAGAGACCTCTTCCTCACTCCCAGACAGAGGTGGTAGACCCCTTGTTATACACTCCTTTACATTTCTTCCGTAGTACTTATAACAAACCTCAGGATTACTATCTGTCAGCCCCACTAGACTACAAGCTCTTTTTCTGGTCTGGGTCATCATTATACCTTTGGTGTCTAGCACAAGGCCTGACCCATAGTAAATACTGGTTGAATGAATGGACGAATAAATTGCATTGATCAAGACAACGAGGGCACCTGTCATACTACTCTGAAGAAAGGGCTAAGATTAGAAGTGAGTGACAAGTCAAAAATGCTGGACATCCCTGAGTACTTCCTGACCTTACATCCAGCCACCTTGTGACCGAAGGGGTAGGTCAAACCCCACCTGCTTTCTGCCCAGAATTGTCTTAAGGCACACAAACATCATTTCCATTGTTTCTCTCCAAAGCACTTTCTTCAAATATGTCAAATGGTCAGACTCCAAATTTGTAACTGTTAGGAAATCTAACACTATGGACACTTGTGGGATAGATCACACATCACAGTTAATACCCCACATGATGGGTAATGGGAGTATATGTTAAGATTAGCAACGCATTATTTGGCCTGGGACAATAGTGACACAAAATATCAAGCAGTTCTGATTCTATTCGAAATGCAGTGTTTAAGACGGTATAGTCCTATATCTAACTTCATGCTAGTAGCCATGATCCACCTCAGAGAAACCAAAGATTGCACAGACCAAGTAAGCTGTGTCTTCTCCTTGTATATAAAGACCTGGGTGTTGCTTCACAGGAATAGACAAAATGCTGAAATATTTTTTCCAAATTATTTAGAGCCATCTCATAGCTACAAATACTGATTTATAACCTCCTTTTTGTTAGAGTTGCCATAAATAGCATATAGAAAGCAATGCTTTTGATTGTGATCAAATAACAGGAACAAACAGAAAATTACATCACTTACAAAATTTGCTTCAAATAAGCACAATCTTGTTTTCATAAAGTTTTCCCATTTTCCCTCCATCTTCTGTGTTCACCCACAACTTCAAACTTTGAGAAGACTCACTGGAACATTCACTATAGTTTTACTCAAAATTAATGAAGGCTCTGCCCCTGTGGTTACAGCAAAGCCATACACATGGTCTGAAGTTCCTTATGAAATCTGAAGTCCACTGAGTTGAGTTAGAAAACTGCCTCTGCTCCTTTTTATAATATCACTTAAAAAGGTACAATACTTACCTACCAAGTTTTAGCCAAAATATGGATTCACAATGAATTCATATATAAATACATTAACCAGAAGCATATCACTGTAATTGTCAGGTGAAGATGATTTAAATTGCAAACCATTTCTCCACCTACAGGTCTATTGCATAGACCTACAGAGAGTTCCGTTGATGTTGACTATGAACCAAACATGAAAACAGTGTTTATTTGTGATAGACATAGGTGATTAGTTTGATCCACCACCGTCTACACAGTTGATCTTAGCCACGTTCCCCTTATTACAATAATTACCACATCAGGTATTAAATTATTCCCTGTCTTAATGGATTACACTTTCCAAGCCAAATAACATTTTCTATAAGTCTTTAAAGCTACTTTCCGTATGTTGAAGCTTTCTGATTAATTTCAGCTAATTATTGATAACTCAAAAATCTAAAACCAACACAGATAGAGTACATGTTATTTGTTGTTGCTACTTGTTGAAATAAGTCCTGCTTCAAAAAACAAAATTGGTAAATTCTTAAAGATTCTTCATTTTAGACTGAATCAGCGTAAAAGATTCAGCCTAATTTTTTGAACAGTGACAAAGGGCCAAAAGCTCAAGCAGACACATGTACCATTATTCCACAAGGAACACCTGCATACACGTTGTCTCTGTTTTGGTTTCATAGTAACAAGAACATTTGTAAACACATCTCATGTAAATGGAGCCTGATCAATCAAAAGATTCTTCCGGCTAATCTTTCAATGTAGTCAAATAGCATGATTTCATTATGTGATAATATATACATAGTAAATTCACTTTTACATTCCATGTTTAAGAGAAATATAGACATGTTTTATCTATTCTAATGGTATTTTTCCAAAGACCTCCACAAGGATCTAACCAGTTAAAAATCACTTAGATCTTAATTTGTAATATCATTAATATATTACCATTTCAACATTGTCCCCAAATCAATTTCACATCAGTTTAATCATAAATACCCTTACATAAATAAAAGCAGTCTCTAATAAAGCCAACCACATAAAATACAATCACCATCACAGAAATATAGTCGCCAACAAGCAGATTTTGTTTTATACCTGACCTATGTTCAAAGCAAGAAACTCAGACAATTTTCAAAAGATTCACCATTGTAATATAACATTTTTCTGTATATAAGAAATATACTGCATTTCAAACCTAGTGGTCAAAAGGATTATGACACTTGAAGCACACTATCATTAAGGAGATGTTGGTAAATCCCGTTCACCTCAAAATGAAAATGCACAGTTTTCATCTGGTACCATGACTTCTTGGTGTTCCACAGGAATTTTGTCTGAATAATGAAAATGATATGTATTTTACTCACGTGGAGGGCATTTCTGTCTTGATAAACTATTTGGCCTATATCCTAAAAATCAAAACCAATCTACTCATTACACAATCTTCTTGGTTAAAATTTTGCTTTGGCACTCTTATAAGGTGAAAAAGCACAGGACATTTGCAAATTCTGATATATATATATGTGATATGAATATAATATATATAATATATACTACACATAATATATATGCAAATATTTTTTAAAACTTGATTTCCTCAAGGACAAATATCACCAAATATTACTATATCACTAGAGGAAATGTTTCTAATAAAGTTAAACTGCCTTTTTCTAGGAGGACAGATCATTGCAAATTTAATTAAAATGTATCTTATTAATATTTCAAGTAACTTCTGGGCTTGATTATGCACTACAGAAGAAACAACTGTACTGAAGAGAAAAATCAATAGCCCTTGACTAGGGCTCTGAGCATGCTAGAAAAACACAGCTCTCTTGTGACTTACCCAGGTCTAGCCTTTGGGGATGGGGGAGGGTACCAATATTAATTTGGAAGTAGACTGAATTATTTTTAAAATGGCAAAAAAAAGGAAGGAGAAAAATCAGTTCAAATTTTCCACTATAATGAAAGTACCGGAAACGAGCCTTTTTATGTTCATTTTAGGCCTAAGTAACTGTGCAGAGAGGAAGGCTTTTGCAATGTCAGTTGCACACTCCGCTTCCTGTGCGAATTCTAAACCATTACAGGTGTCCTAAACCCTCCAGCGAAACCTATCTGTTATCAGGGGAATCCTCCGGTCCCCTCAAAGCCATCCCCACTGCCCCCTACCCCGCACGTATTATTGCCCATCTCCTCCGAGTGCCTTTATTAAGGACCCTCTCTCTTCTCTGCACTCCCGAGGTTAAAGTACCCACTTTTCTTCGGCGTAGCATGTAAAAGCTTTCCCATTAGAGAGGACTAGTTCCTGCAGTCCTTTTTACTTAGATGCTTTCAAGTCAGACAAGAGCCACTTGAAGAAAACCCTCCTTCCCCCCTCCTTTTCCCCCACTGGAGCCACGTCCCTGAAGGACAACACCGAGGGACACTTCCTGACCTTCTATCCCCTCACCCAGTTTGGGCTTGGAGGGCTGGGGTCGCATTTTCTCGTGTCCTCTGCTGCACTGGATGTGTTATGTAAGAGGGACAGGACACGGGAGGCACATGCGTAAAAAGCGCACCGATCTGTGATAACAGCTGGGCTGGCAGAGCAGATCTGGAGTCTCCCCCACCAAATAAAACA
>NW_020172637.1:61358-61488 GCF_003031525.2 Neophocaena asiaeorientalis asiaeorientalis | reverse complement strand
GGAGCCGTTCTGCGGCCGGTGCACCCGCAAGCCGAGGGCGCCTCCGCCTGAACCTTCCATCGAGTCAGTCCCCTCCTTCCTCGCTTCCTTCCTTCTCTCGTTCCTTCCTTCCTTCCTCGCTCGCGAGGAG
>NW_020172637.1:60561-61333 GCF_003031525.2 Neophocaena asiaeorientalis asiaeorientalis | reverse complement strand
GGGGCCGTGGGGTCCGGCGGAGGCGATTTCGTGTAAAGTGAAACGAGCTCCTAATGCTAAAGGAGACAGGAAAAACACCGCGCCGAGGCCACTTACCGAGCCGAGGAACCTAGATTCCCGCCGCTCTGCTCGCCCGAATGGTCTGTCCACGCACCCCAAGGCTGCACCCAGCACCCCAAAGTCGAGACGTGCAGGAATATGGTTAACTGGCCGGGAGACCCTCCAAGTTGCTCCGGGCTCCCGGGAGCTTCAACGTCCAGGATACAACTTGGCCAAGACTTGTGCCACAGTCACCGAAGATGTTCCTGTGGAGACCCTCCTCCGGCGGGGAGAGACAGCGCTCGGCGGCGCCCCGCTCGCCTCCTCTCCACCCCCTCACCTCCAGCCCACCTCCCGCCGGCCGCCAGCCTCCGGGCCGCGAGCCCCTCGGGCGGCTGTCAGCTCCCGGCCGCCGCCGGGTGACAGGGGCGGGAGGAGGGCGCGACACGGCGGCCCGAGCCCAAGTGGGCGAGGGGGATCCTCGCAGCAGCAGCGGCGGCCGCTCACCTGGAAAGTCACCGCTGAGAAGAAGGAGGAGGAGGACGGTGAGGAGGAGGAGGAAGAGGAGGGAGAGGAGGAGGGGGAGGAAACCCCCCTGGTGCCCTTGTTCTCGCTGCCGCGGCGGCCGCTCCTCGCCAAGGCTGAGCGTGTCTGGTGGGGGGTGTCTGGTAGCATTTCCTTAAGGACAGAGGGAGGGCGGGCGCGGAGGGAGGGAAGCGATCCCGACCGCCTG
>NW_020172637.1:59677-60455 GCF_003031525.2 Neophocaena asiaeorientalis asiaeorientalis | reverse complement strand
AGCCAGCGACGTCATCGGATCCCCCAGCGCGTCCCAGGGAGGGAGGCTGAACCAGAAAAACCAGTCTGGAGCCGGCGAACAGAGAGGGTTGAGCGGCGTGCGGGGAGACTGGGGAGGGAGGCGACCGGGAGGGCAGGGCCGGGCCCTGCCAAGGCCGCTCCGGGCGGGAAGATCGCGGCCGCGCTCCCGCTCGCTCCGGTCGGGGATCTCCCCGGAGAGCCGGTCTCTACTTGTCTTGCAAAAAAAAAAACCTTGGGCGTCTTTAGGAGCCTGAGAATTTCCTTTAGGGATGTGGAAACCTCCTCCCCCCACCCCCATCTTCCCTATTCCCCAGATGATAGTTCCCTGTCTTGAAGACACACGGAATTATAGAATAATTAGTATTGTCTTTAAGATTTTGTCAGGGTACCTCTGATCCCTTTCCTCTCCCTCGCCCCCGCCTCTACTCACATTTATGCTATCGGTCAAGAAAAACAAAATCAGACTGTAGCTCCTGGCTGCATTTCTGGAGCTTTGCAAAGTGTTTTAGTAGCCCTTCCCTTGCCCCTGCGGAAGCACGAACTTTTCACGCGCTCGAAATGCCCCCATTGCCCTCCCCGGGGTCACTCCTCAGGGCTCCCTGGGCGCACCCAGTTCGGGGAACGCGGCCCGCCCTCGCCGGGGTATTCAAATCGGCTTGGGCAGCGGCGCGGGGAGCAGCTGCCGGTTTCCTGGTGGGCCGCGCTGGGACCTGGGGCGAAAAGCCGCCTCCAGCCTGCGCGCTTCCCTTCCTCCCAAG
>NW_020172637.1:52628-59555 GCF_003031525.2 Neophocaena asiaeorientalis asiaeorientalis | reverse complement strand
AGCGGAGCCGAGTTCCCGGGCGCCGCGGGCCGAAGCGGCCCTCCCCACCCAGCGGCCGCGCCGCCGCCCTGCCCCGGGCGGAGTAAACAAGAGACGCGCAAGATTTGACCTGGCGCGACCCGGATTTCTGGCCGGGGTTCCCCCTGAGCAGGTGACTCCGTGGGAGGGGTGGAAATTAGTCTCTGGAATTCCGGGCCAAAGACATTCACTGTGGTTCTGCTTTTAAGGCAGGTATTTCACCGACAACTGCGGAATGTTTTGCGTCTCAAGTTTCAGATTTCGCGGAAAGGGACCAAATGTCAAGGCATATCAAATATTCCTTTCCCTTTTCATTAAAAGCGAGTGCATTAAAAGGACAGCCCCTTTAATGACTGCGAGAATAGCACTGCCGGTTTCGTTTTTGTTTTGTTTTCATTTCGACCTATAATCAGTGTATTTCTGAGGTGCCCGAGCAATGGCGACATAGCCGCGAAGGGCGACTCTGCAAAATAAACCGGTGATACATTTTTTTTATCGATACTTTTTTTTCAAAGGAGAAAAATCTGAACTATTTGAAAGAAGTTGCACTGTGTCCTTTGAGACTGATCTCATTTAACTTCAGGGCCTACTTCCACTTAAGCGGCTTCTCCTTTCATTGTATAAGTTCTTTAATATTCAGCCTTTCTTGACTTGAAGCAATTAATAAAAACGCCCCCCTCATCATCATTTTCTCTTAAATGTACGCCATTGCATTTTTAAAACATCCACTTAAAACGCAAAACGTGATTTTCGAAAATTTTTTTCACTTCCAAACCCACCTGCTACATACTCCCAGAGCCCATTTTATTTAATTGCTTAATAGAGAAGATTAAGCACTTTCTTTAAGAATCCAATTTCCCTTCAGCACACACAACAGCAGCTGCCCAAGCTCCCAGAAACTGAGCAAGGAAAGTAGCAAGCAGCGTTTTGCTTCACAAGAATAAATATTAGTTGAAATCTTAAATGCCTATTTTAAAGGACTAGATTAAGTGGTATAATGTGAATATTAGGATATTTAGGTAATTCGTTTAAATATTTTTTTTAAAAAAAGCAAATAGACATCAGTTATGATGACCTAAGACCCCTAAAGACAGTCATAGTCAAACTTTGATTCTTACTGCCTTGTTCCAAAATCATCAAGCACTAAAGAAGATAGCCTGAATTGAGTTGAAGCACAAGTAAAAATATTTATGAATATGTGTAAACTAGGTGACATCCCCTCTGCTAGGAAGAATCACTGTCTTTAAGTAAAGGCATCCCTGTCTCCAGCCCCTAATGCTGACACATGTCTGTCTAGTTGCTTATATTTAAGGGCAATATGGTAACAGAAAAACTCCTCTCCCCAGAAAACTTCTGTAGTCAAAACCAAAACTGGCATTGGTAAACTGTGCACTCAGTCCTAAGGAGATCTATGGAAAGTGAGGTTGGCTGGAGCATAGCTGACCCTATCTAGCCACCCATATGGAGTATCACAACAAGGTAGGAACTTTCTTTTCATTACTTGTCTTTCTTATTACTTCTCAGTTTCAAAGGAAAGGGAAATCTGGTAATCTGGATTATGAGATATTAAGAAAGTAAAATAATTAATGTCCACATGGCAGTATGGAATTTTTACAGAGTCAGAAATCGCTTCGAACTGACAGCACTTTCATTCAAAAAATATGCGCTGAGTGCCTACTATGTGCTGAAGGTACTAGATACATCAGTGAACACATGGAAGATCTCTGCTGTCCTGTAGCTTGTATCCTAGTGGGGGGAAAGGAGATGGAGGAGGAACAGGATAGAAAATAGCCATAAGAAATAAATGGTAGAGAACTTCGGAAGATGAAAAGAATTACAGGGAAAAACAAAAATAGGGTAAAGGATATGTGTGGGGTGGGGTGGGGGTTCTGTATTAAATAGGAACGTCAGAATAGGACTCATTGAGAAGTGACATTCCTGCCAAGGCTTGAAGGAAATGATTTAGTAGTGGACAGACCTGGAGTAAAGAATTTTTCAGGACCAACTAAGATAAAGCTCTAAGACCAGAGCAAGCCTGGCATGTTTGTGGACCTTAAGAGAAACAGTGTGATGGGAACAGATGTGACAGCCAGTGAATAGAACAGCCTCCCAGGCCACTGTAAGGACTTTTCTCATTCAGGAAAAAGCTTGACAAAGGACAGATTTATGGCCATTGCCACCCAATCCCACTGAACCTGAACCTTTGTGGGCCCAGGAATCTGCATTTTAACAGATAATGCAGTTGACACTTATCCATTCTAAAGCTTGAGACCTACTGCCACAGAGCACGGAGGCTGATACACCCAGGCAGGAGAACTGGGTACCAGGAGCCATTGTACATAAAGCTTCCAGAACCAGGCAAGGCCGTGTTACTAATCAGGACTCTTTCAGTTGGCAAGTTTCAATCCTCAACTCAAATTAGCTTAATGAAAGGGACTTCACTGACTCACACAACTAGAATTTCACGGACTAAATTCCAACTCAGTGGGATCCTGAGGCTCAAATGATGTTACCCTGGTTCAGTCATTTCTCCTCTCACAGCTCTTTGTGTCTCTCTGCTTCATTTCTTTCTTCAGACAAACATTCTGCAGGGTGGTGGCAACAGTCCCAGATTATTGTTTTCCTGGGTTAGCAACCCCAGTAGGAAAAGACCTTCCCAGATAGCTCAGGCAGCCTTAGTAGTCAAGTCCTTGCACCTAAACCGATCACTGAGCTCTGGATGATGGGATGATCTGATTGGTCATATCTTTCCCTGGAGTAGGGATGTGGTCCTCATGGAAAGACAAGTTCCCAAAGGAAAGAAGAGGAGTTAGGTATTGGGGGTTGGAGGTGTCCACTAGTTTCCTTAAGTCTTTGGCCTTGGTTTCCCTATTTTTTTAAGTAAGGAAGTGGGTCAAGATGATGTGGCTGACTCCTTATGACTATACATTCTATATGAATCTCTGTAATAAATACCTCCACAAAACTGTGCAAAATGAATTAACTGGCATGCCATTCCCTCAGATAAATTTATAAAAAAGGTTTGCGATACTGGCAGCTATTAACATTGCAAAACTGGACTATACTTCCCTTATTTAAACGAAGCGTGTTCCTGGAACAAGTGGTAGCTGAACACCACAACCACGTTCCAACTCTGTTTCTACTCGCCTCCAGATTATGTGAGTTTAAGTACGCTTCCTCCTCTCAGCATCCAATAATCGTGGCCTCTTGATTTCTTTGTGGTCACCTGGGGTACAGAGCAAGGAATCTTGCTCTACACAAATGTATCTGTAAAATGCCAGACCCTGTTTGGCATGAGCATACAATTTTTTGTCTAATAATATGGCCCTATTTGGGGAAACTACTCCAAATCAGAAAGGATGTGGAAACTATGATGTAGTTCAAACTCTGGGCAGCCTCTGAATGAAATGCTATTTTCTTTAGAATTATAGTAGCTGCCTTCAACATTATGAGGTATATAACTAGTATTTAATATGTCCTATAAATGTCTTCAGTGTTCTTCAGGGTAATTGGGATCTCAGAAGATTTGGTTAGGATCCAAACACATACACATTCTGTATTTTAGCTCAGTGTTTGTTTTTTTTAATGAAAATGCCACACATCAAAAAGTGTTTACTTTGTTGGACAAACCAAATCGGTTCTCAAAAGATGACCGTCGCTTATGAAAAGTAATTATTCAGTAGCTCTAAAACAAACCACCTGAATGCTTATGACCAAGAAGGAAATCAAACTGTATCTAGTATTTACATTAGACACCAGTTTCATAATCACTGACTTGTGTGAAAACTGGTACAGAAATTCTGTAAACTCTTTGCTGTTTTTGATACCTGCTTTTTGTTCTGTTTTGTAAAAATGATAAACTTCAGAAAATAAAATGTAAGTGTTGCATAAAAAATATATATATATCCATAAAATACTAAAGGGGTACCTGCTATGGGGTTCTGATGAATAAATGGATTATAGCCTTGGGTCTTAATAAAGAGGCATGATTTAGAACTGCCTTCTAATGGATCTCCCACTTCCTACTCATCTGCTTTAATTGGTATATGGAGAAAAATTAAGCAGAATCATGATTTGTGTGGTGTGAAGAAGACTTAGGTCTCCAAAAATTAGTTGAAGAAAAGAATCTTGAGGGAGAATCAGCCTGTCTGTTGAATTGTTACTAGGATACAAGCCACTGTAATGCAGACCAGTCTCTTTATCCCACTATAACCTCCTTTGGTTGGGGAGTGGAAGGAGGGGGTGGTAATTAAGGACCAATCAGCTAAAGCCAGACTTATCGAGTGAGACGCAAGGTGACATCTGTTAGGATGAAGGATAAAGCTCTGATCCTCCTGCCTTTCGCAGGGTGGGTGGAGCCCAGAGATATCCAACCAACCACATGTCACCCCACACTCCAGAGTTTCTCTAGGTATATTCCAAAGACCACCTGTAGCAACATTTCTTGAAATGCCTATTTAAAAGTCTGGGCTGTCCCCTAAAGTTACAAATCAGAATCCTCAATGTTAGGCCTGCGAAACTCCTAAGTGAATAAGATTCCCCTGACTCCTATTCTCATTTAAGCTTGAGAACCACTGCTTTACACTTTACCTCTAAGACTGATCTGGGGCTGGCTGGCTGCCTGAGAACCCCCTTCTCCCCTCTTTATCACATTCCTCAGGTTTCATGTGATCCCTTTTGACAAGTTGGCCCTTTTTATTCTTCAAAGACATTCTCTTGGATCTTATTTTAACCAGATTTCATCTTTGTAAAAATATGTTAGAAAAGAAAAGGCCCCAGTGAATAAACCAGCCCTGGGGATAGGAAGGATGGAGAGCAGATGAAGGCCTGCTGGAGAACAGAATTAGGAATGTACAGGGGAGAAAATGGTGAGGGAGAGTTTAGTTGATGGGGATGAACAAGATGCAAACAAACTTTGATAATTTTCTGGTTTAGCTTGGGACTAGCCATGTCCACAGTTTCTGAAAGGGTACTGCACATTTCAGCAGTCCAAGCTGCTAGGGAAACTAGCTTCTTCATTCCTGAGAGCACTCAAGGTCTGTACACATCTGGTCTTTATCCTAAGGAAGACAAGTTCAGTGGTTTCTCATGGAAAACCTTCTTGAAGAGTAAAGAACAAAAATATCAGATTAGGTAACAGTCAGTAGCAGGAGTAGGACTCTGTCCAGGATTACTGAAGCCCAAATGCCCCCTTAGATATAGGGAAACGTAGGCTTACAATGCCTCATTAATAATTTAACAACATCAAATTAGACCTTCCCCACTCTACTCTCTTCCATCACCTCCCCACTCCAAAATAAGTCGTAGCTGAAATTCCTTCACTCAACAGTCGTCACTTGGGGTTAAGGCTTTGCACCTATAGAAATCTTCCATTTCAAGCCAAATACAAATAGTGAGGTCTTAATATCCTAAGCTCTTAATAAGTCATTAACTTCTTATGAGAGATTAATTTATTAAATTGCCTTTCCAGAGTGACAGCTACCTTAGGACACACACTGATTTATGTTGATAAAGCAAAAATGGGAATGATATTGGGGGCCTGGGTAAGACAGAGAGGCCAAAGCTTGGACAGAACTGCTATGGGCTAAACTAGAGGTCTAGGAATAGGAAATAGACTAAAGGGGAAAAGTTGTGGAAATATGAAGTGAGAGAGAGGCAAAGCAGAACAAGGTCTTTGGCACCCACTGAGGATGCCTCTGCTCAGGGCCCATGGAGAGGGCACCATGATGAGCTGCGCTTCTCAGGGAGCAGTGAGGTGGGTGGCTCTGTCAGCCCAAAGTATATGTCCCGCTCTCACCTTGAGCTAGAGGGAGACTTGTCTTCCCTCTCTAGGCCTCCACTTCCTCATCCAAACAACAAAGGGATCCCCTTCTAACCACAGATTCTGAAATTTGAACTCCTGGCAATCCAGCAGGGTCAGAAGGGAGGGAACAAGAAGAGAGGGGAGCAGGAGAAAAATAGGGGAAAGAGCTTATCAAGGACCTTTGCATTCCTCCCAAGCTATTGAGTTGTTTCTTAGGGCAAAACCTCAGTTTCTAGTTCGAAAGAAATTGATCTATTTGGGAGGATGGATAAATAATGGGTAATATGATACAAATAGATGGAGACATATACCATGTTCTTGGATTGGAAGAATCAACATTGTGAACATGGCTGTACTACCCAAAGCAATCTACAGATTCAATGCAATCCCTATCAAACTACCCCTGGCATTTTTCACAGAACTAGAACAAAAAATTTCACAATTTGTATGGAAACACAGAAGACCCCGAAGAGCCAAAGCAATCTTGAGAAAGAAAAACAGAGCTGGAGGAATCAGGATCCCTGACTTCAGACTATACTACAAAGCTACAGTAAACAAGACAGTATGGTACTGGCACAGAAACAGATATATAGATCAATGGAACAGGATAGAAAGCCCAGAGATAAACCCATGCACATGTGGCACTTTATCTTTGATAAAGGAGGCAAGAATATACAGTGGAAAAAAGACAGCCTCTTTAATAAGTGGTGCTGGGAAAACTGGACAGCTACATGTAAAATAGTGAAATTAGAACACTCCCTAACACCATACACAAAAATAAACTCAAAATGGATTAAAGGCCTAAATGTAAGGCCAGACACTTTCAAACTCTTAGATGAAAACATAGGCAGAACACTCTATGACATAAATCACAGCAAGATCCTTTTTGACCCACCTCCTAGAGGAATGGAAATAAAAACAAAAATACACAAATGGAGCCTAATGAAACGTAAAAGCTCTCGCACAGCAAGGGAAACCATAAACAAGATGAAAAGACAACCCTCGGAATGGGAGAAAATATTTGCAAATGAAGCAACGGACAAAGGATTAATCTCCAAAATTTACAAGCAGCTCAAAATCAAAAAAACAAGCAACCCAATCCAAAA
>NW_020172637.1:8787-52517 GCF_003031525.2 Neophocaena asiaeorientalis asiaeorientalis | reverse complement strand
GAATGTAAATTGATACAGCCACTATGGAGAACAGTATGGAGGTTCCTTAAAAAACTAAAAATAGAAGTACCATATGACACAGCAATCCCACTACTGGGCATATACCCTGAGAAAATCATAATTCAAAAAGAGTCATGTACCAAAATGTTCATTGCAGCTCTATTTACAATAGCCAGGACATGGAAGCAACCTAAGTGTCCATCAACAGATGAATGGATAAAGAAGATGTGGTACATATATACAATGGAATATTACTCAGCCATAAAAAGAAACAAAATTGAGTTATTTGTAGTGAGGTGGACGGACCTAGCGTCTGTCATACAGAGTGAAGTAAGTCAGAAAGAGAAAAACAAATACCGTATGCTAACACATATATGTGGAATCTAAGGGAAAAAAAAAAAAGGTCATGCAAAACCTAGGGGTAAGACGGGAATAAAGACGCAGACCTACTAGAGAATGGACTTGAGGATATGGGGAGGGGGAAGGGTAAGCTGTGACAAAGTGAGAGAGTGGCATGGACATATATACACCACCAAACATAAAATAGATAGCTAGTGGGAAGCAGCCGCATAGCACAGGGAGACCAGCTCCATGCTTTGTGACCACCTAGAGGGGTGGGATAGGGATGGGGGGAGGGAGGGAGACGAAAGAGGGAGGAGATATTTGGATATATGTATAACTGATTCACTTTGTTATAAAGCAGAAACTAACACACCACTGTAAAGCAATTATACTCCAATAAAGATATTAAAAAAATAATAATAATGGGTATGGATAAGGGGATAGAGATTTTGGTTTAAACCTATGCTATATAAATTCAATGTGCTGTATGCCTAGAAATGAGAAGAATTTTTTCCCATTATCAGCCTTAAAACGTTTTAGGGAAAAAAGTGTTTTTCTTGAATTTATCCAATGAAGCCTTTTATTGGTACCTAAATCCTTACACTTAGGTTATTTCTGAGAATAGTGACTTGACCCACTCCCAATCTATCCACTGATCAGATCTTACCCTCTTTTATATAGCTTGGAATCTGAGTTAAGAGGAGAAAAAGAAGTCAAATAGTTGTCACAAAGCTTGAGTAGTGACTCAGGCCCTTAGCTAGACACTTTATGTAAAATAAGGTAGCATGTTAAAAGCCTTACGTCAAAGAGGAGATGTACTAGTAGAGGATATTAGCTGAGACCCAGAGGAGGACACTCTCAGCAAAGAAGGAGATAGCAAAATTACATAGATGTTCAGCAGGGGCGTTCATCAAGCTGTTACTTCAGTAGCAACACAGTGCAGGGCATAACCACTGAGATGGTCCCATGCAACCATCAGTGTGCGTCATGAGCTCAAACCATGGAGAGGAGGGTGTCATCGCAATACATTTTGCATAAGGAAAGGAAGAAATGCATGATCGTTTAGAAAGATTTCCACAAGAGAAAATTAAAGTTATTTTTAAAATATTTTGTAGCTAAGAGGGTTAAGATTCAATTATCTGAAAAGTCCACCTACATAGATGAGACCATTCTCATTGATTTTCATAGAGTATAGCAGTACCGGAAAGCTAATTATTTGGTTTATATCTTTTTAAAAAATTTTATATGGAGGAGCCACTTATTCAGTATGTCATTTCCCATTGACATTCCTGCCTATATAGATGAATATGTCAAAAGGCTCTGTCCCAGCAAACTGACATACTTCATGTCCCCCTAGTGCCCTCTAATTTTATCTATCATTGTCTTCTATTTCTCCTGATCTAGACTGTGGAATCCTCAATTAGCAGAGACTGTGTCAGCTATGCATTGGGGTGAATAAATGCAATAAATTTTAAAGTTAGTGTTTTACACCTGCCTTCTTACCTTTCCCTGGCCGCTATGTACAAGCCATGGCATGGCCTTAGCCAAATAAAGTCTCCTATAATGACACAGATAGGATCAGAGTTAAAACAGATCTACATTAAAAAGAATAATATGTGGCTTTGGGAAAGCAGCCTGTTCTGCTGTTGATCTTAGATCTGTCCTTTAAGGCAATAATTACTTTCGCACAATCAAAGATTTTGTGCTGAGCATTAGGGTTGCCTGGCAAAGCACCAAGCTTACGAAATGCCATGCACATAGACTGGGCATTGTTGGACTGATACAGCAGTTAGTATTATTTTTAAATTTAGGTACACAAAATGAACACATTGGGGCTTCCCTGGTGGCGCAGTGGTTGAGAGTCCGCCTGCTGATGCAGGGGATACGAGTTCGTGCCCCAGTCTGGGAAGATCCCACATGCCGCGGAGCGGCTGGGCCCGTGAGCCATGGCTGCTGAGCCTGCGCGTCCGGAGCCTGCGCGTCCGAGCCTGCGCTCCGCAATGGGAGAAAAAAAAAAAAAAAAGAACACATTGTAAGTATATAACTAGATCGCTTTTTGCATATACCTATGTGTGCGTTTGTATAACCATTACCGTGATCAAGATGGAGGATGTTTTTAACACTGCAAGATGATTTCTTGTGGCTTTTCCCAGTTATTATACCCCTGAGGTAATCAGCATTCTAACTTCTATCTCCATAGATTAGTTTTTGAGTGAAGACATCTGTCATCTATCCATGTATCTATTTTTTTGTTCCCAAAATTAATGTATCAAGTGCCCATGTGGTGGGTACTATTTGGTAGCTAGAGATATAGGGATAAACAAGGCAGACGAGGCCTCTGGGCTCTGTGGGGCTCACATTCTGGTTGGGGAACTGATAGTAGACAAGTTAACAAGATAGTTCTAAATCATGAAAAAAGTCATGAAGAATGAAACAAGGTAATCGATAGACAGTAGATAGGTAAGGTAGAGAAATACTGGATGGGGGTGGGGAGTATCCGCAGAGGTGACATTTGCTCTGAGAACTGACCTAAGAGCAGGGAAAGAGAGCCCCAGGACGAGGGAACTGAAGGTGTAAAGTCCCTAAGACAAGAAGAAGCTCTGAGAATCGTGACAGATGATGTAAGAGAAGCCACCAGGAGCCAGAGGAACATGCCTTTTTGGGGTAAGTGACTTTAAAAAAGGGGACAGACATTGGAGATTTTAAAAATATATGTATGATATATTCTTTTAACTAACTTTTAAAACTTTTCCCATAAAGAACCTTCTGTAAATAAGTAGTGGCTGCTGGATATGACTTGCAACTGGGTGGCAGGTCAGCAAGGAAAGAATTCCAAAGCAGAGGACTTTCTGAAAGCGTAATTATACACTTTGAACATAATAAAAAGAAAATAGTTTTTAAGGTAGCAAATCCTAAAGAGAATTTGGATAATGTGGGTGCTATTCTTCACATTTTTCTACGGCTAATTAGAAAGAACTGGGAAACACATAATGCTGCCCACAGCCTTGCCAACCCATTATGGGCACTTCTAATTTCAGATAAATGAAGCCCTTGGTTACCACCCCCAGCTCGTCTCAGACATTCATTGTGTTATCAGAGTAGATGAGTAAAAATAATAGCCTTCTGAATATCTATTAAGGGTAACTTTCTCTTATTAGCGAATACTTAAGTTCAAATTATGTCTCCATGTTAATGAAGCAACTCCCAAATTCACTTTGCTCTTGAAAATCTAATTTTTCAATTTTTCCCCTTTATACAGAAAATGTGATATTTGGCTGGGCGGCTTAGAAAACCACCATTTTCATGTGTGTGTAACTACAAAAAATGTGATTATATAAAATTTCAGTTGGGATTGACATATATACACTAATATGTATAAAATGGATAACTAATAAGAACCTGCTGTATAAAAAAATAAATAAAATTCAAACATTCAAAAAAAATTTCAGGTATATATATATGCACACATATATATCTTCTCTTTAGTCAACAATATATATTTCTCATTTTAAAAAGCATTTCTAATATTTACTGGTCCAAATGTGTAGAAACAAATATATGCTAAAAACAAATAGCCAGGTATCACCTTAAAAACATCCCTTATTAATTAAAACCATGATGTTATTTGAAAACAAACACTGTGAGATATACATGCTGGGAAATACTAAATTTCATTGTCAGGGTGAAATTTGAGGAAGGAAAAAATCAAGACAACTTACATTTGAGTTTAAGTTCTCAATAAGTGATTTCATCGCTAGGTTCATTCACATAAATATAATAGCAGTGTTTGCAAAAAGCACCCCCCCCAAAAAAAAACCTAAATGAAAGCAGAAATGAAGAAAATGTGCATGATTTTAAATATCAAAATGTTTGAAAGCATAAAGCTATATGGTTGAATTTTCTATTATTATGGAGGTTTGGTTTTATATGGAAAAAATTGAAAGGCTATTACTGGATTAGGTGGTTCAGAAGTTAGAAGAGAAGCTGCCACTCATTTTGGTTTATTTCTTCAATCATTCCAGGATCCCATGAACCGCTTCCTCCCTCATCAGACCTCACAAGATCAGAGATTAACATGCAGCTGCTTATAGCCTAAGGAGGAGGCCAGCTGGTACAGGGGAAAGCACACACAGGAGAGGTGGTCCTATTTGGAAGGCAGTCTACTGATATTATTAAGACCTCTAGTGAGAGACCCAAGTCCAAATCCGAAAACCCTCATTTACCTGAGGTCAATTTGCACAAATACCTTAACGTCTCTGAGAGCCTATTCTCCTGCAAAATTGGGACAATAGTATTTATTTCAGTGTTACTGCAACAGATAACTGGCATGCAGTAAGCACTTAATATGTGCTGGTTGTTTATATAAATATCTGTGGCTTGGCCACTAACTTCTTATGTGACTCTGAGTAAGCCATTAATCTCTGGGCCTAAGAATTCTTGTTTATAAACTGAGAGTTGAACAATGTGAGCCCGAAGTGTCCTTTTAACTCTAATATTCTGTAATTCTTACTATCTATGTGTCCTCAGTTTCCTCATCTTTATAATGGGCATACTAAGAGCACCTACCTCACAGAATTTTTGAGAGAATAAAATGAATTAAGACAGGTAGAAATTCTTAGAACATTGCCTGGCACATACATGTTAGCCATGATGGTGATGATGATAATGATAACTCCATTGGTAAATAGTGTGATAGTTATAAAACATTTAGTATCTGATTGATCATATGATCTCTTCTTTCTGGAGTCAATGCCAGCTTTACCAAGATTTTATCCTCTAAAGTTCTTCAAGACTAAATGTATTCACTTCTCAGTAAGAAATAGAGATTTCCCAGTGTAGATACCCTGATCTGCTAACATCTTCATTTTTTCTTTTGGTAACAAAGTTTTAAAAGATTAATTGACTCACTTATCACCACCCTCTCTTTTTGTGAGTCTGAATATGAGTACTTTTTGTGTGCACTTCCGTCCTAAAAACCTATGGCACCAAAATCCTACACATATTGTCAAAGCTCACTAAATTTGCTTGGAGAGTTTCCTGCTTCAAATTATTTTAAATAAAACATAATTTCATCAAGTAACTCAAGCATGCTAATGTTTAACTGGCCCTTGAAGAAAAGTTTTGATTTATCCAGAACTGCGATTTGCATAGGTCATTTCCTCACTCTCCCTAACCTTTTTGTGAAATGCTACACACAATTAAATAAGCCAGTTAAGCCAAATGAACCGGTGAGTGCGTTATAAATAGCAACCAGAATTATACTTCAGATGTTAACTGGTTTGTCCTGATTCAATAATGAATTACATCATTTGACAAATGAGATAAGGCCTTCACCTTTATCTTTCTGATCCAAACTTCTAATAGTTGAAATGTACTATTACCATCTGTTGTCTGGCCTCTGAAATGCTCTGGTGATGTCTGCCTCATTTCAAGTAGTCAGAGCTTGTCTACCAAAAAAGCAATCTCCTAAGTGTCTTGATTGGCCGGCCCAGTGAGAAGGCTAAGAACCCAATGAACCACATGGAGACACAGCTCAAACTCTGTAGAAGTTTCCTCTAGTTCAAGGCAGACTCATTTTCTTAGTTTGTGTTGCAAAGAAATTGTCACTATCAAAGTTGTTTTTCTTTTGAATCTCAATCTTGAAAGATGCAATTCCTACACTTTTTAAGAATGTTTGGGCCTCTCTTAAGCTATTAGACACCCTTTACCAGATGGCCATCGTTTCAGTGCCTTTCATCCTCAGCGAAAATAATTTGAGGATGAAGCTGAGAGTGCTGTATAGCCTAGGGTTTTAACTCAGTGAAGCCGCACGAATCTGTTCTTTATCGTTCTTCATATTGCTCTAGGTTCTGGGAAAAGGCAAGATGAATCTTTCTGCTTTCAAGAAACTTACAATAAGGTAGGAAGGGCAGAGTAAACACACACAGAACCATAGCCAATAACATAGATGAAGGCGAAAGTAAGCGCCAAACAGAATGGCACAGATTATAAGTGTGATCAGTTCCTTGGTATGTATAAAAGAACATTTAAAAAGGCAAAATTTAGGAAAACAAAAAGAAATGAAATGCAAATAACAAGATAGAGAGTGACTCTAGAGTTGAAAAGGATCTGTCTTGGTAGGTTTGAGCAGTGTACAAATGCCAAGCCCGGGCAAAACAGGAGTTTCCAATAATAATGTCGGCAGCATTCATTACTAGACATATCCAAAAGACAGTTGATTTTAGGTCCCTGTTGGTCTGTGGGGAGGCTGAGAGCAAGAGAAGTTACATAACCTACCCATAATGACCCAGCCAGCAAGTGAGAGCTGAGATTCAAGTCCAGAAGTAAGGGCTCGAAAGCTATGGCCCAGACTTCACAAATCCGTTTAGTAACCACATTTCCCTTTGATTGACTTTACTGAAGTGACCATACATTTGAGAGTGAAAGGAGAAGCTATGAATAAACAAGCTTGGGCAACTGGCATGAACCAAGACAGTCCAGGGCCAACTGGCATGTATGGTCACCCTCTCTCTTCATCTCTCCACTCCCAGCCATCTATCAGACACTCTTCTGGCCAGGTGCTGATTTCTTGGACTAAATTGATTAAAGTCTTATAATTCTAGGAAGTCTTCCATTTTCAAAGATCCCACAAAGAAATAGTTCCAATCAAATCATTCACTGACAGTGAAATTTCAAGTAGTCAGGTGTCTGATAATGAGAACTATTTCAAAACAACAGTATTTTCCTGGCATCTGTCAAATCACCCCTCTCCTATGAGACTTAGCCAGCTGGGTGTTTAAGAATTATTGGTCAGCTATGTACTACATGTATTGATGGATTTACAGGTAAAAACTTTAAATTAACGAGGTAGGCGTTCTGCCCGAGATGTTTAGCACTACCCAGACCTCTGTTAGAGTTTCATTTCCAGTTCAGAGCTCATTAACAGAATGAAAAATATGGAAATTTGGAGAGATTCAGAAGAGACTAAAGACTAAAATGAAATTATACCTATGTTGAAATGTTTAAAGCTACCAAAATGTAATGTGTTTCAATAAAATGGTATATGTCCTCAACACAGCCAAGTTCATAAATGTGTAGTAGAAGCAGAATGACAGATTACCAAATGCCTGTGTATCATTTGCATAAAATTTAAGTTAAAACTCATTTCCATCCCAAGTATATGTGACACCTAAATTAATATTCTACCTGTTTTGCTTTTATTTTAGAGTTTTGGCAATTTTAAATTTCTTTTTAATTTGCAAAAAAAATTAAAGGCTGTCTACCAGCAAAATTAATGGAAAAAAGGGCAAAGAAAGGAGGGGATAAAAGAAATACTAAAGGAGGAAATGGAAACAAGGAAAAACACCAACATATAGAAACATAAAAATACTCCAGCCAGGCTCAGAGAACCAGCATCCTTGGCAGCAAGTGTTGTTAAACATCGGAACGGGTTGCTGAGGGAGGTGAGGGAATCTCCCTTTCCCAGAAGTCTTTAAAAATAGCATCACATCTGTTGGGATAGAATAATGGTGGTACTGCCTGACTAAACAGCTTCTCAAGCAAACCCATAGGCTGGTAATTCTACCACTTCTATTTCTAATTGTGAAAAAGTAACAAATAACTTCAGTTCACCTAGCAAACTGGGACTTACAACGACTATCAATTTAATTGCGTTATAAAAGAGTTTTCATTAGGTTTTGCAATGCAAAGATAGATAACTAAATTATTCGGGATATAGTTTAATGTACAGCAAAGGCTCAAAACTTACTTACCCTTTTGTAATATTTTCCCAAAACATTATGAAACCAGAAAGGTACTCAGTTTTTGTCCTCACATGGAGGTTAGAGATAAGGCAATGTACAGAATCCTATATTTAATTTTTAATTTTAACTGAGTAGCACTTGCAGAGGTGAAGTTACAGGAGGGCTGGATTGGATAAACCTTCTTAAAAATTAGAGTCTTCCAGGCCGGTATCCCAAGAAGTAAAAGGATATTTGTTCCCTGGAGAGAATTTAGGTTGTGATCTGATGTATCTGCAGTGCCCCCTCCCTCAGTGATATTTTGCTTTATACTAAGCTATCAGATTATTTCCCCCACGTCATTTAATTGCACATATATTTGTTAAGCTCCTACTTTTTGTCAGGCAGTGTGCCAGGAATACAAAGAGAAAAGGATCACAACCCACGACCTTGAAGAACACAAAATCTAAAAACAGCAGTTGGGTCCAGGTATGGTAGGGCCTTCCACTAGTGTAATTTTGGATCTGCATTTTAAGAAAAGAATACAAAATTACAAACACAAAATTAAGAGTGAAAGTGAATATTTATCTCAAAGAGAAATCACAACAAACTACAAGTTTTAAAATTCGGACAAATTCCAGAAATATCACAAACTCGAGGGAAAACTATATTTTTTATTAGTTAACTACCTGGTTCACATCTATAATTCTATTTGTCTTACATTTTGGTTGCATACTGTTGACCACATGACAAGAATTTTGTTATATCATTTCCCATAGAATGATAATTCAGTTATTCCTCTGGTATGCTTGATCAAAATTTGTTTTCTTTCTGGTTCACAACTTGTTCATAATTAAAAGTAAATTTTCAGAATTGTCAAGTAGAGAAAAAACTCAATCAAGTTTCTTTCATACGTAAGCTGTAAGAGCTGTAAGATTCCAGGGCACTGCAAATTTTCTGATGTATGAATAATTTTAAATACTCTTTCAATTGATGATGGTGGTGAATCAGCTAGTCATTCGTGTCCTTTTTATAATGGTATATTGTGAATTTGATTTTGTCTCCATCAAAGCCAGTGTTGTGTATCTAATTTGAAAGACATTTAAATATTTTTCCAAGAAGTTCATGTAATTCACTCTTCTTCATTAATTAGATTATCAAAGAATAAATAGCCTGTTTAGTACTTTTAATTCAAAACTGATCTCTTCCTCTTAATGAATTATTGCTCTTTGTATTATCTGAAAGATGTTTTTGTTATAATTTACTTCTTGATATTAAAAGAATTTCTGTTGATTTTATCACTCGATTTTCTTTTATAGTCTTTTTTCATCTGGATTTTTTCTCAGTGCTTTAATAAATTAATTCATGGAAGTCATTGATTTCTCAGGTTTTTTTCAATTGAAAAGTTCCAAAACATCTACAAATTGCAGTTAAAATGACAGGGAAGTCTGGGACTTCCCTGGCGGTCCCATGGTTAAGACTCCGCGCTTCAAATGCAGGGGGCGCAGGTTCAATCCCTGCTCAGGGAACTAAGATCCCCATATGCCGCATGGTGAGGACAAAAAAAAAAAAACAGTACTTATGCTTTATCATCTTCTTGAGTAAATTTTTTACACCTAGTTTGTGTTTATAGTTCTCTTCCATGACTTTGAGAATATATTTTAGGGTCATTATATTGTAATGGACCACACTGCAAGACTTGAGCAGCTTTTCTGTGGGCAAGCAGTATTATTATCCTTAGACTCTTGAAAGAAATATTCTTGTTGGCATTTTAAAAAACGGCGGTATAATTATCACTCAATAAAATGCATAGATCATAGAGTTTAACTCAATGAGTTTTGACTAGACCCATGTAACCACCACCTAAAACAGGAGAAAGAATATTTCCACCATCCCAGGAAATTCCCTTTGTCTCTTTCCTATCGATTTCCCCTTCCCCATCCACCCTGACACCCAGAGCAATCATCTTCTGATTTCTGTCACTGTAATATACTTTGCCTGTTCTTGAACGTTATATAAATTGGACCGTATAGTATGTGATCTGTATCTGTCTCACCTTGCGCAGCATAGTGATTTTGGGCAACTATGTTGTTGCGTGTCTTGGTACCTTGCTCTGTTTTATGACTATGACTCCATTATTTAAATATACCACAATTATTCATTCTCCCATTGACAGACATTTGGGTTCTTTCCAGTTGAGGGCTATTATGAATAAAGTTGCTTTGAAAAGTCTTGTACAAGTCTTTGCGTGGACATAATATGTTTTCCTTTCTCTTGAGTAAATACCTGAGAATAGAATTCTGGGTCACAGGGTAGAAGTTTGTTTAACTGTATTAGAAACATGGAATATGTATTTAAAATATTCCATCTACAAGGAAAAAAACAAAAGAAAACATGTAACTGCTGTACAGTATCAACGCGGTCAATGAACCTGTGTTCTGTAAAAGCAGCTCTTCCTCCACCTGTGCTCCCTCTCCTGTTACTCTTCATCCACCGTCATTCACTGGTCCAGCCGTGCAGAATGATTTGCTGTTCTGTGAGTACGTGACTTAGTCTCTTCCCTGTAAGTCTGCCAGAAAGGTACCTCCTCTGGCTGGCTGCTGTTCTCTTCTCCTTTATCTGCCGTAGCTATCCTTAAAGACTTGACTTAATTATTTTTATCTCTGGAATGCCTTTATACCACCCTTCTCCAACCTCCCCACCATCACTATCAAGGCTGAATGAAGGGTCCCTCCTAGGTGCTCACATAGAAACTTGTGTTTTCCCCTGTAAGTGGAAGACTTGGTTATTTATCTCTGGTTATTTATCTATCTCCACCACTGGAGTGTAAGCTCCCCAAGGATAGAGTCCTGATCACAGCCAGAATCTAATATCCAGCAAAGTTCTTCACCCAGAGTAGTGCTCAACAAAACTTAGTTGAATCAATGAATAAACAGTTGAACAGGTCTGATGTTGTTGTTGGGGATGGAGAAGTTTCTCTATACCTGTGTGATATTCAAGTAGAAATAGGCAGTTGACAGTATAGGTCTGGAGTGTGAGTATTGGGCTTATGGTATGGGCAGGAGGTGGACTGGAGTATAGATAATAGGGACACTCGTTACTCTCAGTCATGTTGTACATAGGTAAGAGTTGAAAGTTTGGGATTGGATGAGCTTACCTGGGAGCAGGTGCCATTTTTGAAAGTAATTGAGAATGAGAGGAAGGGGCCAAATTGTAGTAGACTGTGGAGTAAATGGCAAGAGAGGAGAGAAATGCAAACTGTACGGACAGCTAACTCAAGAAATTTGGTGCTGAGATGTTGAGTAAAGCAATTAAGATAATATCCTAACAAGTAAATGAGATTGGATAGTGTCATGCTGTTTTCATTTTTGTTTTCACTAGTTTAAAAAAGAAAAGCCCATTGAGCCTATTTTCAAATTGAGAGTCACCAGAGTCATTATTTTGAAATATGATACCAAATGAGAAAAGCTTATTTTGTATAAAGTTTTTGCTGAGGTCTCACACCTTAGATCATGATTTGGGTTTTATTTTCCATCCTCAATGACCATATTTTCGTTTCAAGGCATTAATTTGGATTGGAGGTCAAAAGTATCTGGGTGGCTTAAAGCAGAAGCCTTTATCCATAATGAGTGCAACTGAGTGAAGGCTATATGAGAGGCTTGGATATCCACCAGGAACTCCATGTGCTTGCTCTACTGCTTGTATTAGCGAGAGAGACCATTTCATAATGGATTCTAGATAATGACATTTTGGAGCTGGAAATAAACTAAGACCATCTTGTCCAGCATCTTCCAGACTTTATTTCTTGTTCGGGACACAGCTTAGATATCATATCTTCTGGGAATTCTTCCTCAGGATGTGAATAAGTACACCTTAAAAAAAGTCACAGGCAAATTTTACATCCTCCTCTTGGAGTTTCATAATGTTTATTATTAAATGTACACATTAATTCTGCAGTCAATATTAAACCTGTTTAATATTGACTCACAAGGTAGTTTTCATCTTAGTTGAGCATGAAACCCTTATGTTCTTACTTTGTGGACACCTATAGGCATCTCATAGAACCTACTCTGAGAATCACTAACCTACTCTAATTCTTTCATTCAGACGGAGGTCTCATTCAATGTTTTTATCTCCTTGTTTCAGCTAATTAAACTTAGTAGCTTTTTATTTTATTATCTTTGTTGACTGGGATAATCTGGGCAGTTCTGTTCCACATGTTGGCTGAGTCTGCAGTTATCTGTGGCTTGACTTGGCTAGAACACCCAAGATGGCCCACTTTAATGCCTCGATAAGGAAGGATGTGAGGCCAAACTTAGCTTTGGATGCTGGAATGGTCGGGCCTCTCTCTCTCCATCTAGTTTCAGGATCTCTAGCTCTTCACGTGTGTTTACCATGTGATCTCCGCTTATGGTATCTTCATAGGGTAAGAAGATGACTTACATAGTGGCTCAGGGCTCCCAAATTATAAAAGCAGAATATTCTAAGGCCTTCTTAAGGTTTAGGCACAGAACTGGTACAGTATATCACTTTCATCACATTCTATTGGCTAAAGTGATCACAGGGCCAGCTCAGATTCAAGGGGAGCAGAAATAAACCACCTCTCCATGGTGGGGACAAAAAAAATTGCAGTCATATTTAATCCACCACACTTCTCATGGACTTTTGGCATCTTGTGAGATAAAGAATCTGTTCACTGACATTGGAAAAGTCCCCAGATAACTCAGGCTTCTTGGCACCACAGAGATGGCTGAGATCCATTGATGACTTTCCTGATATCCAGGATCAATGAATTAGGCAAATGGCCAGTAGGACACAGATCCAACCTACCAAGTAGGGGGAAGTTTGAAAGACTCACACCAGTGCTAATAATCTAAACCAGGGGGCCAAATCCACTCACTGTCTGTTTCAAAAAAGTTTTATTGGATCACTGCCATCCCCATTCATTTATGTATTGTTTATAGCTGCTTTTGTGTGGTAAAGTCAGAACTGAATAGTTGTGACAGTGACAATCTGGTCTGCTAAGCCTAAAATATATACTATCTGGCCCTTCATATAAAGAGTTTGTCACTCCCTGGTCTAGACTCTATAAGCATTGCATTACTAAATGACAGTTACATTATCATGAGATGACTCTATCCATATATCTTGGTCAATTCCAGCTGCTGCAACAAATATACCATAGACTGGATGGCTTAAAAAACAGAAATTTAATTTTGGCTTTAGAAGCTGGGAAGTCCAAGATCAAGGGGCTGGCTGATTCAGTTCCCGGCTCCATCCTCTTCCTGGTTTGCAGAATCATTGTCTTCTTACTGTAGCCTTACATGACACAGAGAGAGATCATCTCTTTTGTGTCTTTTCTTATAAAGGCACTAATCCCATTCATGAGGGCCCTACCCTCATGACCTGATTGCCTTCCAAAGACTCCTACCTCCAAATACCATCACATTAGGAATTAAGTCTTCAACATGTGAATTTGGGAGGATATAAACATTCAGTTCACAGCATCATACATTAGGAAATGCAAAATATTAGCAAACTGTAAAGCACTTTCCATGGATACAAATATTGTTTTGTGTTGTCACATGCATCAGCAGTTCATTATTTGTCAATGTGGATTGTATTTTATTTTTTATCCATTCACCTGTTGATGTATATTTAAGTCATTTGCAGTTTTTGATCATTACAAATAAAGCCTCTGTGAACATTCATATACAGGTTTTTGAAGAGATATATGCTGTTATTTCTCTTGAGTAAAAACCTAGAGCCAAAATGTCTGGATCATGTGATTGGTATATATTTAACTTCTTCAGAAACTGCTAAAATATTTTCCAAATATTTTACATTCCCATTAGCAGTTTATAAGAATTCTCCTTCTGCCACAGCCTTGTCAACACTTGGTGTGGTCAGTCCTTTAATTTTAACAATTGTAATAGGTATGTAGTGGTACCCTGTTGTGGTTTTAACTTGCATTTCTCTAATGACTAATGATGTTGGGCATCTTTTCACATGCTGATTAGCTGCAAAGTATCTTTTGAGATACTTTGGCCTATAAAGTATCTATGGAGAACTTTGGCCCATTTACAAAAACTGAGTTATTTCTTATTGTTGAGTTTTGAGAGTTCTTTAAATATTCTGAGTAGAATATTTTATCAGATACCTGATTTACAAATATTTTCTTCCAGTCTATGGCTTGTCTTTCATTCTCTTTTGATGAAGTTCAACATTTCCATTTTGTTTTCTTTTATGGATAATGCTTTTGTTGTCCTATCTAAGAAATCCTTGCCTAATCCAAGGTCACAAATGTTTCCAAACAGTGGTGATAAGAATGGAGAGAAATGTGAAGATTAAAGAATTATGTGAGAGTAAGGTCTACAGGACCCAGTTAAAGAGAAATAGGAATTAAGAATGATTCTCAATTATTTGGCCTGGGTGCTTAGGTGATGTCATTCAAAGGTATAGGGAAAGAGAACGGATTCAATGTGGCTATCTTGTGCTTGAGAGTTTGCAGGTATATAGTAAGTTTTTGGCATAACCTTGGTGCATAGTAATTGTTTGATTTTTAAAAATTAATAAATAAAGGAGTCAACTTTGTTAATTATTTCTTCAGCTGTTTTTATACTGAAGATGGAAAAGATAAGGAAAACTTCCTCTAAGGTCTAGAGAAGCCTGAATCAATTGCTGCTCTGGTAAATTCAAGAACTTCTATGTAGATTTGTCTAGAAATGAAACAATGTTATTATTAGTGAAATTTTGTTTTGTTCTAGACTCGCTCATTGTATTAAGCAGGTTGTAATAAACAATCCCCAAATCAGGTTTAATATGATAAAAATTCACTCTCTTGAAACCTTTCAAAGTTGGTCTAGTGGTTCCCCTTATCAGAGCTCCTGCTAGCTCAGTGATTTAAGCTCCTGCAATTTTATAAATCTGCTATCTTAGAGATGTGACTTCTGAGGGTGTCATATTAGATGATGGGGCTGAAGGATTGCTCAAGATATTTTAAGGAATATGCCTAGAAGGAGATTAAATCACCTTTGCCCACATTCCATTGACCAGACAGAGTCACATGGTCTCAACCCAATGCAAAGAGGCTGTTAGGGCTTCCCTGGTGACACAGTGGTTGAGAATCTGCCTGCCAATGCAGGGGACATGGGTTCAAGCCCTGGTCTGGGAAGATCCCACATGCCGCGGAGCAACTGGGCCCGTGAGCCACAATTACTGAGCCTGCGCGTCTGGAGCCTGTGCTCCGCAACAAGAGAGGCCGCGATAGGGAGAGGCCCGCGCACCACGATGAAGAGTGGCCCCCTCTTGCCACAACTAGAGAAAGCCCTCGTACAGAAATGAAGACCCAACACAGCCATAAAGAAATAAATAAATAAAAATTTTTTTTTAAAAAAAGGAGGCTGTTAAATCCAACCCTGTGTCTGCCTAGGAATAGGAACTAGGATAGATGACCATCTAGACAGTCTCTACAACAATTCAAAATCAAAGAGCTAGTTTTCAGGTAAGTGCTCAAATAACAAGTATACAATACCAATTGTCAACATTTGTGCTCCCATGCAGATGTATTGTTCAAAGAATGTATCATTTATTTTGTAATTCCAAAATAAGATCATACTAGTCTTTTCTACTCATTTAAGACATTTTGTTATTTGGATGCCAAAGCCTTGCTTAATTCTTCCAGAGAAATTCAAATCCTTATGCTAAAGATAATACTTAGTGGTTCTTTAATCCTGCATCAACTTTTAAAGTTTTGAAGCACTTTTCTCTTTGCTATAGAGACTTAAGAAAAGTTTCGTCAGGATAGAATAATTACTGCACTGTATCTAGATAGGTCAGGCTTTCCAATACTTAGTGGTTACTTAATCCTGCATCAGCTCTATGAGAATTTGCCATAACTACAGAGGAGAATTTGGCAAACTGAAAGAGACCTTCAAGAGATGTAGAACTCAGATGTTTCAAGTTACAAAATCTCAAATGTCGTTATTTTTTTTAAAAAAAAGTCTTTTTAGGGATATCCTAATTAAATAACATCTGGCATAATACATAAGAATTCCTTATGTTCACATAATATCTTATGTACATGTATTATCTTATTTAATTATCATAGTCACCCTAATATATTCTCTTTATTTGTCATCATAGCACCCAGATTTTCTATGGAGAATGCTACTCTTCACCTACTCTCAAGTTCCTACTGTTTGAGTGGAGCTGACTATACCTCTAATTTATGGGATGGACATATAGCCTGGACCGGGCCAATAAAACTTCACATCTGCCTTATTGCAAGGAGTAATTCAGAGATAAACACAACATCCAAGTCATGCTAATCAGAGTCATTGCCAATCAATGATTTAACTACTGTTGTAACAGTTGAGAAACAGACTTTCTCTTTCTGAAGCTCGCTGGATATAAGCTGGAGTTCTTGGTGGCCATCTCACTCCATGAGCAGAACCTGCCTGAGAGTTGGATCTAACAGAAGAAAGCAGAGCCACGGCATCGAGAGTGACTGTCTTAGTCTGTTCGGACTGCTGTAGCAAAATACCATAAACTGGGTGGTGTATAAACAACAGAAATTTATTTCTCTCTGTTCTGGAGGATGGGAAGTCCAAGGTCAAGTTGCTTGGCAGACTGATGTCTGGTGAGAACCTGCTTCCTAGTTCATAGATGTCATTTTCTTGTTGTGTCCTCACATGCAAGAAGGGGCAGGGGTGCTCTCTGTGGTCTCTTTTATTTATTTATATTTTGGTCACGCCACACGGCCTGCAGGATCTTAGTTCCCTGACCAGGGATTGAACCCCAGGCCCACGCCAGTGAGAGTGCCAAGTTTTAACCACTGGACTGCGAGGTAATTCCCTGGGGTCTCTTTTAAAACGCACTACCTTTTACCAGGTCACCTCAAGACCTTCATGCCCTAATCACCTGCCAAAAACCCCACCTCCAAATACCATCACACTGAGGATTAGGTTTCAAGATATGAGTTCTTGGGGGGACACAAGCTTTCAGTCTATGGCAGTGACTGAGTCCTCACTGATACTGTTTGAACCGGAATCCAGCCACACCAATGCAAGGCTACTCCTGGAGGGTCAATGCATTATTTTTGTTTCCTTTTGCCATTTTGAGCTGAGTATCTCTCATTTGCAACTGAAAGAATCCTATGCTTTTTGTTGAGCTGTTACTACTTTCCCTGTTTTATAGGAAAATAAACTGAGGTTTAGAGATCTTAAGCAACTTAATTGGTAGGGCAAAAGGAAAATTGACTGAAAGGGCAGTGCTCTAATTTTTTATTTAATTAAGATTCTTTTAAAGTTTTAAAGCACTTTTCTCTTTGCCATCAAGACTTAAAAGAGTTTCGTCAGGATATAATAATTACTGCACTGTATCTAGATAGGTCAGCCTTTCCAATATTTATTGGCAGTTGTTGTGTAGTATTTTGTTATTATAAATATGAATGCTGAGCCATTCCCAAGAAGTAAATAGTAAATTTAAGCACTTTATGAGCCGTATGATGGATGTCTCTGCTTCTGTTCTGTACTGTACTTGAAATGAAATTTTATCTACAGTTGAGCCCCATGTCTGATCTAAAATCAACAGAGAAGGTTTGAAATACTCAAATGTGTGCCTCTTATGAAATCTAGTGGTTTTAGAAAAAAGCATGTATGTACTGTATACTTCAAAATAACTAAATAACAGTATTCTTAATGGGAAAAAAATCCCATTTTTTCCTGGAACTGTGAATGGAAAACTCAACTGCATACCATTCCAATTCAAGGATCTGTAATCTTAGACCATTGAAGAGTTCCTCTTTCCAAGGAATGTTTCTCTGTGTGGTTTCTAAACCTCCTGACTTTTTGCAAAAATTTAGCATACCCTGGGAAGCTTAAGAGAAACAGCAATATAAGAATATCACGGGTCTTCTTGAGTTTTCATGTCTGACGCATAGTTCTTCCATTTTTATCTATCATATTTAGTCACACTCTTTACTTCATTTGCTTTTACTGAATCTTCAGAACAAAACAGCAAGCTATCAGGTAGTCATAAGGATTTCTTTTTCACAACAAATGTGGAGACAAAATTTGCTAGGTCTCAGCCATATGTACTACAGAAACATGTGGACAGCCAAGTTGTTAGGAATCTGGTGTTCTGCTTTACTCTTTTAAAAGTCAATGGTTATAATTTCAGAGCACTAGATTTAAGATTTTTCTTTTTATAATAATAATAATAGCAATAATTAACATTATAGAGTGTTACTTTGTAGTAATTAATATGCAAATAATATTATGCGGATTTTCTCCATCCTGACAATAGCCATTAATTTTATTTGAATTTCAAAGAAATTAAACAACTTTCTCAATTCAATCAACTAAAAAAAATAAAATAAAAATATAAGTCAAGAGTTATCATTTTAAACAAACTCTGTAGCATTCTATATGGTGTTTGTTTACCTTACTCAGATCGTTTCCTAATTGCCTGCTTCCTCCTGATGCCCTCTGAACAACATATGTGAATAAATAGCTCACACAGAGTCACAAAGAGGGTAGAGAGGGAAGTTAAGTTTCTTTAGCTGTTAAGTAGAAATACGAATGCCTTCCTCAGGGAATTTGTGCAGATTGAAAGGTTAAATGTTCTTTTCACCTTTACTGTTCAGTCCAAAACTAAGCACTGTAAATCTGTATGTGAATCTAAGATATTAAAGATAATTTAGTACCAGTTTCTTAACTCCTCCCCTCACATAAAAATTATGGAAATACGTTTAAAATCCAAGAACTAACACAACTACAGTCACCTGTAAAAAATAACCTGTGACAAATTAAAGTCAAGTTAGAACAAGAGTATTGTACAGTTAAACTGTATTAGCTACTATACACACACACATACACACACACACACACATAGTTTCAATTTAAGTTTAGCCAAATGGAGAAATCAGATTCGAGGAAAGCCCCTCTCCAATAGATGAAGATGTTAGAAAGTGATTTCTGTGGCAGTGTTCTGATGACTCATCCCTCAACTACCATGGTTTCTTAATTAATTTGAGATCTTTTAATTAGGTTCTTCCTCATCTTCACTTTAGCCCAGCATCTCTGGGTGGGATCCATCCCTCCTCTCCCCCACGCTCATCATCCCCAACCCCAGCCCAGGCAGCTGCCAGTTAAATCTTTTTTAATATAAATTTATCTATTCATTCAATCATTCATTCATTTATTCCTGGCTGCGCCGGGTCTTTGCCGCTGCACGTGGGCTCCCTCCAGCCACGGCGAGTGGGGGTCACTCCCCACCTAGGTGCGCAGGCCTCTCACCGCGGTGGCCTCTCCGGTTGCGGAGCGCGGGCTCCAGGCGCACGGGCTTCAGAATTTGCGGCACGTGGGCTTCAGCAGTTGTGGCGCACGGGCCCAGCCGCTCCGCGGCATGTGGGATCCTCCCGGACTAGGGCCCGAACCCGTGTCCCCCGCATTGGCAGGCGGACTCCCAACCACTGTGCCACCAGGGAAGTCCCTGCCAGTTTAATTGCCACCAGGAAAAGCTCTTCATCACCTAACCGCAAGGAGAGTCAAGTGGCAATAAGACATAAATAAAACTTGTCTTTGCTACTTAGCATTTCAACTTCTTGGTTCTTATCCTCTGCCTCCTAACCTTCTCCTTATCCTTACCCAGATTCGTGCTCCCCTGGTCCCTTGAGTCTCATGTCTTCTCTGAGGTCCTCTCCCTGCCTCCTCTGAAGGCTCTCCCCCTCCAAGGTGATCACTACTTTTTTCCAGTTTCCTTTTCCATCAAACTCACATTCTCTCACACCTGCTGATCTCAGAGGAGTGTAAACAGAAAAACCAACTAATCAAGCCTAAAATGTGAAAAAACTGCTTTTTCCTGCCTGAGATTTTGCATTTTAAGCATGTTAACCCATACTCATCTACAATTAGTGAAATCCCATGGAATTTAAAGGGGATTTTGGTGACAGGGTGGGGACATCTATGGTAACAGACTTCTTCATTCCCTTAACTTTCAACTCATTTATGAAGCTTCCTCCCCCTTTGGTTAGGGCCAGTCTCCAAAGACCCTACATTTATTTCCCTAGAAAAGTCGCTTCCAGCTGCCATCTCAAGCTTGACGGCAAGAGTGCAGCTTTGTTCATGGAGCATGAAAGCAGCTTGCAGAGTCCTGCTGACTGGTATAAACCCACGAGGAAATAAAGTTTTTCATTCATGTGCACACACACACACACACACACACACACACACACACACACACAAGCAACACTTCTTCCTCATTCATGGGCAAACACAATTTCAATTGCATGGGACACTTTTTCACCTTTTGGGTCTTAGAACATAGAAAAAAATACAGGCGTGACTGGTGGCTAAATACTGAATTGTCAATTGACAAGTATAGAAGCTACGAACTTCAACTTCCTTGGCCTTTGATGAACTTATTCTCTGGAGGTCTTAGAGAATCTTGGGAAGAATGAGGGTTTTGTGTAAATTTTATTATTTTTGCTGAATATATGAAGTTGCAGTGATTCTGTCTAGGGCAGTGTTCATAAATTGTTGCAATGTATTATTTTTATTAATTGCTTTGCATAAACTTACATCGAATTTATTGGCAGAAATAAATTGCATTTTTGGTTAATTTGATATTTTTTGTTTGTGCCCCTTGAACTCCAGGAACCAGGAAGGTCAAAGTGGACCATAGAACCACATATTCCCTCAGTCTGAGCACAGACCCATGAAGGGAACAAGAAACGTACATTGTGTTCTCAAGAACTAAAAGTGAGGCGGGAGTTACTAAACTGTTTATGTGGAAAAAAATTATTTCTGAGACAGGGCTTGAAAAAATAGTCTCAATACTCTTCCACATGTATAATCCACCTTCTGCCTCCACCAGACTACTAAGATACTGCACAGGCTAATTCACCACCTGGCTTCCAGTGGTCATGTTTTATGGCCTCATTTTAGTCCTTGTATCCCATGCTTGACATATTCTCATAGTGATCCTCAAATGCTGGAGCTCCCAGAGTTCCATCCACAGTCTTCTGGTCTCACTCTTCTTCAGAGTTCTCAAAGTAGAGGCCCACAAACTGGATACAGTCCACAGATACATTCAATTTGGGCTCAGTGGTATTTTAGGCAAACATAAGAAACAGGATTTGAAACCTGAACTTTTCATTTATTCATTTAGATTTTCCAGGTTCCTTTAAAACATGGAAAGATTTGACAACACTAGACCAACATTTATGCATAGCTACTTAGTTGGAACTAAATAGAAGTTGCTGGCCATTTGCTCTCCGGTTACTATAGCCCTCACCACTCCCTACTTACTGAAATCTCTGGTCCACCCCCTAAACTCACTTCCATGAGTGAGTATTTGCAGCTACTCCTCATGAACTCCTCCTCAGGAGTCTTATCCTTACTTGTGCTTTGAACTACCTCACTCTAAAGTTCTAATCCAGAACACATTCTCAGACACCCTACAGTATCTCTGTTCCCCCTAGATGTACTGTAGGTTCCTCACTCTCAACGTGTCCAAAACCAAACAGATTTTTTTCTCAATTGCCCCCAAATTCGCTTCTCCTGTAGTCTCTATACAGTTAATAGTGTCACAGTCTGTAATGGTCAGTTTTATATGTCAACTTGTCTAGGCCATAGTAGCCAGTTATCAGATAAACACTAATCTAGGTCTTGCTTAGAAGGTACTGTGTAGATGTGGCTGACATCTACAATTAGTTGGCTTTAAGTAAAGGAGAATATCTTTATAATCTGAGTGAACCTCATCCAATCAGTTGCAAAGCAACACTGAGTCTTTCCTGAAGAAGAAGAAATTTGGCCTCAAGACAGCAGCATCAGCTTAGCTCCTGCCTGAGAGTTTTCAGCCTGCCAACCTCCCCTACGTACTTCAGACTTGCCATCACCCATCATGGCTCTGTTTCTCTGAAGAACCGTGGAATTGATGCCCCAGCCATTTAGACATCCATACTAAGGATCTAAAAGCCTTCTTCAACACTTTCTCCTCCGTAGAGCTTTCACCCAGTCATACTCCTTTCCAATTATTTTTCAAAATAATTATCAGATCTGATTTCATATTTCTGTAACTTGGATCTTTTCCCTATTACTTAGACATCCAAGTCCAAACGCCTAAGTAGGGTACACATGGCTACTCATTTTCTGGTACCTGCCCACTTCTCCAGACTTATTTCTTACTGTGCTGCCCGCTTCCCCGAGGCAGATGGGCTCAGCAGTGAGCCGGCTGTGTCTGGGTTTCGAAAGCTCGGGTCCAGTGTTTGCATTTGGTCCTCCTGTTGTTTGCACAGGGTATCTTCTGCTTTTCAACCTCTGGACTTTGACTTAGTTCCAGCTCCAGTCCCTGGGAAACCCAGTCTTTGACACATTCTGCTCCACTTGGCCAGTATCTGACTGACAAGGCCAACTCCATCTCCTACACGTAGGGATGAGTTAGCAAATCAAACAAGGGGGAGGAATGGCTAGGTTAGAGCCAAGATTGAGGCAAGATAGGAGGCTGTGAGCTGAGTGGAGAAAGTACCAGCCGCAAAGCAAAGAATTTGAGCCCACAGTTGGTGCAATGGGAAAACAAGACTAGGAGAGAAATATGCCAAACTATTGCCAGGGTGATCTGATTTACTGCTTCAAAGACCATGTTCATTTCATGCCCAGATGAAATATCTATATTACACATTATGACCCTTTTCCGACATAGGTGTAGGAAATAAACACTCTTAGGTACTCGAGTGGGAGTATAAATTGGAAATATTTTTAAGAGGGCAACTTGACAAGTCCCTTAAATATTTTAAATGTGCATTCACTAGCAGCAAAATATTTTTTAAGGGAATAAGGGGTTCAGCTTTATTATTTAATATTGCTCAAGCTGTCCTACTTAGGCAATAAGACAAACAGACCCACAGTCACCTATCTACTCTATTCCCAATAATAATAACTAAATTTAATAAGAAATACATAAAACTCATATGAAGAAAACTATAATTTCATTGATGTTTATATGAGGGCTAAAAACAGCTCTCTTTGATGATGCTAGTATTCTTACATATAGAAAACCCAAAGAAATAACTGATAGTTTCACATTAGAGTTCAGTAAGGCAGTTAGAAATAAGGTAGATATATAGAATTAGTTATATACATCAGCAATACTACTTAGAAAAAAGAATGAGGAAAAGGAAGCAGTTCAAGTAGGTAAATAGCAGGTAGATTAATCAATAAATAATTTGGGAAAATTTGCTAGCCAAGAAAAATTATATTCTTTCTTCATATAACACACACACAATCCAGATAGTTTAAATATGCAAATAAAGAATATAATAATATAATAAAATATGGGAGCACCAAAACAAAATATAGCACTAAAACAAAAATCTTTCTCGGTGTAGAAAAGCCTATTGTGACACTCAGGAAAAAATCCGAAAAGTGAAAAGGAAAATATTGACATTTGATTACATAAATTTAGAAACTTAAATACCATAGAAAACTTGGCCAGTATATAACAGACTAAGAGGAAGTACTTGTGATGCATTTGAAAGGTTGAATATTTTTGTCATAAAGCGTGTCTACACATGGGAAAAGAATCTAAAAAAAAAAAAAGAGTGGCTATATGTATAACTGATTTACTTTGCTGTACACCTGAAACTAACACAACATCGTAAATCGACTATACTCCAATTAAAAAACAAAAAGAATGCCTACATATCAGTAAGTCAAACACTCATTAGGAAATAAGCAAAGAAAAGGAAAAGGCAATTCACAGAAGAGACTTATAAATGAAGAACAAACACAGGAGAAGTTGACCAACATCACTAAATTAAATACATACAAATTCAAAGCAAAATATAATCTAATACCTATTAGGGTGACAAAGATTTAAAAGATTTCTAATCAACGTGGAAGACAAGAAATACCTCAAGAGAAGAATGAGCAAAGAAAAGAAAAGCAATTTTTGTATATCAGATTAACAGAGATGAAAAAGCTAGACATGATGAAGCAGGACAGAGTGGTTAATTTGTGTTTGTTCTTCCTGTAAGCATGTTCTACCCCCATTCCAGCCTTTCTATTTTCTTATCTCATGGATTTTTCCAGATTTGCCAGACAAAATCTCCCTGGCTCTGCCTGTCATTTGTACACAACTGAACTTATTGACCAAATTGTCTGGTTTCATAGAGAGGTGGGGAGAAAGTGGAAAGAGAGATGGAGAGAGAGATGGAAGAAAACAGAGGGTGATTTACAGGGAAAGAGAAAGTTGGGGTTCAAAGGGTCATGAGGGCAGCAGGACTTGAGTCCCCTTTGGAGTCTGGAAATCAGCTCTAGGTTTACAGTTTTTTAAAGTTCCCAAAGTATGGCGTGGAAACGGCAGAGTTATCAGATGCCAAGGGACAGTGAGGCCCTGGAGAATAAGCATGGCTGTTGCAGCCCTGTGGACAGAAGGCTTTGGGGATCTCTCTGCTGCCCTGGAATAGTTTTAAGAATCCCCAGACTTTGCAAGACCTTGTGGCTTGGGGTGGGGGACAGGTTTGGAGGAGATCCCCAATTGTGGCTGCAATTTAATCCCTTTTCCCACGTCAACAGGATAGATCACCGAGTCTAATTTAAGTTTTGTTTTGTTTTGTTTTGTTTTAAGTAAATAAGGGAATATGACATTTCTTGCGCACCAAGACTCAGTGGCTTAGTTGCAACATTGTTAACCAGCATGTGGAAGAACAGGCACCGCCAGAAAATAAGCAGAACTATTCAGGAGGACTGTTTGTTAATACGTGTTAAAATGTAAAATGAGGGCTTCCCTGGTGGCGCAGTGGTTGAGAGTCCGCCTGCCGATACAGGGGACACGGGTTCGTGCCCCGGTCCGGGAAGATCCCACGTGCCGCGGAGCGGCTGGGCCCGTGAGGCATGGCCGCTGAGCCTGCGCGTCCGGAGCCTGTGCTCCACAACGGGAGAGGCCACAACAGTGAGAGGCCCACGTACCGCAAAAAAAAAAAAAAAAAAAAAAAGTAAAATGAGCATCATTTTCACTAGCAATCTTAATCCCAGGACTTTACACTATAAAGAACTGTATTTATTGAGCAAAGTGAATAGATATACTGCAAAATTGCTTATAATGGCAAAAAGATTTTGGAAAATTCTGCTTCCCTATCAGTAGGAAACAGCTTAAATAAATTATGAAATAAACCAGGGTACATACATACAATGGACTATTCTGAAGCATTAAAAGTGATTATGTGCTCAAAACATTAGTCATTAAGGAAATACAAATCAAAACCACAATGAGATGCCACTTCATATCCACTAGGCTAAGTATAATTTAAACAAAGAAAGAAAATGACAAGTGTTAGTGAGGGTGTGGAGAAATTGGAATCCTCATACATTGCTAGTGGGAAGGTAAAATGGTGCAGCCACTGTGGAAAACAGTTTGGCAGTGCCTCAAAAACTTAAACATAGAATAATCATACCACCCAGCAATTCCACTCTTGGTTATATATCCAAATGAATTGAAAACATATGTCTATACAACAACTTGTACATGTACGTTTATAGCAGCATTATTCATAATAACCAAAAAGTGGAAACAATTGGTATATAGATGAATGGGTAAACAAAAGTGGTGTATCCATGCAATGAAACATTATGTAATGATAAAAGGGAATGAAGTACTGATATAACCATAAAAAGGAACAAAGTATTGTGATGGCTAAGGGATGCCCAGACAGTTGGTAAAACATTATTTCTAGATATGTCTGTGGGAGTGTTTCTGGAAGAGAATCAATAGACTGAGAAAGAAGATCTGCCCTCCCCGGTGTGGATGGGCATCATCCAATCCAATAGAGTCCAATCCACTGAGGGCTCAAATAGAACAAAAAGGCAGAGGAAGGGTAAGAGTTAAACATTGTGTGGTTCTTGTAAAGACTGAGAAAATGTGCATTAAAAGATCCAGATTGAAAAAAAGAGTGAGAGAGAGGGAGAGAGAGATGAGACATTCACCTCTCCTGCCCTACGACATTGGAGCTCTTGGTTCTCCAGCCTTCAGACTCTGGGACTTACATCAACAGACCCAAGTTCTCAGGCTTTTGGCCTCAGACTGGGAGTTACATCACTGACTCCCCTAGTTCTCAGGCCTATGGACTCTGACTGAATTATACCACCAGCTTTCCCGGTTCTGGGTTTCCAAACTGTGGGACTTCTTGGCCTCCATAATTGCATGAGCCAATTCCTATAATGTCTCCTTCTATCTGTATCCCCATCTATCCTACTAGTTCTGTTTCTCTGAGGAACCCTGACTAATACAGGTACTGCTATTGATACCTTTCTCCACATGAGTTACATTCACAGGTTCCTGGTGGACATACCTCTGTGGAGGCACCAATCAACACACTGCAGACGTGTAGCAAAATATCTCAAAAGAAATCCTTGAAGGGTGTGATTTCAAGCATTATTAGTTTTTCATATACTTAACTGTATTTTTAAAATAAGGAACATGCACTATTTTCCCAAAACCAGTAGAAAAAAAAAGAATTGTTAACAACTAGAGTTTGCTGGGGTGTAGAGAATTGAGATTTTCACGTACCGTTGGTATAATTGTAAATTGGTAGAGCCTTTTAGAGGGCAATTTGACAATTCAATTTCTAGGAATTTATCCTGTGGGAGTAGTTATACCCTTGTGCAAAGTTATATATGCTCAATGATGTCCATTAGAGCATTGTTTGTGATGGCAGAAAAGTTTTAAAAATTACTTTTTGTGGTCTATTTCCCCTAGGCAAAGTTTCCTTATGGACCTAGAGCAAGAGAGTAAATAATTCTGTATTACGCAGCCATTAAAACTAAAGGAGAGGAGTTGTTTTCTGTATGTATATTGACAAGGATTAATAGCCACAATATATTGTTAAATAAAAATAGCAAGTTAAAAGCACTGTGTATAGTGTGATCTCATTTAAAATTACTGTTTTTATCCACTCCAGAGAAAAATTCCAAAGGATGTATACCAATTGGATAGCAACACTTATCTTTGAGGGATGGTATTACAGAATTTTTACTTCCCATTGTATACATTTCTACATTGTAGGAATATTTTACAATTAGCATCTATTATTTCCATTATAAGAAGGAAAACAATGCAGGTTTGTTAAGGAAGAAAGAAAAATCCCACAGAGAGCAGCCTTGTTCCGGGGCTGGGTCTTGGGCCAAGATTTAGACTCTGCTGCACAGCAGTGGACAGGACCTTACTCAGCTGGAGCTTGTGAATAGCTTGATTGACATTCTTTGCCTGAGCTGGGCTTTCATGCATCTGGCATGGCTCAGCTGGGAACCCCCTTGAAATTTCCATGAAAGGGCCTCTCCTGCTGTGTGTGTGATATTGACCATTTCTTAGTTTTCTGCACAGAGAGCCAAGAATGCCACCAGCAATGGAATCAAGCTCCACTCAGCTCATTAATTCTTAGCTGTGTGACCTTAAGTAAGTTATTTAACCTCTCTAGGCTGCCTACCTCAAAAGGTCGATTTTGAAAATGAAGTTAAAAAACATGTAAGGTATCTTCATAGATGCTTCAACATAGTAGGTGTGTAATAAATGTCAATTCACACCCCCACCAACTCTGCCACTCAATGGGAGCCCTACCACCCTCTTGGTGGCATTTTATAAATGGGAGAAGGAACAATTTGGGGTTGTCACCACAGTGAAGAGGCTATTGACTTTGACTAGATCTATAGGCAGGGTCCAGGAATGCTAGATGTCCTGGAATACAAGAGACAGTCCAGACAATAAAAAATTATCTAGAATCCTACAAAACATGTCATTGTTCCACAAGGTATTCATATAAGTTAAAAACCTATTTATATTACCTGAGTCTAGAAGCTAATTCTATTTTATATAACAACGCTACATTTCCCAGGGGGAAGATCGTATTTTGTTTTGTTTGGACTTTACCACCGTTTTTGATCACATTCTGACAGTAGCACCACGTATGTATGCTATTTGAATCTCCAAATAAAACACACCTCTAACCATCTGCCTTTATAGTTGTCACAAGTAGGTTTGGTACATAGGTACAACCATCTCACTGTAGTGTTATGTCTTCAATAATGCTCATTCCTACACATTTACATAATGAGATCCATGCTAATCTATTATGAATTATTTTTCTCCTATTTCTCTTTTATATAAGTTTGTATATTCTTTTTAATTTTTTGGGAAACTTTGTGTATATAGGTTACATTATTCTTGGCTTTTACTTTGGAATCATAAAGGTAGCATTACAAAACAGTTAACAGTTATTACAGAAAGAAGACATGACAGAGTCTAGAAGATCATAAACTTTCTCAATTGCAGCCAAAAACCTGGAAGAGAATATCTCTCCTGTGAAGTAGGGTGGGTTCAACAATTGCATGCTTTCAATTGTAGAATAGTGACATTGACAAAAACTCAAGTATCTCACTGCCTGCATTTCTACAGGGCTCAGAAGCATTCAAGATAACAGCCAACCTTGATCCTCTGGAGCCAGAACCAGGGAGGTAACAGGGCCCAGAATAACACTTACGAGAAAAGGTTCTGTCCAGTTCGAGAAATCAAATAATCTTGCTGTCATTTGTCAAACTGGAAGGCAAGAGATATATCATGATCCTGTAGAGGAAGTGAAAGGCAAGAAGCGGAGATGCAAGTACACTAAGAAGGGGCAAGGTGGAGACAGGTGTTGGCAGGTAGTGGACAAAGTAATAAGTTGGATGGGAGTAGGGTGAGGAGTGTGGAACTCTTTTTTGGCCACAGCATCTCTTTAATATGTGGACTGAGCTCCAGCTGGGCTCCTAGATTTGCATGATTCCACTGAACAGTGACTCTGGGTTACATGGTTTCTTAAAGGTGTCATCCAGCCTCTGAAAGACAAGGAATTAACACATCGGACTTCTTCAGTGGGCCAGATGATGGAGGAAAAGCATCAAAAATGGCCAATAAATAAATTACTATTTATATTTTGGAATACTCTGTGTTACTTTTATTTTAGTTTATATCTGCTGGTGATGGAAGTCTTCCTTCACAGAGTCACTGAGAACATCAGCATAGGAAGAACCATGGTAAGCATGGTCTAGGCCTAATAAGGATAAAGTGTACGTTTTGTTTGGAACATGCTGGTTGAAAAGGCCAGTTAGCCCTGCCCCACTGCAGAAACTGTGGGGATCAGGCCAAACCAACTGAAATGTCAGCACAAGTATCAATATTTGCCTCTATTAGTAATGTGAGTACTAAGTTACCAGTCCTCATAATAAATACAGCACAGAGCATGGAGACCATGAGATGGTACTTGTGAAAGCAGTTGTTTTCTTGGAAGACTTGACTTTGGCGCTGTTAAAAGACAAAGCTAGAAAGCTCAGTTATTATTTGGCCAATAAGATTTATTCATCTTGCTTATATGAAGTAATAGTTAACAGCCCTAATAGTTTTAAATAGCCCCGAACAGTTCTCTGTCTCAGAAAAGTTAGTCAGCTCATATATAGGCAGGTATGATGGTGTCTCAATATTAATTAATTAGTACACAGAACCACAGACAAATCATTTGTTTTCTCCACTTTCTCCACGATGGTTTCTGCACACCAGCTCCTCCACCTTTTACCACTGGTTAACATTGGCCCGGGAGAATCCAAAGTAATACATTCATTGCAGGATTCTTTTCTACATACCTAGATGCCTATGTGGAAAACTTACAAAGAAATACTTATAGAGAATAATAAAGAATAAGCCGATTTCAGGACTCGAGTGGGTGAGATACCTTGAAACTTGGTTTCAGTACTAATTTTAAGAAACAGACAATTGAGAAGCATGGCAAGTTTCTGAACTAAGTAGGGACAATTAAAATGGTGTTTTAACATTTATAGTTATTGTTTAAGGTAAAAGAGGGAGGGGAAAGATTGGAAGGATTTGTGGGAGCTTGCAAGAGGAAGATGTCTGTCTTGATCCATTCAGGCTGCTATACCAAACCACCACAGAGGCAGTAGCTTATAAGCAGCAGAAATTTACTCACAGTTCTTGAGGCTGAAGGTCCAAGACCAGCATGATAGGGTGAGGTCCTCTTCCAGGTCCCAGTCTTCTTTCATCTTCCCATAGTGGAGGCGCTAGGGAGCTCTGTGGGATCTCTTCTGTAAGAGCAGTATCCCAATCACGAGGGCTTCACTCTCACTACCTAATCACCTCCCAAGGTCCCCATCTACCGACACCATCGCCTTTAGGGATTAGGATTTCAACGTAAGAATTTTGGGAGTACACAGACACTCAAAGCATGGCATTCTGAGTGTGTTTTCTGTCATGCACTGTATAGCTGTATCATGTAGGTGGAATTATGATCCTGTTACTGTCCTTACTTGAAAATTAAGTTGAAGGAGATGCATATGGGTACCAAGCTGATAAGAGGTAGACTCGTGGTGGCCAGTTTTATGCATCAACTTGACTGGGTGAAGGGGTGCCCAAATTGCTGGTGAAATATCATTTCTGGGTGGGTCTATGAGGTGTTTCTGGTAGAGACTAGCATTTGGTTTGGTAGATTGAGTAAAGAGATCCATTCTCACCAGTGTGGAGGGCATCATTCAATTCATTACGGGTGCAAATGGGACAAAAAGGCAAAGGAAGGGTGAATTCTTTCTCTCCTCTTGAGCAGGGACACCCATCTTTTCCTGCCCTTGGATATTGGAGCTCCTGGCTCTGGGGCCTTCACACTCCAGGACTCACAGCAACAGCCTCCCTGGTTCTCAGGCTTTCAGACTCAGACTGAATTCCACCCCCAGCCTTCCTGGTACGTCTGCCTGCAGATGGCAGATTATGAGACTTGTCAGCCTCCATAGTCACATAAGCCAATTCCTATAATAAATCTCCTCTTCGATCTCTCTCTCTCGATCTATCTATTCGCCCATCTAACATCTACCTATCAATCATCTATCTATCTATCTATCATCTATCTATCTATCCTCTTGGTTCTGTTTCTCTGGAGATCCCTAACGATCATCATAGCAAATAAAATGGAAAACAGGTGGAGTGTCAGATTTTTTTAGTGCCTGGAAAAAGGGAAAAGAAAAAGTGGCTATAAAAGATGTTTTAGATAAGGTGGGTACTATAATTTGAAGCTATGCCACGTGTGAGAATGAGGAACTATATGAGAGATGTGAGGAAATAGGTGCTACCACAGAAGAAAAGATTAAACAGCAAGGCCAGTAATTAGCATTAAAGCCAGTAATTAGCATTAAGGTCAGTACAGGGCAACTAAATTTAGAGATGCAAGGCCACTAGTTTTAACCCAGAAGAAATCACTGTTAATCTCAGGTGGATACCCAATTAAAGGATAGTGCAAAAGGAGGGGGAAAATGCTAATAGAAAACAAAGGAATAATGAAATTACAAAGAGAGATACGGGGTGGGAGAAAGAAAGCAACAACATATGTCTGGACCTCAGAAATATGGAGATTGAAAGATAAATTTGAAAAGCGTGAATGAAAGTCAACGTTCTGGTAGTTTTAGAATTCCTGCTACTTTTTATTGCTCTATGAAGTATGAATTTTGGAGCCTTAAAATTGTTTTGAACATAGCATAATAGATGGGGGAGAGCACGGTTTCAGCGCACAGTGTCTCTGTCTTGTCATGCATCCATGAGAAGGACAAAGGCAGTGCCGGGAACACAGGGGAGCGGGAGATGCCGGTGGATGAAGACGGATACAGTAATGGGAATAACGATTAAAGAAACAGAGGAAATAAGTGTGGGGAGGGAATAAACATTTATTTCCTGATATGAACCAGATGCTCTAAATACATTATCTCATTCAACCTTCACCACAGCCCCGAGGAGTACCCGTCACCACGACCCTTTTAGGATCGAAGAAGCAGGAGGTTAAGTAACTGGTCCAAGAACATACAGCTACATCGAAGCTGAGACTGTGTTCAGAGTCTCCTATCACAACACTCATCTCCTCGTTACAACAAAAAAAATAAAAGGCATTTGTAGAGTCGAAGAAACAAAAGGAGAAAAACTGAAGCTGAAAATTATTAAGTAGAAAAAGTCCTAGAGAGGTGATGTTAAAAACATTCTCACAAGCCATGGTCAAAGTCAAGTTAAGGGTCACAGTCATGGAACAGTTGTGGAAAATGCCCCTGAACTACTAAGGAAATAGTACCTATTTAAGAAAATGTAATTTCACATATGGAGTGGTGGGAAGAGACTTGGATAATCAACCGAGACATAGTATGAAAATTGTAAATAATGAGGAGACTGTCATGTTTCCTCTGGCAGAAAAATATGGCCAGATTGTGGCAACAGTTCAAGAATTTTATGAAGGAGAGACCCCCCGTGGAGAAGAGTCATCTTTCCTCTCCCTTTCCCCAGTCCCTTCTATGAGCCAGACCTTTCTGAGAAACTCTTGATTTGGGGAAATAAAACCGGCAGGAAATTCAGCGTTTGCTCCTGGCAGCACTGCCTTTCTTTTCAGGCCGCCCCCCTACATTTCCCATTTGATCCATCTATTATAATATGTATCCACATCTCATAGCCTCCATAACTAAAAGAACTACTAGCTATTAGCAAAAAAGTATCTCCTTCACAAGCGATTTTCTTAAACGTCATTACTTTAAGTCCACGTAGAATAAATAAATCAATAAAATGTAAAATGTCTCTTTCCTGGACAAAACATTTCTGAAAATTGTTTATTTCATGAGAAATGCATGACAGATGGTGTGAGGAGTGGTGAGGCATTCAAAACAGTACAAAGTTTCCTACTGTTCTGTCAGATGTTTCCACTCTCTGTTCCATCCATTAAATGCTGACTGACTTTTCCTCCACAAACTTCAGTTTGACTTTTTAAAAACAAATAATGCTTCTGGTATTCATTTAAGATTTTATTACACTGTTACTGGAAACCTCCATCTGAAATGGAACATTCACGTGACACAGAACAAGTGGTTGGAAGCATCCATTCTCACATAAATGTCACAACACAGAGAATATGATGCTCATTGCTCAAGGAGCGTTGATTAAATTATCTATGATCGCCGAAATTATTAGATTCAATGTGTAGCGTGATACATAAGTAGTTGTTAAATTTGTTTAGTTAAAGAAAATTACTGTTAAAATTTTAAACGTCCCATCTGTCAGTAACTGATTTGTTAAAACAATACCATAGAAAATTATGTCACCTCAAGGATAGTTCTATTTGGCTACATTTGGGTAAACGATGACTGGTATTCTCCTTGAGGTCCACTCTACTTTATGGCTGTGAATTGATAAATACATGAAATTGAAGTATTTGCACACCCACTGGCACACATGTGCATACAAACACAACTTCCAACAAGATACTGTTTAAATATGGCCCTACATGACCCAGATGTTCCAAGCCTACTACATGCTTCTCCCTCATTCAGTTTGTTTCATTCATTCTCTCTTTATGAATCTTTCGAAGAACAATTTTGGATTGAAAGGAACAATGAGCTTCTAGAAGAAAACTTGTAGAGATGTGGATGATGATGTTTTCAGTGGGCCTTCCAGATGACAGGTGTGTCACATTTTTGGTCTCCCTGCTGAGTCAGATCCTTTATTGAATCAAGTGACTTGGTGTATGCTGATCTATGGTAGAAACCTAGATTTTTATCACATTTATATAAAAAAGACCATAATCTCTAAAAAGAAACAAGAAAAAAGGAAAGATATTTGGATGAAAGACCCCAATGAAAGGCCAAAAACTTTTCAGCAAAACCATATCTGCTGAAAATTAGAAGAACGTTTTCAGTCATTCTGGAAATAAATTGACTCTACTTGGCAATCTTCACGAAATGGAAAGTACTGCAGCGTCTCCTGCCAGTTTTCTTGTGTGCAACTGACCAGTGCTAAATAAGAAACAAGCCCCAAACTCCTTTGCTTTAATTTTTTGTCTGACCAGCAAACCAGCTTAATGAATTATATCATTTTTATAAAAGATTTGTGAAGTAGATTGCCATCTGTAATTGTTTGTTTTTGAAACACAGCACTCAGTAGCATAATTGGCTAAAATTTCGTTGTTAATAGAATCCTAATGGTAATTACCAACTGAAGAGAAAAAGAAGATATTGAAATCTGAGTAATTTGAAGCCACATTTTTAAAGTGACAGCAAAATAAGTCTGCTATGCTGTCTTGCCTTCTAGGTTTCTTGTCTTCAGAATTCAAATTTGTGACAAGCACAGGTTGGTACTTCAGCCTTTTACAGTTGAGTTTCACTGGAGGATTGATTAATGGAGAGAGAGATCGGGAGAGAGGGACAGAGAGAGAAAGAGGGGCTAACAATGCAAGCATGCTACACATGGCTCAGAACAGATGTCTAAGTCACCTTGTCCTGACTTCCATGGTACATTCCAACCATCTTAGTACAAGAAAGAAAATGTGATTCCTTCTTCTGAGGCTAACTACCTACTTTAGTGCATCCATTAAGACGTATGTATAGAGCATTTATTTGCCAGTAATTACAAAGTGAATGTTAGCCCCAAACAGCAATTTCATTACCAATGGTGAATATCACCACTAAAGAATGGAATTTTTAGGTTCTGGTCCTTTGTTATGATATGAGGATTAAAATAAGATTCTGCTGAGATTAAGTCTCTGTTGGAGGAAGGGAGATAAAACTATCATCAATTCTCTCATGATATTTTTTTGGTCAGACATCCTACTTAGCATTAGGATCTAGCTCAGCCCCTCCATTCCCCATTTCAACCAGATGTTCATCTTAAGTTGCAAAATGTCAGTAAACTAACATACAATCCTTATTTATTTTGCATTAGATCGTGGCTCCCATTGCCCTTAGAATAAAACACAAATGCTTTTCCAGGACGTACGAAGCCTCCCACAATCTGGACTATCTCACTGATTTCATAGCTACCACGCTGCTCCACTATTCTGTAGCCACACTGCTCTTATTTATTTTCCTATAACATTCAAAGTCACTTTTAAACTTAATTTTAAAATTTTTGCAATTCCTGTTCCCTCTATCTGAAATGCTCTCACTCCAATCTCTTTTTTTCTTAACATCTTTATTGGAGTATAATTGCTTTACAATGGTGTGTTAGTTTCTGCTTTATAACAAAGTGAATCAGTTATATATATACATATGTCCCCATACCTCTTCCTTCCTGTGTCTCTCTCTCTCCCACCCTCCCTATCCCACCCCTCTAGGTGGTCACAAAGCACCGAGCTGATCTCCCTGTGCTATGCGGCTGCTTCCCACTAGCTATTTTACATTTGGTAGTGTATATATGTCCATGCCACTCTCTCACTTTGTCCCAGCTTACCCCTCCCCCCTCCCCATATCCTCAAGTCCATTCTCTAGTAGGTCTGTGTCTTTATTCCCTTCTTGCCTCTAGGTTCTTCATGACCATTTTTTTTCTTTTTTTTAGATTCCATATATATGTGTTAGCATACAGTATTATTTTTCTCTTTCTGACTTACTTCACTCTGCATGACAGACACTAGGTCCATCTACCTCACTACAAATAACTCAATTTCGTTTCTTTTATGGCTGAGTAATATTCCATTGTATATATGTGCCACATCTTCTTTATCCATTCATCTGTTGATGGACACTTAGGTTGCTTCCATGTCCTGGCTATTGTAAATAGAGCTGCAATGAACATTTTGGTACATGAGTGTTTTCTTGTTTGTTTGTTTTTGTGGTACGCGGGCCTCTCACTGCCGCGGCCTCTCCCGTCGCAGAACACAGGCTCCGGACGTGCAGGCTCAGTGGCCATGGCTCACGGGCCCAGCCTCTCCGCGGCATGTGGGATCCTCCCTGACCGGGGCACAAACCCGTGTACCCTGCATCGGCAGGTGGGTTCTCAACCACTGCGCCACCAGGGAAGCCCTACCTGACTGTTTTTGAATTATGGTTTTCTCAGGGTATATGCCCAGTAGTGGGATTGCTGGGTCGTATGGTAGTTCTATTTTTAGTTTTTTAAGGAACCTCCATACTGTTCTACATAGTGGCTGTGTCAATTTACATTCCCACCAACAGTGCAAGAGGGTTCCCTTTTCTCCACACCCTCTCCAGCATTTATTGTTTACAGATTTTTTGATGATGGCCATTCTGACTGGTGTGAGATGATATCTCAGTGTAGTTTTGATTTGCATTTCTCTAATGATTAGTGATGTTGAGCTTCCTTTCACGTGTTTGTTGGCGATCGGTATATCTTCTTTCTCACTCCAATCTTCATGGCTGAGCTCAAATGCTGCTTCCTCACACTGACCTATCTTCACCTTCTTAGTTACTGTTACTTCACCTTGCTTTATTTTCTTCATAACAATTATTTTCATTTGAAAAATTTGTGTTCATTTGTTTGCTGGTTTATGGTCTATCTTTTCTGTTGCTAAAATGTAAAGGACAGGAAAGCATAAACCTCACTTCTCTTTTCCATTGCTGTGTCTCCTGTGTCTATGACAATGCCTGCCACCTATTTGGTGAATACATGATTGAATAAAAGAATATGTAGAAAAGATCCTTGATTGAGGTCTCTGTTCACAAGGTCTTCTGGTTATTGGTGCCTCTTCTCCATTTTTCATGACCTGCCAGTCTAATTTGCTCAGATCTTATTTCCCCAAATTTGAAGGCTCTGATCTGGCTCCACCTCCTGGTGTTTATGTCCTCCTACCTTTGTGCATCCACTTGGCATATGTCCTATGGCTGACTCTAGTACTCCCCATGCCCGATGCCCCTAGCTGGACCCAGATGTAACAACTTAATTTCTTGCCACAGCTTCTGATGCCCAAGGCAGCTGTGGGATAATGGGAAAAAAGCCTGGATCTGAGTCCAATTCTCCTGCTACTCTGTGACCTCTGGGAAAATCATACAAAGTATTAAACCTGATGTGTTTTCTGAGAGGCTAGGTGTGGGCTGTAAGAGGAAGGAAAAAAAGAGACTCTCACGTATTTGACTTGAGTAGACAGAGCTGTGTTTACTAAGATGGAGATGAAAGTTAGAGCAGCAGGCGTGAGATGGAGAAGGTGGGCAGCTCCATGCTGGATGTGTTAATTTCGAGGGTCTAATTAGACATGCAAAGTTAGAGGTCAGGAAGGCACTTTACTATAGATGTCTAGATATTAGGAGAGCAGTCTGGGCTAGAGGTACAATTTTAGAAGAATTAGCATATTGGCAGTGTTTAATGTTTCAAGATTGGATGAGATCACCTACCGTCACCTACAGCATAGAAAGAAAAGAGAAGTGGCCCAAAGTCTGAGGTCTGGGCATGCAACATTTAGAAGTGGACCAGTGGAGGAGCAACTGGCAAATGAAGGGCAAACAAGGGTGAAGAGAATCCAGGAGAATGTGAAGAAATGATGTAACCTCAATCACATATTTTATATATAACTGAACAGATATTTACTAGGCATATAATCAGTTCAAGTCACTTCAGGGTAACAAAATGAATCAGACTTGCCACGAATCCTGCCTTCAAGGTGATTTCACTCTAGTAGAAGGATAAAGGTCTACAAGTCATTCAAATGCAAGGTAAAGAGTGATAAATGAGTCACAGATAATAGTATAAGATTTTAAAAGTGTGGTAACTAAGTGCAATGTGGTATCCTGGATTTAATCCTGGAACAGAAAAGCACATCAGTGGAAAAGCCAGTGAAATCTGAATTAACTCTGTGATTTAGTTAACAGTATTGTACTTTTGTTAATTTCCTAGTTTGGACAAATATGCTATTGTTATTTAAGAGTTAACTTTTAGGGAAGCTGAGTCAGTGGAATGCAGAGATTCTCTGTAATGTCTTTGCAACCTTTCTGAAAGTCTAAACTCATTTTTAAAAATTTAAACAGTCTGGAGATTGAGATGAGACAGACCTGGGGAGCGGGAGGTACAAAGGGGAAAACGTCATGGTTTAAAGGGGGTGGGTAGGATTAATACACAAAACTAAAGAGGGGGTGCCTTCTAAGCAGAGGCAAAAACATTTTCAAAAGCAAGGAGGTACAGTTCTGACTAACCATAAGATGTCAAACAGCACGAGCTCCTCGGCTAAGTGGTTCTGAGTGTGGTTTAGAACCACTTCCTTGCTAGACTCAGAAATGGGGGACCAATCACTAGACCTCGGATTTTGCATCATATCCCCAAACTCCTTATCTATTAGACACTCAACCCAGTTCCCCAAGAGACTATCTGTCCCCATCTAGTGAATCTCAATTTCTTATTTGGCCCGTGATGGCAGATATATAACATATTTTTACAGCTACTTTGATCAAGCTGTTTTGACATGGGACTTTTTGACATCACTTTACCCATGTTACAACTTCAATTCAAATGCTACTTAAAAATGAAGGAGTCTTCCTTTCTTTCTCGTGGACTCTCGAGCATTTTTCTGAAGGAATCGCTTAGTAATTATCGCTTTTTGCCTTAAAACAAACCAGTGCCTGAGAAAAAAGACACTGTACTGCAATGGGGAAGTACTCAGGGTCTGTAGTTGCTGTTCTATTTCCTGCTGCTTACGTGAGGTGTAAACATAATCATCGTCGTCAACTTTTCTGAATGGTTTCCTCACTGTTGGGATGCTAGTAACCTAAGCATTGGGTTGCTGTAAGCATGTCATGAAGTAAAGTCATATAGTCCAGGGCCTGGTATAAAAGAAGTGCTTGATAAATGTTTGATATCATTCTCAAGAAGTTTTTCTCTAAGAGGAGAGATTTTCTTATTCATCTTGAAACCCCTAGAACACAGTGTCTTATGACTATCAAGCTGAATCCCCAAGGGAAAAGACAAACAGCCTGTCGAGATACCGTTCAATCCCTCTTGAGAACTGTACTGCATTGCTAGTCTTTAGTGTATAGAAAGTGTAGTGCTTTGTGCTGTAGATATCTTAGCATTAAAGGGCTTTCATTGTATAAATTTTACATAAAGAAATTAAAGATCAAAGGGGTTAAGTGACTTGCTTAAGAATATACAAGATGGCCAGTAGCCATGTTACTCCTATGAGATAGCTCCTATTTCACAAAAGCTGAGTCAACATATATTATTTAAATATCTACTCTGTGTCAATCACTATCATGAGTACTTTCAAATAAAGATTTTATTCTTAAATATGATCTTAGAATTTGGATGTTACTTCCTGCACTTCCCCTGACTACTGAATTGTATTTTGGTTGTGAGCAGTCATAGCTGGATGCCCTGACCTAAAAGAGTCCATTTTAATTTGCTGTCTCATCTCATTAAGTTCCTAAAGTCATGTGGCAAGTTTCAGATTACTAACAGACTTCTTTCCTACTAGAGCTCTTTCCTTTACTCATACCTGCTTTCTCTGCTATTCTATGGCCAAGGAACTCACCATAACTCCTGTCACAGCTGATGAGTGATATCATTCAGCTCAAAAACATCCACTTCTTCATTCTAGGTGAAAATGCTACCTAATTCACACAAGATGTAAAGTCACAGTATGTGATGTGTGACAATGGTAAAAGATCAGCAAATTTCCGTAGTGCTTTTAATGCAAAACTGTGTGATGCTGCACTTCCTTTCTATAATTAGAGGTGGGTATTTGTTACATATATATATATATATATATATATATATATGTTATATATATGTATGTTATATATATATATAACATCATATTTCTTCTCATTTGTGAACATTAAAACATATTTTAAAAACTCAATATGTTAGCCACAATATTGAAATCGTTGGAATGAGTGTCTTTATTTTTCTATCATATTTGTAAATTAACAATATTTTATAAAACCCTATATTTCTATTTATACTTAACATGAAAGTGTGCTTGGGGTTGAGACAGTAAAAATCTGAATATGGTTGAAAGCTATATTAAGGTACTTTTAATTAGTTTTTTCTAAATTTTTATAGAATTTAAAACTTGTTGTGTTCATCAAGTTAACTATTAATACACAGTAATATAATAATTGCAGACTTCACCTTTTATATTGTAAGAAATACGTGACTGGTTTGGTGCAAAAGATGTAGAACACAGACCTTTCCTTTCTATGTCAGCAGAGTGATGTTACATGCCCAAGCTCTTCCATTTGATCAAAGCAAAACCTGTTTGCTCAATACCTCCTCTTTCCTCCTGAAGAATTGCTTTTTCTAAGTGAATTTATTACAAATATTTATTTTATGCCTGTTAATAATCTATTTGTCTAGTACTGTGCTTTTGTTTAGCTTACTGGGTCCTCTTATGGATGTTAGGGTGGATGGGTGAATAGAGATTTTTATTGAAATTTGAGCCTTTCTAAGTTTCCTGAGAATGTCCTTTATTACTCTTCTGCATAGTAATTTTACTCCTTGAGCTGCGGGCAGCTTAAGAAGAAATAACTAAGGATATGAATAGAGTAAGAAAACGTTGTTTTTTAAAACCAGTATTTTTAAATGTATCAATGTCGTCTATTGAATCATACCATGTAAAATTGGTGTCCCAAAATATTGTAATGTAATTTCAAACGAATTGCCCTAATGTAATTTTTTCATAATGGGCCTACATGCAATTGTCTACCTAATCTTTTGTTCCTATAATGATAGGGGAGAAGTTCCACGTTTTCCACAAAGATTCCTTTGACAAAGTTGACTCTTAAAAAGAAGATGCTTTGCCGCATAGCACAGGGAGATCAGCTCGGTGCTTTGTGACCGCCTGGAGGGGTGGGATAGGGAGGGTGGGAGGGAGGGAGATGCAAGAGGGAAGAGATATGGGGATATAAGTATATGTATAACTGATTCACTTTGTTATGAAGCAGAAACTAACACACCATTGTAAAGCAATTATACTCCAATAAAGATGTAAAAAAAAAAAAAAAAAAGATGCTTTCAATAAGCCAATCAATTAAATTCCCCAGGAGGTGAAGACACAGGTAAACGCTCCTACCCTGGCTGCCTCTTACCTTTCCCCTTCCCCACACTAAGAAGGTTTGCCAAGACCAGAGCTGATTCTATTCTGTCTAGTACATATTTATAGTTAGCAAATTCCTTCTAGTTTTATTCCATGAATGAAATTCCATGTCTCTTCATTATGGTGTTTTATAATAATCCCCTCATTCATTGATTCATTTATTTTTCTGGCAAATTTTTATTATCTGGCTAAAATGTGTCAACCACAATATTAGAATTTAGAGATGAAAATATGAATAGGAGAAATTTACAGTCTTCATAGACCAATGGTAATATAGGCTTATAAATCATCAAGATACACTGTAACAGATAAAAGTGCTAACTGTATAGAAACACAGAGGAAGAAGTAAGAAACTATAGCTGACTGAACAGAAGTTTCCCAGAAGAGCTGGGTCATAAAAAACTGTGTAGCTGCTCATCGGGTGGAGAGGATGAGGAGGGACACCTAGGGCACAGGCAAGGAGTGGCAGAGCGGGCAAGACAAAAGAAGAATCTAGGCATTTTTCCAAAGAAAACATACAAATGGCCAATAGATACATAAAGAGATGCTCCACATCACTAGTATCACTAATAATCAGGGAAATGCAAAGCAAAACTACAATGAGATAGCACCTCATATGTTAGAATGGCTATTATCAAAAACATAAGAGGGCTTCCCTGGTGGCGCAGTGGTTGACAGTTCGCCTGCCGATGCAGGGGACACGGGTTCGTGCCCCGGTCCGGGAAGATCCCACATGCCGCGGAGCAGCTGGGCCCGTGAGCCATGGCCACTGAAAAAATAACATAAGAAATAACAAGGGTTGGCAAGGATGTGGAGGAAAGGGAAGATGTGTGCACTGTTGGTGGGAATATAAATTGGTGCAGCCATTATGGCTTCCCAGTAAGACTCAAAAAGCTAAAAATAGAACTACCATATAATACAGCAGTCCCACTTCCGGGTATATACCTGAAGGAAATAAGAACACTATCTGCACTCCCATGTTCATTGCCACATTGTTCACAAAGCCAAGACATGGATACAACCTAAGTGTCAATCAATGGATGAGTGGATAAAGAAGTTGTGGCATATATTTATATATACAGTGGGATGTTATTTAGCCATAAAAGGGAACACCTGCCATTTGTGACAACATGGATGGACCTAGAGGACATTATGCTAAGTGAAATCAGTCAGAGAAAGACAAAAACATTTTCACTTATATGTGGAATCTAAAATAAATAGATTAAATAGTTGAAATCATAGAAATAAAGAGTAGGACGGTGGTTGCAAGGGGCTGCAGGCTGGTGGAAATGTGCAATTGTTGGTCCAAGGACACAAACTCCCAGCTATAAAATGAATAAGTTCTGTGCATCTAATACACAGTGTAGTAACTGTAATTAACAATCCTGTATCATATATTGGGAGGTTGTTAAGAGAGAAGATCTTAAATATTAATACCACAAAAAATCGATAATTATGTGAGGGGATGGAGGTGTTAGCTAACTTTATTGTGGTAATCATTTTATAATATATACATGTATCAAGTCATGACACTGTACATCATAAACTTACATATGTTATATGTCAATAATGTCTCAATAAAGCTGGAAGATAAAAGAGAGAAGAGTCTAGAAAAATAGAACTCAGCCAGATACTAAAGGGTCTATATCCCAATCATCTTGAGAACAGGGAGGATTTATAAAAGGGTTTCAGTCACAGGTTGAAATAAACACTCTTAAAGTCATAATTGCCTCTACATAATATATATCATTTTCTTTTTTCTGGCATAGAATGTTAGGATGTTGTTTAATTTGGCTATTATACCTTTAGGTATGACTTTATTGATATTAGAACACTTAGCAGCCCAAAATGGTACAGAACTATTTCTTGTTTAATTAACTCTTCCCCTCCAAGTCCCTAGTGAGGACTCATAAATTTTACTTCATGATAAAGAAAGCATTCCCTTCTAAGAAAAGAGCCTGGTTATTGGGCCATCAGGATGCAGCCCATCGGGGGGCCTTCAAGATGGTGGAGGAGTAAGATGCGGAGATCACCTTCCTCCCCACAAATACATCAGAAATACATCTATATGTGGAACAACTCCTACAGAGCACCTACTGAACGCTGGCAGAAGACCTCAGACCTCCCAAAAGGCAAGAAACTCCCCACGTACCTGGGTAGGGCAAAAGAAAAAAAGAAAAAACAGAGACAAAAGGATAGAGATGGGACCTGCACCAGCGGGAGGGAGCTGTGAAGGAGGAAAGGTTTCCTTCCACACACTAGGAAGCCCCTTCGCGGGCGGAGACTGCGGGTGGTGGAGGGGGGAGCTTCAGAGCCACAGAGGAGAGCGCAGCAACAGGGGTGCGGGGGGCAAAGCGGAGAGATTCCCGCACAGAGGATCGGTTCCGACCAGCACTCACCAGCCCGAGAGGCTTGTCTGGTCCCCCGGCGGGGCGGGCGGGGCTGGGAGCTGAGGCTCGGGCTTTGGTCGGAGCGCAGGCAGAGGACTGGGGTTGGCTACGTGAACACAGCCTGAAGGGGCTAATGCGCCACAGCCAGCCGGGAGGGAGTCCGGGAAAAGGTCTGGAGCTGCCGAAGAGGCAAGAGACCATTGTTTCAGGTGCGCGAGGAAAGGGGATTCAGAGCACAGCCTAAACGAGCTCCAGAGACGGGCACGAGCTGCGGCTATCAAGGCGGACCCCAGAGACGGGCATGAGACGCTAAGGCCGCTGCTGCCGCCACCAAGAAGCCTGTGTGCGAGCACAGGTCACTATCCACGCCGCCCCTCCCGGGAGCCTGTGCAGCCCGCCACTGCCAGGGTCCCG
>NW_020172637.1:0-6728 GCF_003031525.2 Neophocaena asiaeorientalis asiaeorientalis | reverse complement strand
AGGTTTCTCAAAAAGCTAAAAATAGAACTACCATATAATACAGCAGTCCCACTTCCGGGTATATACCTGAAGGAAATAAGAACACTATCTGCACTCCCATGTTCATTGCCACATTGTTCACAAAGCCAAGACATGGATACAACCTAAGTGTCAATCAATGGATGAGTGGATAAAGAAGTTGTGGCATATATTTATATATACAGTGGGATGTTATTTAGCCATAAAAGGGAACACCTGCCATTTGTGACAACATGGATGGACCTAGAGGACATTATGCTAAGTGAAATCAGTCAGAGAAAGACAAAAACATTTTCACTTATATGTGGAATCTAAAATAAATAGATTAAATAGTTGAAATCATAGAAATAAAGAGTAGGACGGTGGTTGCAAGGGGCTGCAGGCTGGTGGAAATGTGCAATTGTTGGTCCAAGGACACAAACTCCCAGCTATAAAATGAATAAGTTCTGTGCATCTAATACACAGTGTAGTAACTGTAATTAACAATCCTGTATCATATATTGGGAGGTTGTTAAGAGAGAAGATCTTAAATATTAATACCACAAAAAATCGATAATTATGTGAGGGGATGGAGGTGTTAGCTAACTTTATTGTGGTAATCATTTTATAATATATACATGTATCAAGTCATGACACTGTACATCATAAACTTACATATGTTATATGTCAATAATGTCTCAATAAAGCTGGAAGATAAAAGAGAGAAGAGTCTAGAAAAATAGAACTCAGCCAGATACTAAAGGGTCTATATCCCAATCATCTTGAGAACAGGGAGGATTTATAAAAGGGTTTCAGTCACAGGTTGAAATAAACACTCTTAAAGTCATAATTGCCTCTACATAATATATATCATTTTCTTTTTTCTGGCATAGAATGTTAGGATGTTGTTTAATTTGGCTATTATACCTTTAGGTATGACTTTATTGATATTAGAACACTTAGCAGCCCAAAATGGTACAGAACTATTTCTTGTTTAATTAACTCTTCCCCTCCAAGTCCCTAGTGAGGACTCATAAATTTTACTTCATGATAAAGAAAGCATTCCCTTCTAAGAAAAGAGCCTGGTTATTGGGCCATCAGGATGCAGCCCATCGGGGGGCCTTCAAGATGGTGGAGGAGTAAGATGCGGAGATCACCTTCCTCCCCACAAATACATCAGAAATACATCTATATGTGGAACAACTCCTACAGAGCACCTACTGAACGCTGGCAGAAGACCTCAGACCTCCCAAAAGGCAAGAAACTCCCCACGTACCTGGGTAGGGCAAAAGAAAAAAAGAAAAAACAGAGACAAAAGGATAGAGATGGGACCTGCACCAGCGGGAGGGAGCTGTGAAGGAGGAAAGGTTTCCTTCCACACACTAGGAAGCCCCTTCACGGGCGGAGACTGCGGGTGGTGGAGGGGGGAGCTTCAGAGCCACAGAGGAGAGCGCAGCAACAGGGGTGCGGGGGGCAAAGCGGAGAGATTCCCGCACAGAGGATCGGTTCCGACCAGCACTCACCAGCCCGAGAGGCTTGTCTGGTCCCCCGGCGGGGCGGGCGGGGCTGGGAGCTGAGGCTCGGGCTTTGGTCGGAGCGCAGGCAGAGGACTGGGGTTGGCTACGTGAACACAGCCTGAAGGGGCTAATGCGCCACAGCCAGCCGGGAGGGAGTCCGGGAAAAGGTCTGGAGCTGCCGAAGAGGCAAGAGACCATTGTTTCAGGTGCGCGAGGAAAGGGGATTCAGAGCACAGCCTAAACGAGCTCCAGAGACGGGCACGAGCTGCGGCTATCAAGGCGGACCCCAGAGACGGGCATGAGACGCTAAGGCCGCTGCTGCCGCCACCAAGAAGCCTGTGTGCGAGCACAGGTCACTATCCACGCCGCCCCTCCCGGGAGCCTGTGCAGCCCGCCACTGCCAGGGTCCCGTGATCTAGGGACAACTTCCCCGGGAGAACCCACTGCGCGCCTCAGGCTGGTGCAACGTCATGCTGGCCTCTGCTGCCGCAGGCTCGCCCCGCATCCGTACCCCTCCCTCCCCCCGGTCTGCATGAGCCAGAGCCTCCGCCTCAGCTGCTCCTTTAATCCCGTCCTGTCTGAGAGAAGAACAGAGGCCTCAGGCGACCTACACACAGAGGCGGGGCCAAATCCACAGCTGAACCCTGGGAGCTGTGAGAACAAAGAAGAGAAAGGGAAATCTCTCCCAGCAGCCTCAGGAGCAGCGGGTTAAATCTCCACAATCAACTTGATGTACGCTGCACCTGTGGAATACATGATACACAACGGATCATCCCAAATTGAGGAGGTGGACTTTGGGAACGATATATATATTTTGTTCCCTTCTTCTCTTTTTGTTAGTGTGTATGTTTCTGTGTATGATTTTGTCTGTATAGCTTTGTTTTTACCATTTGTCCTAGGGTTCTGTCAGTTTTTCTTGTTTTTTTTTTTACTATAGTTTTTAGCCCTTGTAATCATTGCTAGATTTGTTTTTTGGTTTGCTTTCTCTCTCTCTTCTTTCTTTCTTTTTTTCTTTTTTCCTTTTTTTATTTTTAATAATTTTTTTAAATTCTAATGACTTTATTTCTTTCTTCCTTTCTTTTTTTCTCCATTTTCTTCTGAGCTGTGTGGCTGACAGGGTCTTGGTGCTCTGGCTGGGTGTCAGGCCTGTGCCTCAGTGGTGGGAGAGCCGAGTTCAGGACATTGGCGCACCGGAGACCTCCAGGCTCCACATGCTATCAAACGGTGAAAACTCTCCCAGAGATCTCCGTCTCAACGCTAAGACCCAGCTCCACTCAATGACCAGCAAGCTACAGTGCTGGACACCCTATGCCAAACAACTGGCAAGACAGGAACACAACCCGACCCATTAGCAGAGAGGCTGCCCAAAATCATAATAAGGTCACAGTCACCCTAAAACACACCAATGGACGTGGTCCTGCCCACCAGAAAGACAAGATCCAGCCTCATCCACCAGAACACAGGCACTAGTCCCCTCCATCAGGAAGCCTACACAACCCACTGAACAAACCGTAGCCACTGGAGGCAGACACCAAGAAACAACAGGAAATATGAACCAGCAGCCTGTAAAAAGGAGATCCCAAACACAGTAAGTTAAGCAAAATGAGACAGAGAAACACACAGCAGATGAAGGAGCAAGGTAAAAACCCACCAGACCAAACGAATGAAGAGGAAATAGGCAGTCAACCTGAAAAAGAATGTAATGACAGTAAAAATGAGTAATGACAGTAAAAATGATCCAAAAAAAGAGTAATGACAGTAAAAATGATCCAAAATCTTGGAAATAGAATGGAGAAAATACAAGAAACGTTTAACAAGGACCGAGAAGAACTAAAGAGCAAACAGACAACGATGAACAACACAATAAATGAAATTTAAAATTCTCTATAAGGAATCAATAGCAGAATAACTGAGGCAGAGAACGGATAAGTGACCTGGAAGATAAAATAGAGGAAAAAACTAATGCAGAGCAGATTAAGAAAAAAAATGCAAATTGACCTGGAAGATAAAATAGAGGAAAAAACTAATGCAGAGCAGATTAAGAAAAAAAATGCAAAGAATTGAGGACAGTCTCAGAGACCTCTGGGACAATATTAAATGCACCAACATTCGAATTATAGGGGTCCCAGAAGAAGAAGAGAAAAAGAAAGGGACTGAGAAAATATTTGAAGAGATTATAGTTGAAAACTTCCCTAATATAGAAAAGGAAATAGTCAAGTCCAGGAAGTGGAGAGAGTCCCATACAGGATAAATCCAAGGAGAAACACACCAAGACACATATTAATCAAACTATCAAAAATTAAATACAAAGAAAAAATATTAAAAGCAGTAAGGGAAAAACAACAAATAACACACAAGGGAACCCCCATAAGGTTAACAGCTGATCTTTCAGCAGAAACTCTGCAAGCCAGAAGGGAGTGGCAGGACATATTTAAAGTGATGAAAAGGAAAATCCTACAACCAAGATTACTCTATCCAGCAAGGATCTCATTCAGATTCGATGGAGAAATTAAAACCTTTACAGACAAGAAAAAGCTAAGTACCACCAAATCAACTCTACAACAAATGCTAAAGGAACTTCTCTAGGCAGGAAACACAAGAGAAGGAAAAGACCTACAATAACAAACCCAAAACAATTAAGAAAACAGTAATAGGAACATAAATATCGATAATTACCTTAAATGTAAATGGATTAAATGCTCCAACCAAAAGATATAGACTGGCTGAATGGACACAAAAACAAGACCCATATATATGCTGTCTAAAAGAGACCCACTTCAGACCTAGGGACACATACACTCACTGAAAGTGAGGGGATGGAAAAAGGGGATGGAAAAAGATAGTCCATGCAAATGGAAATCAAAAGAAAGCTGGAGTAGCAATTCTCATATCAGACAAAATAGACTTTAAAATAAAGACTATTACAACAGACAAAAAAGGACACTATATAATGATCAAGAGATCAATCCAAGAAGAAGATATAACAATTGTAAATATTTATGCACCCAACATAGGAGCACCTCAATATACAAGGCAAATGCTAACAGCCATAAAAGGGGAAACCGACAGTAACACAATCATAGTATGGTACTTTAACATCCCACTTTCACCTATGGACAGAACATCCAAAATGAAAATAAATAAGGAAACAAAAGCTTTAAAAGATACATTAAACAAGATGTGCTTAATTGTTATCTATAGGACATTCCATCCAAAAACAAAGGAATGCACTATTTTCTCAAGTGCTCATGGAACATTCTCCAGGATAGATCATATCTTGGGTCACAAATCAAGCCTTGATAAATTTAAGAAAATTGAAATTACATCAAGTATCTTTTCCGACCACAATGCTATGAGACTAGATATCAATTACAGGAAAAAAAATCTGTAAAAAATACCAAGACATGGAGACTAAACAATACATTACTTAGTAACCAAGAGATTACTGAAGAAATCAAAGAGGACATCAAAAAATACCTAGAAACAAATGACAATGAAAACACAACAACCCAAAACCTATGGGATGCAGCAAAATCAGTTCTAAGAGGGAAGTTTATAGCAATACAATCCTTCAAGAAACAAGAAACACCTCAAATAAACAACCTAACCTTACACCTAAATCAATTAGACAAAGAAGAACCAAAAAACCCCCAAAGTTAGCAGAGGAAAAGAAATCATAAAGATCAGATGAGAAATAAATGAAAAAGGAATGAAGGAAAAAATAGTAAAGATCAATAAAACTAAAAGCTGGTTCTTTGAGAAGGTAAACAAAATTGATAAACCATTAGCCAGGCTCACCAAGAAGAAAAGGGAGAAGACTCAAATCAATAGAATTAGAAATGATAAAGGAGAAGTAACAACTGACACTGGAGAAATACAAAGGATCATGAGAGATTACTGCAAGCAACTGTATGCCAATAAAATGGACAACCTGGAAGAAAAGGACAAATTCTTAGGAAACCACAGCCTTCTGTGACTGAACCAGGAAGAAATACAAAAAATGAACAGACCAATCAGAAGCACTGAAATTGAGACTGTGATTCAAAATCTTCCAACAAACAAGAGCTAAAAGACCTGTAGGCAGAATATTATAAGGCACTGATGAAAGAAATTAAAGACGATACAAACAGATGGAGAGATATACCGTGTTCTGAGATTGGAAGAATCAACATTGTGAAAATGATTATACTTCCCAAAGCAATCCACAGATTCAGTGCAATCCCTATTAAGCTACCAATGGCATTTTTCACAGAACAAGAACAAAAAAATTCACAATTTGTATGGAAACACAGAAGACCCCGAATAGCCAAAGCTATCATGAGAAAGAAAAAGGGAGCTGGAGGAATCAGATGCTCTGACTTCAGACTATACTACAAAGCTACAGTAATCAAGACAGTATGGTACTGACACAAAAAGAGAAATTTAGATCAATGGAACAGGATAGAAAGCCCAGAGATAAACCCATGCACGTACAGCCACCTTATTTTGGTAAAGGAGGCAAGAATATACAATGGAGGAAAGACAGCCTCTTCAATAAGTGGTGCTGGGAAAACTGGATCGCTACATGTAAAAGAATGATGTTAGAACACTCCCTAACACCATACACAAAACTAAACTCAAAATGGATTAAAGACCTAAATGAAAGACCAGAAACTATCAAACTCTTAGAGGAAAACATAGGCAGAAGACTCTATGACATAAATCACAGCAAGATCCTTTTTTTTTTTTTTTTCGGTTCACAGGCCTCTCACTGTTGTGGCCTCTCCCATCGTGGAGCTCAGGCTCTGGACGTGCAGGATCAGCGGCCATGGCTCACGGGCCTAGCTGCTCCACAGCATGTGGGATCTTCCCAGACCAGGGCACGGACCTGTGTCCCCTGCATCAGCAGGCGGACTCTCAACCACTGTGCCACCAGGGAAGCCTGCAAGATCCTTTTTGACTCACCTCCTAGAATAATGGAAATAAAAACAATCAGCTCAGTGTTTTGTGACCACCTAGAGGAGTGGGATAGGGAAGATGGGAAGGAGACATAAGAAGGAGGAGATATGGGGATATCTATATATGTATAGCTGATCACTTTGTTATAAAGCAGAAACTAACACATCATTGTAAAGCAATTATACTCCAATAACGGTGTTTTTTTTAAAAAAAGATGCAGCCCACTGTGGTGACACAGTGGTTGAGAGTCTGCCTGCCGATGCGAGGGACACGGGT
>NW_020172636.1:6674-6833 GCF_003031525.2 Neophocaena asiaeorientalis asiaeorientalis | reverse complement strand
AGCAAATTTCCTGGCCTGGATTAAAAGTGAAAACAATAAAAATAAATAAATAAAATCTGACCTTACCTTTAAATCTTCTCCTCTTTTACTCACTACACTCCCAGACAAGTAAGCTAGTTTTTACTCTGGACAGAAGTCTGTTTTCACATCACACATTTA
>NW_020172636.1:0-6533 GCF_003031525.2 Neophocaena asiaeorientalis asiaeorientalis | reverse complement strand
TTATTATGTCACCACTCCCATCTAGTTTAATCCTGCTGTGAAAGAAATTCCCCAGTTACGTGATAATTGAAACACTCTCTTCAGATGGGTCTCTCCTCTGAACTACACAGGGCAGTGGATAACTCAAGAAGGTAGCAGCTTTGTATTCACAGAAATAATTTAGCCTACCTGAGAAAGAAAGGATTAATACATTTTCTCTCCTCTGCATGCCTCAGGGATATCTCTATCAAAGATCAAATATTCCATTCACTTTTCAGGTGAAAGACTTCATTCAGTCAAATGTTTTAAAAATAAACTTTGATTGAATTTACTGTGTACCATGCACTGTTTAAGAAAATAAAACAGACATGGGTTGTGGCCTCACGAATCTTACATTCTATTCAGAGAACAGACAATAAGCTGGTTGAAAAAATAAAAAGTTCCATTTTTATATGATAAAAAGTACCTGGAAAGGGACTTCCCTGATGGCGCAGTGGTTAAGAATCCGCCTGCCAATGCAGGGGACACTGGTTCAAGCCCTAGTCCGGGAAGATCCCGCATGCCGCAGAGCAACTAAGCCTGTGTGCCACAACTACTGAGCCTGCATTCTAGAGCCCACGAGCCACACTACTGAAGCCCGCCCGCACTTCCCAACAAAAGAAGCCACCGCAATAAGCCCGCGAACCACAACAAAAAGTTGCCCCCTGTCGCCCCAACTAGAGTAAAGCCCACGCGGCAATGAAGATCCAACGCAGCCATAAATAAATAAATAAATACATCAATTAATTAAGTTTAAAAAATACCCAGAAAGATCTCTCATTCTCTGATACACACTATCTTTGTAATTGACACGCTGGCTGCACGATGTTTAATGTAGTTGGATAAGATAAAACCATTATTCTCAGTATGAAACTAAGACGATTCACTTTTTTTATTATCATGGTATGAATCAGTGGCCTAACTAAATATCTAACTCCCGGAAGCCGACCTCTTACCACCAGTGAATTCAAGAACTAGGAGAAGGATCTCTTTTGTGTCCAATTTCTTCCACCTCTGGAACACTATTTTTGGAATGCTTTAATAAGGCTGTCTGTTACTGTTTTGAAACGACTGCATTCTCTCAGGCACTGGATTGATAAACAGCTTTTAGTCTAACAATCCAAAGTTGAATTTGGTCATGGTTTTCTTGAAGAAATTAAAAGGCTTAGGTACTTCAAGGAATTTCACTTAAAGCAAAACATAGGTTGGATCCCACCGACATTGGTTGTCGGACCTGACATGGCAGGATGTGAGGAAACTTGTGTATCTTGTCTCTCGATCACTTCAATCGTGCCAGCACCATGATTTTATAAGCAGGACTGCATGCAACTTTTTCAACAACACTGTACAGCAGGTGGTAATGTCTCAATTTATCAGATGAATTTTAAAAAAACAGGGATTCCATGACTTTCTCAAGATTGCATAGCTAGGAAGTGGCGAGGCTTGGGTTCACCTGAGACTAAAATGCGTGATCCTAAACATCCATTCCTCTACTCATCAAGTATTTGTCAGGTACGAACCCAATACCAGACTCTCCTTGGCACCACTAACACGGAGATGGGCGCACCACAACAGTTTTACACACACACACACACACACACACAGTTACATCTAAAGCAAGAAAACTTCGATTTTAAATATCTGCACAACAATAAATGTAAGTTTGTAGAAGGAAAAAGGCTTTTCGTTTGTGTCGTCAACAAAATTCCACTCAATGTTCCCTGCACTTAAGCAAAGTCATTTAAAAAAGGATATAGGTGAAAAGATAGACAAAGGCAAACAAAAACCAATGCAAGGAATATGCTTTTGATACAAGCCAAGGCAGATCCAGACCAGAGAGAGACATTTAAAAATCTAAAGTATGCAAAGCACATACAAAAGGTTAATGCTCCCTGTGCCACAAATGAAAGACACAACTTCCTTGAAGGAAAAACTAGAGAAAACACAGTTTTGAGGGTGGTCAAAACAACAGAAGGAGACACAATATCTACCAGTCCCAGACGAATCAAGTGAATTAAGAAAGTCACACATAAAAGAGCTACAAAACATAATCAAAGAGGCTGAATGATTGTTAGATCACTTTCTTATGCTGAAGTGGCTCTGAAAAGTGACAAACAAGATCATCAGACAGTGGGGAAACTAAAGGTCCCATTAGGTCAAAGGAAGAAAAAGTAAACTTTGATTCTCATAATTTTCCAGGCATTATGGAGTATGCACTATTTTCTTAATAAAATAGACGGTAAACATTGTGTTTATTATGTAATGACACCATACTTGGGCTAAAATAATACAATATACACCAACATTAACAGATTATACATTCAACCCCCTCTTTCCACCTCACAGAAAAGCAGCATTCAGAAAAATTACTAAATGTATAAAGCAGTCTAACATCAGGACAGAATTCCTTCACAAATACAAAAATAATAATAAATTAAGGCTGCAATAAAGTAATTTTCTGAGTGATTCTCTTTCCAGTCAAGCAGGGAAAGCAGGGTCCCCATGTTGAATTATCAATAATTACGTTTGACTGCAGCAGTTGAAGAAACGTGTGTAAAGTGGCCTTTTTAAAGACTATTAGTCTTTTGGTGAGAACAGTTGTTTGATGAGTTAATGACATTGGGAGTATTATCATTAGTCAATAAATACCAAGACAAATAATTTCAAGTGACCTTTCTTGGCCCTTTATGAGTCAATGGATGTTACCAATACTACCTTGTTGTTTATTCCAGGAGTCAATGCCAAGGTTGAAATGACTGAAAAAGTAGCGTCTATGAAGAGTCTATTTTATAACTACAGTTGACATTATTTTCAAAGAAGTTGAGGAAACACTGATTCAGTACAATGCAAAGTTGAATCTGTGTATTACAAAGGATGGTGGTGAAAATTTATGTAGAACATAAAAAGTCTTACAAAAATGTATAAAATGTCTTTGAAAAGGTAAGGTGTCGGAACACCTGTGACTACTGATTCATCACCAGTTATTCTGCAAAAAAAAAAAAAAAGGAATATATTATGTGTTACCGAATCAGTGGTGTCAAGGATACCTGTGAATTTTTGTCAGAAGTTGAACGCTGACTTGTCCTACACACAGCAAGAAATGGGGTGATTAGGTGCAAACAGGACCAGTTACGGAACTAGTCAAGGACTAAACATATTTAAATTAAAAATATAACTAAAGAAAAGTGCAATGAGGATAGGAAAACAGTATAATAATCTTAAGTGTCCTTACAATTTAGAAATAACACAACTGTAAATGAAAAGAATCGTCAAGAGAAAGACAGGAAACAGAGTGTCTTTGGGGTGGGGGGGACTATAATAGGTGGGAGTCAAAAAATTAAAGTTAATAAATAAATGAGTAGAAAACTAAGAAAGGAAAAATGAGAATAAGGACATTATAAACATATAAAGGTCCACATGAAAACAAAATATAAATATTCCTGAAAGTTGGGGTTATATATTGCTGCGTAAGAATCCACCCCCAGTCACTGTGGTTTAAAACTCATCCACGTTGCTAGGGGAAGGAACACAAGCTCTACTGGTGGAAGGAGTGGTCTTTGTACAAGGAGAGTGGCAGAACTGTGTGGAGGCTGTGTTTCGAGACCTCCTAACACTCAAGACAGCAAAATAAGTTCAAATAAGGGAGCAAAGAAACGGACCACATAGAGATACAACAAACAAACAAAACCCCATATAAAACATAATAGACACAGTAGATAAACACAAGACATGGTTAGCCTGTATCTAATGTTGTAGAAACAATCAATTAGACAAACCACCTGTGACACAGCCCAAAAGGTAATTGGCATGCTTACTGCTTCCTAAGTATTATTAGCTATAAATGAAACAAAAAGCTACCAAAAGAACCAGGGAATCTTCAAATTCTAGCTATGAGTCTCTGCTATCAGCCCTAGTGGAGTAACTGGAATGAAACTTACCAAACTGCTGTACACAGCTGGAAAACCCATAGAAGTACATGAAAATCAGTTTCATACAGTGGAAAACATCTCTATCAGGACTCTGATTCTTGAGAGAGGTGACACAGATAAGATGGTTTCTACAATTACCCTGTTTTTCTTGGAGGAACTTTTCATACCCACTACAATGACTAAACAGGTTTGAAAACACCAAGGGGTGGTGAGAATGTGGGAAACCTCGTATGTTGCTGGTGGGAATGTAAAATGATGCAGCCAATCTGAGAAATACTTTGTCAGTTAAAAAAAAAAAATTAAAGTGTACTTCTCATGTGATCCAGCTATTACACTGGTAGGTAACATATGGAGTTTCTTAAAATTATGTAGACTGCCTAAATTTCACTCAGTCTTTTACAAAATGACAGTTGAACATCTTTAACTTGGTATTTTATAAGATCAATTCTTAAGTGAGCCCACTGCTGGTTGGGGTGTTATAATAAATTTAGTTGGTTCCCCTTTGTAGAAAACAGGTAGAATCCTAGACAAAATGTGAAAAACAACTATTTCAGTTTCCTTAACATTCGACAAATGCAGACGACAACAAATTGGGAAGCGTTAATTCTTAAAAAAAAAACAACCAAAAAACTGTTACAATTTTGGGCGAGTTTTGTCCGTGAGTCTGTAGCTTTCCTGCTCAACCGTCGTAGCATTCTCTGCTTAGTCTGGATGGCCTAGAATTCCTAGCTAGTCCATCAGAATATTAAAGGACGCTATACTAACTAACAATGATTCAACAAAGAAGGATAGGCTAGCTACTGGACTAGCTTTTGGGCCAGAAGTGGCTCACTGAGTCAGGGCAAAGGTCACTGATAAACCATGGCTTTGTTGGCTAAAAGTGGCAGATTTAGTTCAGAGCAGATGGGGAGAATCACATAGATTGCTTAGCTCAAGTTGGCAGGCGGTTATGTATTCAGGGTGAGTGGCCATCCAGTCAGAGATTTAATAGGAAGACCCTAGAAGGAGGAAAACCATAGAAGCACTGAGATATGCTGTCCACACCTATTCCTGACTACTGTCCTATGCAAGCCTGAGGGAGATCCAAGACACTGTGATAAGTGAAAGCCAAGAGAGACTTGAGCATCGGCCACACATCTGAATATATTTCTCAACCCAGAGACAAGTCAGTTGGCGGAAGTTAGAAGCCTTATAAAATAAAGCTGCCTGATCACAACTCCTGTCTCAAACACTGGAACTGGTCACTGAACTACGCAGAGATAGAAACCACCTCTACGGACGTTGGCAAAACTCAGTAAGTAAACAGATGGACAAATAAATAAAATCAACGGACACGGCAAGAGCCGCACATCAGGAGAGACGCTGATTTTGTAGCTGAAGTTCAGGGAAGTTAAAAAAATCAGGAGAGACGCTAATTTTGTAGCTGAAGTTCAGGGAAGTTAAAAAAAAGTAATTCAACAGCCCTTATGGGAGAAAATCTAGAGTCCTTGCTGTACTTCATCTTGAATGTCAGTTTTCAACCAAAATTTACAAGCTACAGCATCAGGAAAGTGTGAGCTATATTGGAAAAAATAAAAATGAAGCAGTCAATAGGAACTGATGGCGTGGGACTAGGTGTTGGATGTAGTATAAAGAGATGTCAAAACAGCAATTATAAATATGTTCCGAATGCTAAAGGACGATAAACTAACAATGATTCTACAAATAAGAAATATCAAGGGAGAAATGGAAAGCAGAAGAAAGAGCCAAAGGGACATTCTAGTGTTGAAAGTACAACAACCGAAAGGAAAAAATTACTGGATGGGCTTAACGTCAGATGTTTAGGTGGTGTAAGAAATAAACAGTGAACTTGAAAGTAGATAACAGAAGTTATCCAGTCAAAATTTAAAAAAAGGAAAACAAATATTGAAGGAAAAAGAAACACAACCAGAGCCTCAGTGCCAAGCCCTCCAATACAAGTGAAATAGGAGGAGTTTCAGAAGAGGGCAGGAAGGAGCAGAAAAATATTTTGTAGTAATGCCCCAAGTCTTCTCAAATTAATTTCAAAATCAACGTAAAGATCAAGGAAGCTCAACAAACTACAAGTAGGATGAAAACCCAGCAGCACACGTCAAATACTGTGACGTTTCAAAGATTTTATCCTAGCTGCAAGCTACAGTTAGCTGGTGCAGTAACATGCATGGTGTGTTCCTGGGGGCAGGAGGTGGCTCAGGCAGGTGCGGCACGCACAGTGGGCATGTATTACAGTTAGGAAACCCCAACCTGCAAGCAGACCTGCTCAGCATCTCAAGGGACACTTTCTCTATACTGCACTCCACAGCAGGAAAACCTGCCTTCTACTCTGGAAACAGACACCGCATCTATTTTCCAAGGATGTTCTCTACAGAAATTTCCTTAAAAATAGAGCAGAAAAAAGGCACTTGGTGTTTCTGCTCACAGGAAGTGCAGAGATGCAAGACACCCATGGAACACTGTTTTCTGACAGACGTTATCTCAAGCAAATCTTATATAATTGTGCTTTCATGTATTTTTTCACTGGATCAGTCCTCTGCTCCATAACATGTAAAATTATGTGACCAGGATTAT
>NW_020172635.1:0-412 GCF_003031525.2 Neophocaena asiaeorientalis asiaeorientalis | reverse complement strand
TGCAGAACGGGGTGCACCTTGGGAGACATTTTGGGGGCTTCTTGCAAAACTAAACATACTGTTATCTATGTTTCAGCAGTAGTGCTCCTTTGTACGTATCTGAAAGACAGTAAGACTTTAGTCCAGAGAAAACCTCACGATGCTCACTTAGCATTATTCATATTTGCCAGAATTTGGAAAAGACCAAGACGTCCTTTCATAGGGTATGACTAATAAACTGTGTACATGCAGACAATAGACACTGAAATGTCACACCGATTTGGAAGAAATATTGAAGGGTGAGATGGAAATGAAGAAAAGAGATGCCAGAAGAATACACCTGGCAATGTGATGTCAGCAGAGTGACAGTGGCCGTGAGGACTGAGGATCCCAAGAGGTTGTACAGCATGAGGCTGAAGAGAAGACAACTTGG
>NW_020172634.1:11199-13211 GCF_003031525.2 Neophocaena asiaeorientalis asiaeorientalis | reverse complement strand
TTTTAGTGTGTAGATCTTTCACCCCATTAGATAAATTTGTTTCTAAGTATTTAACTTTTTTCATACTATTATAAATGAGATTATTTTCTTAATTTTTCTTCTGATAATTCATTGTTAGTTGATATTCGTTGATATACAAATGCAGCTGATTTTTGTGTATTCATCCTGAAACTCTACAGAATTCAGTTATTCTAACAGGTTTTTATTTTTTTTTTTTTGCAGTGTGTTTAGAGTTTTCCACATATCATATCTAAGTATTTAACTTTTTTCATACTATTATAAATGAGATTATTTTCTTAATTTTTCTTCTGATAATTCATTGTTAGTTGATATTCGTTGATATACAAATGCAGCTGATTTTTGTGTATTCATCCTGAAACTCTACAGAATTCAGTTATTCTAACAGGTTTTTATTTTTTTTTTTTGCAGTGTGTTTAGAGTTTTCCACATATCATATCATGTCATCTGCAAACAGACTTATTTTACTTATAACTTTACAATTTGAATGTCTTTTATTCATTTTTCTTGCTTAATGGCTCTGGCTAGGACTTCTAGTCATACGGTGAATGAGGGTGCTGAGAGTTGCATCCTTGTCTTGTTCCTGATCTTAGAGGATGCTGTTCCTTGTTTCAGCTTCTCACTATTGCGTGTAATGTAAGCTGTAGTCTTATCATATATGGCCGTTATTATGATAATGTACATTATATGTATACATAATTTGCTGAGTTCTTTTTTCACACAAACACACACACACACACACACACCCACACACACACTGTATTTTATTTTTACAAGAGATAAACTGACACCAAGCATTGTAAATGGATGACCACAACAAAATAAACAATGATTGCAATTACCAAACATGAAACACACTCATACTATGTCATAATATTGACATTCAGTCCAGTAAACCTCCACTGTAGCAGCTCCTTTACTTTGCAGTGAAAATTGGTTTGTATATTTCTTGCCTCTGAGTCCTTGTGTGATTTATTTTATTCAAACAGAAAGTCCCAAAAATTATAATCATCCTCATCAGTTCACTCAGTCCCATGTAATTAATTTTTTCATCTTTTATGAATTCATGAGTTTTACATTAGAGTTCTGAAAATGCTTATTCATTCAGTTCTGCAGTATAGTCAGTTACCAGAAACCTGTACTTGTCAGAGTCATTTCCAGGAATGCTTGAATATGAAACCCTTTTATAGGAACATTTTTGCGAAAGCATCAGAGTACACCCAGAACTGTCTGTAAATGACAAAAGACTTAAAAATGACCATGGTTAAAGATTTGATGAAAGTTCATAATAATGCAATTGACAAGGAAATTTAGTTATTGCTGAGATATACATTTTGAAGTAATAGCTAGAATTATGACTTGTAACATTATACCAGAACATATAAGATTTTTAGAAAATTCATGTAATGTCTGAAACATTTATATTAACATATTTCCATACAAATAACCCAAAGAAAGTTTAGTATTAGTTGTTTTTTGTTTCTTTGTTTGTTTATACTGCAGGTTCTTATTAGTCATGAATTTTATACACATCAGTGTATACATGTCAATCCCAATCGCCCAATTCATCACCCTACCATCGCCAGCCCACCACGGTATTCCCCCCTTGGTGTCCATACGTTTCTTCTCTACATCTGTGTCTCTATTTCTGCCCTGCAAACTGGTTCATCTGTACCATTTGTCTAGGTTCCACATATATGCGTTAATATATGATATTTTCCTCTTTTTGACTTACTTACCCTGTATGACAGTCTCTAGATCCATCCATGTCTCAACAAATGACCCAACATCGTTCCTCTTTATGGCTGAGTACTATTCCATTGTATATATGTACCACATGTTGTTTATCCATTCATCTGTAGATGGGCATTTAGGTTGTTTCTATGACCTGGCTAATGTAAACAGTGCTGCAACAAACATTGGGCTGCATGTGTCTTTTTGACTTATGGTTTTCTCTGGGTATATGCCCAGTAGTGGGATTGCTGGGTCATATG
>NW_020172634.1:9966-11070 GCF_003031525.2 Neophocaena asiaeorientalis asiaeorientalis | reverse complement strand
TTTACCAAATTCATTGATTAGATCTAGTAGTTTTCTGGTGGCATTTTTAGGATTCTCTATGTATAGAGATCTGCAAAGAGTGACAGTTTTCCTTCTTCTTTTCCAATTTGTATTCCTTTTATTTCTTTTCTTCTCTGATTTCTGTGGTTAGGTCTTCCAGAACTATGTTGAATAATAGTGGTGAGCATGGACATCCTTGTCGCATTCCTTGTTTTAGAGAAATGCTTTCGTTTTTTCACGATTGAGAAAGATGTTTGCTGTGGGTTTGTCTTATATGGCCTTTATTATGTTGAGGTAGGTTCCTTCTATACCCACTTTCTGGAGAGTTTTTATCAATAAATGGTTGTTGAATTTTGTCAAAAGCTTTTTCTGCATCTATTGAGATGATCATATGGTTTTTACTCTTCAATTTGTTAATATGGTGTATCACATTGATTGACTTGCATATATTGAAGAATTCTTGCATCCCTGGGATGAATGCCACTTGAGCATGGTGTATGATCCTTTAATGTATTGTTCGATTCTCTTTGCTAGTATTTTGTTGAGGATTCTTGCATCTATATTCATCAGTGATATTGGTCTGTACTTTTCTTTTTTTCTGGTATCTTTGTCTGGTTTTGGTATCAGGGTGATGGTGGCCTCATAGAATGAGTTTGGGAGTTTTCCTTCCTCTGCAATTTATTGGAAAAATTTGAGAAGGTTGGCTGTTAGCTCTTGTCTAAATGTTTCATAGAATTCACCTGTGAAGCCATCTGGTCCTGGACTTTTGTTTATTGCAAAATTTTTAATCACTGTTTCTATTTCATTACTTGTGATTGGTCTCCTCATATTTTCTACTTCTTCCTGGTTCACTCTTGGAAGGTTATACCTTTCTAACAATTTGTCCGTTTCATCCAGGTTTTCTATTTGATTGGCATATAGTTGTTTGTAGTAATCTCTTATAATCCTCTGTATTTCTGTGGTATCTGTTGTAAGTTCTCTTTTCATTTCTAATTTTATTGATTTGAGTCCTCTCCCTCTTTTTCTTGATGAGTCTGGCTAATGGTTCATTAATTTTGTTTATCTTCTTAAAGAGCGTGCTTTCAGTTTTATTGATCTTTGTTA
>NW_020172634.1:0-9308 GCF_003031525.2 Neophocaena asiaeorientalis asiaeorientalis | reverse complement strand
CTCACTTTCAGTCTGTATGTGGGTTTCTTGTAGACAGCACATATATGGGTCTTGATTTTGTATCCATTCAGTTTGCTGAGTTGTTTTCATGAAATAATGTTCACTTTTGTCAAAAGCTTTTGCTGCATCCACTGAGATGATCATATGATTTTATCCCTCCTTTTATTAATGTGCTATATCACATTTATTGATTTACATGTGATGAACCATCTTTGCATCCCAGGAATAAACCTGCTTGGTCCTGGTGTATGATTCTTGTAATGTGCTGTTGAAGTTTGTTTGGTAATATTTTGTTGAGGATTTTGGCATCTGTGCTCATCAATCATGTTGAGCATTAATTTTATTTTCTTGTAGTTTGCTTGCCTGGCTTTGGTAACAGGGTAATATTGGCCTTGTAAAATGAGTTTGGAAGTATTCCCTCCTCTTCAGTTCTTTGGAAGACTTTGAGATAGAATGGTTAATTTCTTTAAAGTGTTGGTAGAATTTACCAGTGAAGCCATCTGGTCTTGGAACTATTTTTGTTTGAGAGGTTTATTATTTACTGATTCAATCTCCTTACTTGTAATTCGTTCATATTTTCTATTTCCTTATGATTCATTCCTGGTAGGTTTTACGTTTCTAGGAATTTACCCATTTCTTCTAGGTTATCTAATTTGTTGGCATAAAATTGCTCATAGTAATTTCTTCTGATCCTTTACCTTTGTTGTTACATGGGGAAATATATCCCCTTTCGCTTCTGACATTGTTGAGTCTTCTCTTTTTTGCTTAGTTAGTCTAGATAAAGGCTTGCACATCTTTTTCTTCCTAACCTTTAAAAAACCAGCTCTTAGTTTCAGTGCTCATCTCTTGTATTTCTACTCCCTGTTTCATTTGTATCTGCCCTAATTTTTATTTACTTCTGATAACATTAGGCATAGTATGTTGTTTAGTTCCTTGAGTTTTTTTTAGTTGTTTATTTTAGGCCTTTCTTTTTTCTTAATGTAGACTTTTATCATCATATACTTCCCTCTTAGAACTGTTTTTGCTGTAGCTCCTAAGTTTTAGTACATTGTGTTTCATTTTCATTTGTCTCAAAGTATCTTGTCAATTGCCCTTTGATTTCTTCTTCAACCCTTTTGTTCAGGAGCCTGTTGTTTAACCTCCAGATATTTGTGATATTTCTGGGTTTTCTCCTATAATGTATTTTAGTGTCATACCATTGTAGTCGGAAAGGATACAGTGATTTCAGTTATATTATGACCTAACAGATGATCTGTCATGGAGAGTATTCCATGTATGCTTGGCAAGAATGTGTATTCTTCTGTTCTGCATATGTCTGTTAGGTCCATCTGGTATTATGTGTAGTTTAAGTCCAATGTCTCCTTATTGATTTTCTTTTTGGATGATGACCTATCCATTGATGAAAATGGGGTATTGAAGTCCCGAAATACTGATTTGCTGCCTATTTCCTCCTTCAGGTTACTTACTATTTGCTTTATATATTTAGTGTGCTCTGATAGTGCAGGGATAAAAATGTATAATTGTATGTCCTCTTATAAGTAAATTTACTCCTTATCTTTATATAATGACCTTCTTTTTCTCTTGTTACAGTATTTGACTTCAAGTTCATGTAGGTATAGCTACCACTGCTCTCTTTTGGTTTCCATTTAAATAGAATGTCTTTTTCCATCCCTTTACTTTCAGTGAAAGTGTGTCATTAAAGCTGAAATGAGACTCTTGTTATCAGCAGACAGTTGGGTCTTCTTTTCAAATTCATAAAACCACTCTGTGTCGTTTAATGGGAGTATTTAATTCATTCGCATATAGAGGAATCATTGACAGGGAAGGACTTACTAATTCCATCATATTAATTGTTTCCTGTATTTTTTGTCATTCTTTTACTGCTTTCTTCTTTTCTTGCTGTCTTTCTTTGTGAATTGATAATTTTGTTGTGGTATGCTTTGATCCTTGTCTCTGTTTATTGGATATCTACTAAGGGTTTTCATTCCTTGTTATCGTGAGCCTTCCATCCAAACTCTTAGTTATGACAGACTATTTTAAGGTGATAACAACTTAATTTTGAATACATACAAAAGCCCTACAATTTTACACTCTCCTTATTTTGTGCTTTGATGTCACAATTCACATCATTTTATATTGTGAATCCATTAAAAAATTATTGCAGTTATAGTTGTTCATGTCTTTTACTTTTATACTAAAGTTATAAGAGATTTACCCATCACCATCACAATATTAGAGTATTCTGAACTATCTTTTGGCCTATGAGTTTTATACTTTCATGTGTTTCCATGTTCCTAATTAATTAACACGCTTTCATTTCAGATTGAAGAACTCCTTTGAACAACTTTTGTATAAACTCCTTCAGCTTTTCTTTGTTTATGAAAACTCTGTCACTCCAATTCTAAAGGACATGTTTGCTGGATAGAGCATTCTTGGCATTTTTTTTTCTTTGCACACTTTGAATATATCATTGCTATCCTTTATGGGCTGCAATAGTTTTGCTGAAAAATCTGTTAATCTTATGGGGATTCCCGTGTATAAACAAGTGGCTATTCTTGCTTTTAAGATTCTGTCTTTAATTTCTGATAATTTCATTATAGTGTGTCTACTTGTAGATCTCTTTGGATTAATCTTCTTTGGAGTGTTGGGCTTCCTTGATCTGAATATCTCTTTCTTTCCCCACATTAGGGAAGTTTTTAGGCATTATTTCTTTGAATATGCTCTCTGCCCTTTCTTTCCTTCTGTTTCTTGAAGACCTGTAACACATATATTGATCCACTTACTGGTGTCCCTTATGTGATCTTCACTTTTTTCTATTCTTCTTTCTTTTTGCTCTTTTGATTAGATGACTTCCACTGCCTTGTCTGATTCTTTCTTCCATTTGGTCTAGTCTGCTTGTGAAGCCCTGTATTGAATTTTTCAGTTCATTTATTCTTGAAATCTATGATTTCTGTTTGGTACTTCTTAATATTTTCCGTCTCTTTGTTGAAACTCACACTTTGCTCATGCTTTATTCTCCTGAGGTCAGTAAGCATCTTTATTACCATTATTTTGAACTCTGTTGGGTAATTACTTATATCCACTTCATTAAGGTCAGCTCCTAGAGGTCTGTTTATTTGTTTGAAACATCCCCGTTTCTTTACTTTCCTTGACTCTCTGTGTTGGTTTTTGTATAAAACAGCGCCTTTCCCCAGCTTTGACAGATTGGCCTTAATCAGCCTGGCCTGGTTGTTGAAATCATTGTCTTTGTTCTTAGTGACTTGCGGCAGTTGAGGGTGTTCCAAGACCCATCAGTGTCCTCAACCATGTGGTTAATGCTCATATGCCTGTTTAGGCTTCTGGACAACTGCCAGTTGCCTGCCGCTTTAACTCCCTGATGCAGGTTAATTGGAAGCCCAATTATCAGGCAGGAGCTGGAAAAGTCAGAATATGACATATGTAGTCTAGCCCCTATGAAGAAGAATCCAGAGCTGGAAGAGTTTCTTCTTCCTCACTCTGTGCTGAGTCAAGGCAAATAATTGCTCTGAATGCTTCTGTGTCCGAGTAAAACAGCCTTTGTTTTTAGTGGTCCCAGGCACTCATGAAGGCTGAGCCCTTTCAGCTCCCAGAGCTAGGTGAATTGGGGGCTAGTCCCTTAGGTGGCAGTTGAAAACTGGTGTGCTAGATGTGTGGACAAGCTCCTTCCAGGAGAGAAGATAAAAATTTGGTCTTACTTGGAGCTGGGGGAGATAGCAGGGGACATGCCCACCAGCTTTACCAGGCTCCCAAATGGATCCCCATGAGCTTCCACATGCAGACTAACTGGAAGCCAGAACCACAGGCAGCAGCTAGGAAAATATACAGCTTCCTTCCAGGGAGAAACATTCTTGCTGGCAGATGGGCATTTTTTTTTTTTTGTCGTCTCCCTCCATGCTGGGTCTGGGTGTATAGATATGGGGAATCCTCATACATCCATTTAAAAACTGCTTCTTTGTTTGCTGTAATACTGTGGTGCTCAGGAATGTAAGCCCAACTGACTTTCAGAGGTAGGTTATTTTGTGGTCCATCCCTCAGGTGGCAGTTTTAAAAGTCAGCGTTCTAAATGTGTAGACGAGCTCCTTCTAGGGACATGCAGGAGATTTGGCTTTATTGTTGAAGGAAGCTGGGGGGAGAGGTCAGAGTAAGCACCCACTGCTCTTTTGGGCTCTGGGCAGGATTCCAGTCAGCTGAAATGCAAGTGAGTAAGCACCCACTGGCTCTTTTGGGCTCTGGGCAGGATTCCAGTCAGCTGAAATGCAAGCTGATTAGAAGCTGGACCTTCAGACCGTAGCTGGGAAAGTATGTAGTCCAACACCCTCCAGGAAGAAATTGGGAGATAAGCATTTGTGTGTGTTCCCTCTGCTCTGAGCTTGTGGAGATAGGCAGAGGGAGTGCTCAAGAACCTTGTAAAAACTGCTTATTTGTTTGCTATAATATCATGGGACTTCTGAAGGGAAGCCCTTTTGGCTCTCAGAGCTAGATGATTTGGGGGGCCCATCCCTCAGGCAGCAGCCTTAAAATTTGAGACATTAGAAATGTGGTGCAAACACTGCGCTAATTGGGAAGAGGCTGGGAGTTGGTGGTTTCAGAAAGATTATAAGGCGCTGTTCTTGGGTGGGGTTTATAGTAAGAGTGTGTCTCATCCTTTCCTACACATTTCTGAGTGGGTATTTTCTCAGTTTCCCAATGTGTAGGAGTCACTAAAGTTAGTTTCTTGATATCTTTCAGAGGGAATTGATCAGTGTGTAGTGCATCCATGGAAGGAGGGAAATTCAGGAGTGTCTTCTGTGTCCATCTTGAAGTACATGTTGATCTTTTCTAATAACCGACTCCTGGTTTCCTTGACTTTCTATGTTGTTTTTCTGTTTTGTTTATGTATGCTGTAATATTTATTATTTTTCCCATCTGCTGGCCTTGGGTTAAGTGTTTTCTACTTCTTTAAGGAAAATGTTAGATTGTGGATATGAGATCTTTATTCTTTTTTAATGTAAGCCTTTACAGCTATAAATTTCCCTCTCATCACTGCTTGTGCTCCATCCCGTAAGGTTTGCTATTATGTAGTTTTTTTCTTTGGTCTCATGGTATTTTGTAGTTTCTCTTGTAATTTCTTCCTCAACCCATCGGTTGTTTAACAGCGCGCTGTTTAATTTCCACATATTTGTGAATTTTCGTTTCCCTTCTGTTACTGATTTCCACTTTTATCCCATTGTGATGGAAAAAGATTCATTGTGTGATTTCAGTAGTTTTAATTTTTACTAAGAATTGTTTTGTGCCTCACATATGGCCTATTCTGGAAATGTTTCACATACACTTGAGAAAAATCTGTAATTTACTATCTTTGGGTAGAGAGCTGTGTATATGTGTGTGTTAGGTCCATTGGTTTATACTGTTGTTTAAGTCTTCTGTTTCCTTACTGATCTTCTGTGTAGTTTTTCTCTCCCATTTCTGAATGAAGGCTATCAAAGTCTCCAACTCTTACTGTTTCTCCCTTCTGTCAAGGTTTGCTTCATCTGTTATGGAGCTCTGGTACAAATGTTTATAATTTTTATTTTTTCTTAGAGAATTGATCCTTTTCTCATTATATAAATTCCTTTTTTGTTCCTTGTAAAAGGTTTGACTTAAAGTCTAGTTTGCCTGATATTAGTATAGGCACTTTGTTCCCTTTTGCTTACTATTTGCATGGGATAGCTTTCCATTCTTCACTTTCAACCTGTGTATGTCCATAAATTTAAACTGGATCCCTTATAGACAGCATAGACAGCTTATAGTTGGATTCTGTTTTTTATCCATTCTGCCAGCTTATGCATCTTAATTGGTGAGTTTAATCCATTATACTTAAAGTAATTAGTGATAGAGAAGGACTTTCTTTTGCCATTTGTGACATTTGTTTTCTGTATGCTTCATTAAATTTTTGTCCCTTCCTTATTGCCTTCTTTTGTGTTTATTGTTTTTGGAGTGACACATTTTGATTCCCTTCTCACTTCCTTTTCTGTATACTTTGTAAATATTTTCTTTTTGGTTATCACAGGGATTACATACAATATCCTAAAGTCATAACAATCTGTTTTAAACTGTCAACAGCTGAACTTCAATAACATACAAAAATTCTACTCCTTCAGAGCACCACTCCTCTAGTCTGTTATTGATGTTAAAAAATACATCCTTATATATTGTGTATCCATTAACATAGAAATTATGTTAATTTTTAATTTTTTTACTTTTAATCCTATAATATATAAAAAGTGTGATTACCAACCCACGTTGCAATACTCATGTTTTTTATATTTCCCCACTTATTTACCTTAACCAGAGAGCTATATATTTTCTTCTAGCTTTGAGCTACCTGTCTAGGATTTTATCATTTCAACTTGAAGGACTCCCTTTAGTATTTCTGGTAGGGAAGGTCTAATGATAGTAATTCCCTCCAAGTTTTGTTTATCTTGGAATGCCTTAATTTCTCCTTTATTTTGAAGTACAGTTTTTCCGATATAGGATTTTCAGTTTATAAGGCTTTTTTTTTCCCTTCAGTACTTAAAACACATCATCCCAGTGCCTTCTGGACTGCAAGGTTTCTGCTGAAAAATCTGCTAAAAATTTTATTTGGCATCATTAATACATGATGATTCAGTTGTCTATTGATTCTTTCAAGATTCTTTGTTTTTTACTTTTGTCAGTTTGATTATAATTGTTTTAGTGTGGGTCTATTTGATTTTACTGTACAGTTCGTTTAACTTGTATTTTTCTATCCAACTATTCACAGTTTGGGAAGTTTTTGTCCATTATTCCTTCAGACGAGGTTTCTGCTGTTTTCTCACTCTTTTTTCTTCCTGGATTCCCATAATGTCTTCTTTTTTGGATTCCCATAATTCCATTAGGGTCGGTTCACATTTCTTCATTGATTTTCCTTTTGGCTCTGAGAACTAATAATTTCAAATGATTTGTCTTCAAGTTTGCTGATGCCTTCCTCTGCCTGTTTCAGTCTGCTTTTGAACCCCTCTTGTGAAATTTTCAATTTACTTACACTTTTAACTCCACATTTGCTTTTTAAATAAATTCTGTCTTTGTTGATATTCTCACTTTGTTGATATATCATCTTCCTGATTTCCTAGGCAGTTGTTTTCAAGAGTTCATCTAGCAACTCTGAAGCCTGTGTTTCTTTAGTGTCACTTTCTAGAGATTTATTATGTTCTTGTGAATGGGCCATATTTCCCTGTTTGTTTCTGTGTTTTGTGAGCTTTTGTCAAAAATTGCATATTGAAAAAAACAGCCACCTCTCCCAGCCTTGTAGACTGGATACTTGCAGAGGAAGGCCTTCACTAATCAGCCTGGTGTAATGACTTAAGGTCTTCTCAGATCTTTTCTGAGGATGTGCCTTCACTGGACCTGTGTCTGAAGCCCAGCTACAGCCCCCTACTTCTGCCACACACAGATGTTTCATTTCCCCAAGAGCCGCACCCCTGTCTTCTTGGCCCTTAAATGTTCTGTTGTATTCCTCTGTCAGTAATCTCTGCCCTCCAAGTGTGTGCAGGTGTACAGTTGCCATGAAGTTTTCATGGGCCATTGAATCCATCATTGCTTTCACAGCCACCAATCTGATATAAAAAATATTCCACTATTCCTATCTCAGCTGTGAGTCATGTGAGACAGAAATCAGACTCTCAGACATTGCCTGGCATGCCACACATTGCAATCAAGTTGCACTCTTTTACTTTTCTCCCAATGGAGGACCAGTAATTGGGCAGCTTTCACTCTACTGCACCATATTGAGTCAGGAATGGGTTAGGATAAGAGTGAGCAAAAATGTCACGAAATTTGCTATCATTTTGAGAGTGACTCTTTCTTGACTGGGCATTCACTTTGTTGCTTCAGATTACTGACTGGTTTCTAGAGCTCCCACAAAGCTATTTGTATTCTATTGTTTAGTTCAGTGTTTTCATGGGGTTACAGACCTGGAGCTTCCTATTCTGCCATCTTACCTATATCACTGCTGTCCTTCATTTTTGGAAGATGGTTTTACCAGATATAGAATTCTTGGTTAACAGTGTTTTTCTTTCAACGTGTGAATATGAAATCCACCAGTCTTCTCCCTTGACGCTTTCAAAATTCTCTTTGTGGTGAGTTTTTGCAATTTTAATATAGTGTTTTTGTGTAGATCTCCTGTTGGAGTTCACTGAGTTTCTTGGATATGTACTTTCATGTATTTTATCATATTTGAGGAGTTTGGAACAATTATCTCTTCAAATATTTTCCCTGACTTTCTATCCCTTTCTCTCCATGCAGGATTCCTATTATGGATGTGTTGTCATACTTGATGATGTCTTGTAGGTCTTTTACGTTCTGCTCATTATTCTTCACTCCTTCCTCTTTGCACCCCTCAGAGTGGATAGTCTCAATCAGTTCTTCTTTAAATGTGCCAATTCTTTATTCTGCCTGCTTAAATCCCTTAATGACTTTCTTATTTCAGTTGTGGCACTTTTCAACTCTAGAATATATATTTGATTCCTTTTTGTAATTTCTTTCTCTTTGTTAGTATTCGTCACTTGGTGAGACACCATTTTCATGATTTCCTTTAGTTCTTTGTCCAAAATTTCATTTAGTTCTATAGCAATATTTAAGAGAGTGATTTAAAATGTTCTTAATGCCTGGACAATGTGTATATGTGTATGTCCACATTGTGTGGACAATGTATATATATATATACATATATATATGTATACACACACGTACGCGTATATATATATACACATTTTTTTCCTCATTCATGAATCATACTTTGTTGTTTGTTTTCATACCTCATAACTCTTTGTTGAAAATTTATATGTTAAATAATATAAAGTAGAAATTCTGGAAATCAGATTCTCCCTTCCCATCAGGATTTTCTGTTACAGCTGTTTGGTGGTGGTATTGCTCATGTTTGTTGAAATCTAGCTTGCATTTGGGAAGATGTAATGATTATTACAGGTTGGAAGGAAGCTTTATGATATGAGAAGCACATACAATTTTTTTGTGAGTTTATTTTAAATTAATATAAAATGGTGTTGGTTTATTGGATATATTTTTATGTTCCATGCAACTAACGTTTAAGATTCAAACATTTGACAAAAGTTTATTTAGGACTTTTCATAAGTATTTGATTGAGAGTATTCAGTGGTGATATTTTGTTTATTGTATATACATTGGTCTCTTTCTGGGCTCTCTAGTTTGTTCCATTGGTCGATACGTTTGTATTTAACCCAGTACTATTCTGTTTTAATTACTGTACCTTGGTAATATGTTGTTTTTTTTTTTTT
>NW_020172633.1:3516269-3575455 GCF_003031525.2 Neophocaena asiaeorientalis asiaeorientalis | reverse complement strand
TCTTAATTAGAGTTTTTTTTTTTTTTTTTCAGAAACAAACCACAATTCAAACAGTGCTAAAGGCTAGATTAGGCTGGGCTTTCTTTATGTGATCCACGGTTGATTTTTTTTCTCCTGTGCATCAGGAGACCTGTCCTTTAGTCCCTATAGTGCTAAAGTTCTTTACTTTGCTCTCGGTGCATTATTGATGACCGGTAAACCTCTGCTGGGTCTACCTGATGCCAAAAGATGGCTAGAGATGCCAAGAAATGACAAATGTGGTTAGGAAGGGGGCACTTCAAAACATGGATAGTTGCAAAATATAACACTAACTTATGCATGGGCAGAATTATTGCAAATGGGCTGTTATGAAGTCTGACACTTTGGCAACATGAATGTATCTTATGGGGATAAGGAAAGAATACAACTTTGTATTTTCAATTCATTTTAGGGAAATATTTGTCATGTGACGTCATAAGTAATTTTCTGTGATAGCAATAAAACTGACTTGGACAGGTATCTCTAAGTGATTTAACATAATAATTAATATGATTTTATTAACTCCCCCTGCCCACACCCCTGCCATATCCCTGTCGGTATTGGTCCTATGAGTTTTCATAGGCAGAAATCTTCAAGATCCTAGGAATATGAGGGACCTCAGTTAAGTGAATGTGACGATTAATAACTTTTATTGAGTGTCCAATTGTTCAAGCCCTAGACACTATGGGTGATTAAAAAGAAACAGAAGGAAACAAGTAATCTCTTTTTGCCTCTTAGGGGTGTATGTACAGTCATGGCAAAGAGAGGTCATCTATTGGGACCATGCAGCACAGGAGTTAGGAACCAGTGCAAGTTGTATGAAGAATATGTTGAGATTCAAGGAATGAGAATGGAATTGCCACTTGGATAAATGTTACAAAATTTTTGTATTTCTAAGAAGCACTGTGACTCACCACTTCAGTGGCATCCTAATCTTTTGTGACTTGCAAATCCTGTCCTTATTAAATTTAATTCAGCAAACATTTTAAAATATATGCTGCCACGTGTAATATACCCTGTCGGGTCTCACTGCTGCCATAATGTCAAACAGAGTTTTATTTTTATTTTCAAAAATGAATATTCTGTCTCTCCCTTTTCACCTGTGTGTCTTTCTCTCTGTCTCTGTCTCTCTCTATATACACACACCCACACCCACACACGTTTATGTATATATATGTAATAGATACACATAAGCACACACACATACATGATGCATATGCTAACAAGCACTACACTTATAATTACAAAAAGAGATATGGTAGTGTAAAGGAAGGAGTAAGTACTTTCTGATAAGAGTATTAAATTTGTATTGTGAATCTCTGTACTGATGTTATTGTTTAGAAAAATCTCACATAAATGTTAATTATGATGGACAGATGTAACCGTAAATTCATAAGCAATAAATGAGCAGCAGAATAATGAATCAGAATGGATCTGTTGAAAGCAGAAGAACACATGAGCGTTTAAGTGATGGGAAAGGATGACGTGGGTTGTAGACAGCAGGTGAATAAGAAAAGGTAAGTAACAGAATAAACATAGGAGCTCCTTTTTTTGCCAGGAGCCTGGCATAGCATAGTGTTAGCGCTTTACATAGCCTATTCAATGTGATTCTTCTAACAACTCTATGACCTAGGAACTGTGTTCCTATTTATAGATGAAGAAACATTTTTGAGTGATTTGCTTGGCTAGGAAAACTTACAAGATTATAGAGGAGCTTTAATGAATGAGAAGCCAGGGGACTACTTTATAACAATGAGTGGGGAAAAAAAATTATGTACTTAGATTCCTGGAGGAAAAGGGGAATGTTTGGTACTGCTAATAGGAGTAGATTAAACTTATACACAGACTATAATATGAGTAATTAAGCAGACACAGACCTAGACTAGGAAGAAGAGTCATTGAGGAGTAGAATGAAAAGAATCTGAAGAAATGTGAACATAATCTATATTCCTCTTCTCTATTCTGCGGAGATAAATTCTGGGCTCTCCATGAGATAAATTCTGGGCTCTCCACTTATATAGTTTACATGCTGCTTCTTCACACGATGGTGAAATAGTATTTTCGTATGCTGGATGGTTGACCTAATGATATGGTTGATGACCAAATTATCATGAAACGGATTGGAAAGAACTAAAGGGCAAAGTTGTGCTAGGAACAGTGTAAATAAATAAAGGATCTTTCTTTTTCCTCCCAACTAGGAAAACAGTATCAGAATTTGCACAAGAGAATAAGCAGGGTTCTTCCTCTTTGTACATTGCTGTCATTTCATCTAGGTTCAATGCAGAAACTAGTTCATATGGTATTTCTTTGAACTTTTTTTGTGACTCATATGGGACAAACTTGTGTCTCTAGGAGCAATTTTCAATTACACTAATAACCAAAAAATAACAAATTGCAGAAATGTTAAAATTCTCAGCCTGATTTATTTGATGAAAAGCTCCGTGTTTGTCTGTTTTGATGTATATCAGTTGTAAAGTTTCAAGGATTTTGTGTGATTTGAAAAAGTGGCTAAGCATTCGGAGCTCTCAATTATTTATACACATCTGTTTGAAACAAACTGTTTAGTCTTTACTATTAGCCCAGTAGTTTTAATGACAGCATACAGTTTACTTTCCGTGGTGGACATAAGCAAAAAACAAAGGGTTTAGCATTTTTCTTACTTGGCCAAGATCAATTCTTTAAGATATGTCACTGTAATATAAAGCACATGTCAAAGCAAATGATATCCTCATTTTTAGGAATTGGTAAGAGAAAAGAGTTTATAGTAATCTGAGCACATTTGGCTGAACTGTATATCTTTACTTAGATCATCTTCAAAAAGCACAACTTTCCTTGACACTCTAAGACTCTTCATGAATTTGGAATTAGAATACAAATTACTTTATTCCCTCAAAGGCTTCAGGAATTCACTATTAGCAAGGCAGTCTGTACGTGTACTCTGTGAGGTCTTCTGATTTATTTAGGAATGGATTTTTTCCCCCTACTTCTTCACATATTGGGAAGAGAGTCAAACAAATAGAAGGTAAGTGAAATCACTCTTGTGGTTGTTAACATGATTTCTGAGGGATAAATTGACAACAACAGTATTTTATCTGTTATATTCACTGCCCCATCCCCAGGGTTTATAATACTGCTTAGTACATAGAAGTGTTCATACATATCTGTTGTATAAATGAATCGGTGAATGAATCTGTGTTAGTCATAGGTTCCTAGTAAGTGCTTCTCAGGATGGCATCAAGCCAAATAATTAGTGAAGAATTAACTTCACATCAGACTTAGAGGATGACATATAGATGACAAATTTCTTAACACAACATAAAATAATGTTGAAACATATCTGTTGATAGAAAGAATACAATAGTTTTCTTAATTTTCCTAATCATTTTTGTTAATGTACTTATTTTAAACTTTATTCTTCAGAAAATCTCTGAACATCAAAATATCTAAATTTTGAAGACTTCCCTGAAGACAAAACTGGATCTAATACTGGGAGTGCCAAAAAGGAAGATTTTGACTTAAAAAAAAGCTAGAGATCTTTATCAATTAGGAAATAAGAGATGACCTAAGAAGGATTCCACTTTGGAGGATGTTTCAAATTCTAAGACTTCTTCAAATTAGAACATTTTCTGATGTTATGATTCTTTTCCTGGTTTTTTTTTCTACTCAAAGCACAATTTCGCTCTATGTTTCTTTCTTTCTTTCTTTATTTAATTGGAGTATAGTTGATTTACAATATTGTGTTAGTTTCTGCTGTATCGCAAAGTGAGTCAGTTATATATGCATATATCCATATATGCATATATCCACTCTTTTTAAGATTCTGTTCCCATATAGGTCATTACAGAGTATTTAATAGAGTTCCCTGTGGTATACAGTAGGTCCTTATTAGTTATCTATTTTATATATAGTACTGTGTATATGTCAATCCCAAACTCCCAATTTATCCTTCCCCCACTTCCCGCCTTGGTAACCATAAGTTTGTTTTCTACATCTGTGACTCAATTTCTGTTTTGTAAATTGGCTCATTTGTACCATATTTTTAGATTCCACATATAAGTGATGTCATATGATATTTGCCTTTCTCTGACTTTCTTCACTCAGTATGACAATCTCTAGGTCCATCCATGTCGCTGCAAATGGCATTATTTTGTTCCTTCTTATTAGCTGTATGTTTCTTTCTTTCTTTTTTTTAAAATATATTTATTTATTTATATTTGGCAGCATCGGGCCTTATTTGTGGCACGCAGGATCTTCGTTGCAGCACATGGGATCTCACACTGTGGCACCTGGGCTTCTCTGTAGTTACGCTGCGGGCTCCAGAGCACACCGTCTCAGTAGTTGCGGCATGCGGGCCCACGGCATGTGAGATCTTAGTTCCCCAGCCAGGGATCAAGCCCACATCTCCTGCACTGGAAGGCAGATTCTTAACCACTGGACCACTAGAGAAGTCCCTAGCTGTATGTTTCTTAACTGCCTGTCTTTTCTGTAAGCCCCTTAAGGGCAGAAGTTGTGTCATATAGTTTTGTGATTTCTCTATGGAACCCAGCACAGTGTTGTCTACAAAGTATGTTGTAAGTATCTATTGATTGTCAAGTAGTTGAATAGGATACCAGACAATCTTATTATTTGCAGCAATAGGCTCTAAGTACTTCACCTATATTACCTAATCTAATCCTGACTACAACCACATGAGTAAGTAGTAGAACTAAATTCAGAATCTAGGCCTCTCTGCATATATCTCTGCTTAATCCATACAACCTAAGTGATTATCTGTCAGCATTTCTAATCTGAAGTCTTGAATAAATGCTCTGCTTTTTATGGTAATACAGTCTTGGATTCTGTGGTTTGCCAAGAAGTATATAGAGCTTTTGATGCATATTTTTCTCTAGGTATTTCTTAGGCATTGGCAAAGTAATATCTTTTCTTATATATCGGATGTTTGGCTGGAGGAAAAATCATAGATGGAACATGCATATAAACTATGAATTTTGCTTCAAAATTGTTAAGAGTTGTCATGGCTAAATGTTTTCATCTCTTTTTGTTCCTTGAATTAAATACAGCTATGATTTAGCCTGGAATAAGTAAAGAAATGTGTTGTTTAAAATCTATCAGTCACTATCACTTATGTTTTTTCTGTTAATTGTCAAGCAACATAAAACAATTTAAAACTTACTTAGTAAGTACTTTAAGAATATTTAATAAAAATACTTGGTGTTTTAATTTTCTTTTCAACTCATTTTTTATTACTTGTAGAGTCTACTACTTTTTATTTCTAGTAATTATTATAAAAACAAGTTTACACAGAGAAATAAGACTAGTTATTTTTTATAGGAGGATAAAAGACTGGCTTGTCTTTTGCCTGGTTTGGTGCTGGTGTAGAGCCTTGTTTATCACTTTATCATTTTTCAGTGTGACCCTGAGCCTTCACTAGCAGTGTTTAGAAATCCTTATCAGTTTTCATTCTGCAAATGGTCATTTATGTTATTATGCTAATAAGCTGAATAAGTTTAACATTGGCCTAGGAGTGGATTTGAGTAAGCTTCTGGGAAACCTCTACAAATTCACAAAGTTAATGGCTTGACCTCCCAATTCTCCAATGTGAAATAAGCTATGATGATTTTTTAGGCTCTTAGCTTCCCTGCATTTTAAAAAAATGAGCTCCCATTTAATTCAAACGACTTGCCTTTCTTGATAATCTCATTGTAAATGAATAATCCCTTATTTATCTTCTAAAATGATTCACGTCTGTCTTTGCTTTCAGACCCTTCTTCATGACAGAGAAGGAAAATTTCTTAGCAGATATTCTGAACAGTGAATTCTTCGGAATTTATGACAACAGAAGGATACTTTAAAGTGGCAGCTCATAATTTGCTTAAGCAATACCCAAGGAAGAAATATGATAAATACTTTCAATACTTATTTGCTTGATAGAGCAGAAAGTTGGTAAAGTAGGAAGGAATGTATGTAACATGTAAAGATTTGGCATGTGTCCATTTAAGAATTTAGAAAGGAACAGTTGGATTTTAGTTTCTTTAGCATCACTAAATTCTAATAATTTCTTTTTAAATGAAACCTTGCCCACCACATTACATACATATCTCTGTTCTTAATGAATGGTTTATTCATTCATAGGTAATACTTAGGTGCCAGCCTAAAGGGAGGTGAATCCTTCCTGTATTTCTGTAGTTGAAATTAATGCAAATAGGGAAAAAGAGCAGAGTGATTTTAGAGTTACTGTAATGTTGGTGTAAAGTTGTATTTTTGCTATACAAACAGAAAAGATTATTAATGGTAGAAGGTAATACTGTAGTTTTTAAAAAGAAGTTACTCAAATAATTATCAAATTTGGCAAATACTGATTTCAGTCTGGCCAGTGATAATCTCTATATTTATTTATAAGGTAGTAACAAAACTTCTTATTTATGGCTTTTTGGTTTCAAAAGCCAGCATATTTCTGGAACAATCACATTATGGGATATATTTTGATAGGCTTTTACCCTTGAGTTTTTTTACCCTCTCTTGATCTAGGAATTTACAAAGCAACAAACAGATCATGGTATTAGAAGGGGCAAAGATTATCAGTGTTTCCTGATATTATGGGGGAAAGGGAAGGCCAATATTTTGTTTCTTTTGGACCAGAGTCCTTCCCTTTCATGGATTCCTTGAAGTTGCTCACTTATTGTAGCACTTTCTAATCAGTATCTTGATTAATTTTGAGTTTTAAGAGGGAGGTACAGAAGGGCTGGTTTTATAACACCTAGCATAAGGATTTATTCAGAACCAACTTTAGTATTCTTAATCTTTAGGGTCCTGCTCTGAGCAGAAAGAATTCACATACTTAATTTCTTTCCAATTCTGTAAGAGCTGAATAAAGCAGTGGTATAGTTAAGCAAAGTAGGAGCTAAGCATTTACCTTCTGTCCTGGATGATTTTTCCCTGACACTATTTCACATTAAGAATATGATTAAAATCCAAAGGGGAATAAGGGGCGGCAGCTTTGAATGAAAAGCTGAATCCTAATGTGAAATGGCCTGTTTTTCCTGGATTAAAATTGGCAGGGAACACAGGGCAAAGGGAGACACTAGAGATAGCTGCCTAGTGCCTGGTTAACAAAGCAGATGATGCTTTTATAAACTGAACGGCTGTGGCTGTGCTGTCTCAGAAAGTCATTGTGTGTTGGTGAAAGACTTGCAGTAAGTCTGCAGCATAGGTAAATGTGCTGAAAGGTACTTGTTCAGATATTAACCATAAAAAAAAATACCCTCCAAGTGGCAATTTATGTTGCTGGTAGTTTGAAAATGGTCTACCCTTTGGGAAACTTAAGGAATATTCCCTTAAAATAACATTCTCATCTCTCATTAAGAGTCTTTGAAAAGCAGGTATCCTTAAAGTATTATTTGCAAGGAGGATAATTTACTTGCTGACAGTGTTCTTATAAGAGGGAAACTAAGAAAATATAGCACCATGAGTATTGGTTCTGAGAACTTTTTAATGAGATTTTAATGCAGACTGTGAAAGATTAAAGAGAAGTATAAATTATGAAAAACTCACGAATATTTCTACCTGATGGTTAATTTATCTACTTTTTATTGCAACCTATTATTCTGCTTGTATTTTTGCATTGATCAGTGGGTTCCTGTAGCCAATGGTTTTTAAAAATTGAATTGCAGTGATTGAAATTTATGTAAGCAGTTCTATTCTGGAAGAAAAGTCACTTGTTTGCCATTGAAATGACATTTGGGACACCTACATTTCTATACTTGGCACGATTTTGGTTCCTATAGTGTACACAGGAATATTGGCACTGTGGCTTAGTCCTTGGGAATCAGTGACTTTGGGACTTGGGCAGAGTTTTGCCATGAAACTTTTGGCTCTAATTGGAACTTCTTTTTGTAGAAAGTTTTAACAAACGGAATCACAGATAGGAAGGAACTTCAAGAGATCATTTATTCCCTTCTATGTCTCCAGGCAGTGAAAAAAATAACTCTTAATAATGTCGAGGTTTACCTATCTAACCAAAACTAAATGGAGAGTTGTATAATTTGCCAGTGAATTTTGGTTGACTTCACGGGAAATGTAGGTAATTTTTTAAGGGGAAAGATTCCATTTCTGCCTGAAGGATCCATCTTAAATTAACTCATAACTTTCTATAATACTTCAACTATGTAGAGATAATTCAAAAAGGATGAATACAGCCCTTTGAGAAATAAAATACCAATGATATGTACCTTTTTCTCCTGTTTTTCCAGAATTGAGCCTTCTCATGTTCACACTTGGGTTCTATAATCTCACAAGTGGAAACGGAGGGCTTATGATAACAATGATAACTGCAATTGCATTCTGTCTGTCTGTCTCTCTTTCTCTCACAGTGAGCCTCACTATCTCCTGCAAATCCTTCCTCCTTATGTATCCTTCCTGCCCATTTTGGGTATCATGTATCTTCAGAAGTCCTACTAGGATGTTTTTCAAATGGATCCACCAAAACCGTCTTCTGCAAAGTTCTCTCTCCAAGCACTGGAGATACTTTGCCTGACATCATCACCAATAATGAACAGGATTTCTACAATTTCAATATTGCATGGTGGTGTGTGGCAAATTTGGATAGAAAACCTCACTCCTCTTAAGTGATGTTTTTTATAGAGGTAGGTCTGCCCATGTTCTAACGTGTTACAGAGTTTTAGTGTCATAGCTTCCTCAGTTTTTATGAGGCAGATCTGAGGATGGAAGCCATGTTTTCATAATTGTCCTACTGCCGATGGTTTAGGGTGAAGGACTAGTTTAAGATCATGGTACCTGAATTCATTTCACCTCAGGATGAGTTCTTCCAAGAGCTCTCCTGAAGACAGACTCCTGGAGAAACCATGTCCCTGGTTTTATAGATTTACCCAGATATTATCCAAGGACCACTTAGACTCCTGCTGTGACCTCCTCCATATTTATTTACATTGCTATTCATTACATTACTTCATGAATTTTATGAATTTAGTAGCAAATTAACTTTGGCTTTATAATTTCTTTAATTGCTCAAGGCTTCAGTTATTTCACTTACCTGAACTAGAGTGCAGAAAACAGCAACAATGTGTGCTTCACACAGCTTTTTGTTTGGAAGGCACACATACTTCAAGGGGTTGTGATTTTACTCACACCCCTAGACCTCTTTTTTTCCCATACTGTAACAGGAGATGGAGGCGACTACGAGATTTGAGAATGGTTCTCTAAATTATTCCAGTTGTAACAAACTAGAGCTCACACTTTCTTTTTTGTAAAAACCATGAAATTTGCAGCCTGTTTTGGAGAATTTCCACGTGGGGAGAATAGATAAAAGGATATACCTGGAAGAGCTTAGCAGGTCTAGCAGAACTATAGTGAAGCTGTGATGTTTCTTTATATGTGCTTCATTGCAATTTTTAGTTTATTTTTCCTAAAATGCAGTTTTAGGAAATACAGTGCCTGGTATTTCTGCAGACAGAAGGTGGTGCTGTTGCTTAGGAACAATACAAAGCCCACACTTTTCTATCAAACTCATGATCAAGTTATCACACTCGTTCTTTACGGAACGGAAAAAAAAAATCACAGTCAACCGGAACTTATTCTGACATTTGACTTCAGTTACTTCTCTGCTTAAAACCAACCTGAAGAATGCTTTAACCATGTTATTCTTGCTATTTATGTAAATCTTGGAAGCTGCATGAAAAAAAAATAAGTTCTAAAATATAGGACGTGTTGTTTCCTTTTATGCAGTGAGGTTGAAAATTACCTGCAAAGACTGCAAGCCTGAATGACTCACTGGTTACAAGAAAAAGCCAGACATTGAAAACCAATGCAATATTGTTGCATTTGAATATTAATGTTTTCGAACACAGACTACTGAAGAAATGTTTTCTGACTATAGGTTGTTCACTGGATAAACACGTCTGTGGCATGCTATTCAAGCCAGCTCAGGTGTCAGGAAAGGAGCCTGCCTTCCCCTGCTCCTGCCACATGTACTGGGGTCATATCCTGAGGCCTCTGGGTATGGTTCTGGGTAGGGATGACAGTGCCAGATGTTGACAGAGGCTCACGTCCTTGCAAAAGACCTAGGGCATGGCAGGAAAGATAGAGGTCTGGTCACCTACAATCACCTGTGATATCATGGAAACAGGTCGATATTGCAAAGCAGTTTTAAAGTTTAAAAGTAAGGATTAGAGCTAAAAATCAAATCTAGGGAACCATAGACTGACTAAAAATGTAGGCAGCAAGAGTCAAAGGACAGCAAGGCGGGTTTTATATATAGTCACTGAGAGAGAGGTCCAGATGCCTCCTATTAACATATTAGTTAACACCAATTTGGGAGAACTGTGTTTAGCTTGAAAGATCTGTTTATATCTTGTGAAGCATGGTGACATCCTTTGAAGGAAAGCTCAGACAAGAAGAGAATCTTAATTAGCAATAACTGTAAACTTGAATCTTTTCACTGAACTTGAGAATATGGATGTTCTCCTTTTTCAAAAATCCCCAACATTTCCTTAGGTTCCCTTTCTTCAGGGGTTGCAGGTGAATGTGTATCTCTGGTGGCAGTAACTAGCATAAAAATCTGGGGCAGGAAGCAGTATAATATACTGGTTTGAAAACAGACTCTGAAATCAGGTTGTCTGTATTTTAAATCAGTTTTCACCATTTGCTGGTTTCTTTTCTCGGTCTCAATTTCTCATCTGGGGATAATGAGAGTACCTAACTCATGGGGTTGTATGGAAGCCAATCAGTTTACATAGGTAAAGCATGATGAAAATTATCTGGTTCATAGTAAGTGTGGCATAAGAGCTTGCAATTATTATTCTTGTTCAGTTAGGGAAGGCTGTGAAAGGATGCATAGAGCTGAAGCCTTACCAGCGAGCATGCTTTCTTTCAGATGATACCCATTCTCTATGCCATGTCACAAACGCTTTTTGGAATATGCCCTGGGGCTTCTGGCATCACAGGTGCTTTAAGCTTCACTGTGTAAATGTATAGACAGAATTAATAAGTATGTCAATGATGGCAGTAATTTGCCACTTGAAAGCCAGAGACAATAAGCTTGTAAGATGTATACTTAATTTGGTACCTAAATGACTTCCCAAACAGAAATATTTTAAGAAAGAAAGAAAAAAATGATGTTTGGTATAGCTGTACTGAGATCTTCTTATACTTAAGTGAGCATATACATATGTGATCTTAAACATTGACAAAAACAAAAACAAAAGCATGCATTTGGAGATCCTCTGGATACTAAAGATCCTTTCCAGGGAGTTGGTGAATCTGATTCTCTTCCATCAGAATTCCTATGAAGTGATTGTCTACTTTCCAAAGTGCCTCAAAATACCATCCCAAAGAGGAGCCCTTTACATTTACATACTTTGCCTTTGTCTATTTAGCTCTGATACCATTTTTGGAGGTGCACTATGGTGTAGGCTTTATTTTGTTTTCCTTTAATGGTTTAAAAGGTACAACTCTTTCAAATGTTTCCCAATTTTAGAGACTTTATTTTTAAAGGATGGAAAAAAGTATGTTTATGTTACAGTACATCATTTAAGTGAAAACTGAGCCCTACAGAGAATAATATTTGTATATGATATATAAGGATAACTTTAGACTTTTGGTTTATATGACACTTCTCAAATTCCCCAGATTGGCCAGTTGACTTGTCTATGTATTCCTATAATGCGCTATGCTCTTTCCTACTTAGGAGAATAGCATTATAATTGAGTAATTGCATATATAGCTTTTCCCACTACCTCTGTTTGTGAGCAAAGACTGAATTTTGTTCATCACTGTGTCCATAAAATTAATCAAGGTATCTATAGTAGACATTTAATAATATCTAATATTTCTTTCTTTTTTTTTTTTTTTTTGCGGTACGTGGGCCTCTCACTGTTGTGGCCTCTCCCGTTGCGGAGCACAGGCTCCGGACGCGCAGGCTCAGCGGCCATGGCTCACAGGCCCAGCCGCTCCGCGGCATGTGGGATCCTCCCGGACTGGGGCACGAAGCCGTGTCCCCTGCATCGGCAGGCGGACTCTCAACCACTGCGCCACCAGGGAAGCCCTATAATATCTAATATTTCTTTAATGAATGAATGAAATGAGTGGTGGAAGGTGATCAGTTGTGAGTGTGTGTGTGTGTGTGTTACCACTGCGCCACCAGGGAAGCCCTATAATATCTAATATTTCTTTAATGAATGAATGAAATGAGTGGTGGAAGGTGATCAGTTTTGTGTGTGTGTGTGTGTGTGTGTGTGTGTGTGTGTGTGTGTGTGCCAGAGAGAGAGAGAGAGAGAGAGAGAGAGAGAGGAGAGAGAGAGGGAGATGAAATTGGAATTGGAAGCAAAAGATTGTCATCCGGGCTTTAAAGAGAAGGATAGGCATACAACTAGCTTGTCTGATTACCCTCTAGAATATCTTTGAGGGAGGTCGGTCCCAAACTCTGTGCTGTTTCTCTGGGGTCTTCAATGAATTTAGAGTTGCTATGGGAATTTTAATTTTTTGAAGGAAGTGCCAAAACTTAACATTGGTTGAACTCTGGGAAAATTACTAGCTCAATGTTGTTCTCATAGGCTGGACATTAGATCATATGATATTCCATTCAATTACATAATATCTTTGAAAAGCTGGGGTTTTTTTTTTTTTTTTTTTTTGGGGTATGCGGGCCTCTCACCGCTGCGGCCCCTCCCGCCGCGGGGCACAGGCTCCGGACGCGCAGGCCCAGCGGCCATGGCTCACGGGCCCAGCCGCTCCGCGGCATGTGGGATCCTCCCAGTCCGGGGCACGAACCCGCGCCCCCTGCATCGGCAGGCGGACTCTCAACCACTGCGCCACCAGGGAAGCCCCAAAGCTGGGGTTTTTATGTCAGTTGTTGCCATAAAAAGAACAAATCAGTACTTGAAATGTTCAATCTGGTTCCAAAATATCGGAAGTTGTGCAGTGCCCAGCAGGTAAGTAAGAAATTACAGTTATTTAAGAATGAAATAATGCTATTACTTTTTTCTTTCAATTATGTGTATTATCTTTTCAATAGTCAACTAAGCTGTTATGACATAAATACTTATTAAGCTGTTTGCATATCACAACTTAATAAGTGGAATTCAGTTATTTCTTTTGGCTTAAGGGCACTGTTAAGAAATTGGTGAGACACTAAAGGTCCCATGTTTGGGAAACTTTGCTCAAGGGTGAAAAATGGAAAACTGGAGACAGAGCCTAGGATGAGAAGATTCAGTTTTTTGAAGGTGGGATGCTGCCAGTACTACAGTTTTTTTCCTCAACATTGGTCTGCAATTAAAGGTCAGGACAGATAATTAAACAGAGACCTTCAATTCAAGTCTACGTGAACAATTTAATTATATTATTGTTTAATAGAGTTATTGCTACATGAGACTTGGTTTTATTTCCTCACAGACCATAAAGCCTTCCTGATTAAATATTTTTTTCATTACCCATGGATCAAATATTATACCTAGAAATATGACAGGCAAATATAAAATAATTTCTAAATTTTCCCTTAGAAATGTAAGATAATACTTTATTTTAATCCTTCTTTTTAATACTGCTGCAAAATTCTAAAGCAATGATTGGCAGTATTGTTTCACTGAATTTGATCTGTAGGATTTTTAAGCTTTCTGTTAGTCAAATTAGCAAAATTAATGGAGAAGTAGAATATGTCATGATGACTTTGGGCACCGTCAAAATTAAGATTCTGTTTTGTTCTTACTTTACACAGCTAATTAACAATCTAACTTGATAACAGATTTTTCCCTTATCTGAGTTTCAGAAAAGATCATGATTTAAGAGACTTTGGAAAACAATACAGTTCTGAATTTTAGATTCATATTTTAATAAAAAGGCTGTTTAGTAACCTCATTTTTTTCATAAAAGCTTTAAGATATCTCTAAAAGCACCAACAATGTATAGCAAGTGTCTTCAATATTTGTTGCTTGTGTTATAAAGCAGAAACTAACACACCATTGTAAAGCAATTATACTCCAATAAAGATGTAAAAAAAAATTTTGTTGCTTGTGACATACATAGAAAATATTTCCAGGGTCTGCATATTAATCTTGTGATTTTCTGTTTGAAAAGAAAAAGAATATGCATGACCTGGCAGTCAGTATGAAGGCAGTATTTTTCCTTGATGAATATCTCATCTTTTTTCCTTAGCCTTGCAAAGTACTTTTGTCCTTTATTTGCCACTAATGCCTGTGATAAAAAATTAAATTACTGTTCATCCTTTCAATATGTTTTCCTCAGAGTTTCTCTGCTGAAGAACAAACATTTAAAAGAGGATGCAGAAAGTTTAGTTTTATACACAGCCCTGCTATATTATTCATTGCAATGAATTTTTAATGTTAGAGAAAGAAAAGTAAAATATATGTTAATTTCTAAGGTGAGACAGGTAGTCATCAAGGGAATGATAAATTCACAGAGGCTGGAGATATGTGTGTGATAATAAAATAAGAATGCTTCTCTCTTGGAATCCTGGGCTTTTTCTGCATGTGGGAGTGGGTCTCGTAAAGTTTTCTGAATGAAAGTCTCCAGACCCAATCACCAATAGCTAACGTGCCTCAGACTCTTCGAGTTTTCAGTTGAGAGAAAAGTCACTAGAGCAAGATTATTAAAAAGAAAAACAATACAAACAAAACAAAAAAAGGAAGCCCTGACTGCCAACATACCGATAAGACTGTGCTGTATCTTGTGTGAGATTCCCCAGCTTTCATTTTTCCATTAATTTTACATTCCTTAATGAAATTTCTACTCTTGTCGTTCATAAATAAGCCAATTATTTTTCCTAAATAGGTGAAAAGATGTACATGAATGTTCTTTTAACTTTTTGATACTCTTTTACAAGAACAGCAAATGAATAATGTGCTTTATTTGGTCTCTGAATTGTCAAGGTTAATGGTTTTCTTAGTATTGTATTCTCTTGGAATTCAACAATTTATCTTCAGGCCAAAAGAATTACAGCATCTGGTAAGGAATCGATTTACAAACTGCTCACAATGTAAAAGAGAAGATTAAACTTTATGGACTCTGTTCTTCCAGCTCCCATAAGCTTCTCTGCTCCTGAGAAAGAGATGGGCAGTGTTTGATGTGAACAGGAGATAGTGAAAGCACAGTAGTTCTAGGATATTTTCTCAAATTCTCCAAAGACATGTTCAATCTGTTGTGATCAGAATACACATATTTTGAATTTAGGGAGGATGAATGTGTGGGAAGAAAAAAAAAAACTGTCACGTGGAGAATTGTCTACTCTTGGTTGTCTGCCAAATACCAAGTAGTAATTGAGTCAGTAGTTTAAAAGAAAAAGGGGGATATTTTCCATTTTCTTTTGTTGAATATAGATGGACAAAAAGGGCAGAACCATACTTTTAGGAAAACTTGTATGAGGTATGGACTGATATTTCAAAATAAGTTTTGAAATTTAATTTTAGAACCCCCGAACCAAGAACAATATGCTTTATTATATACTCTTAGTCTCAGTATAGAACATCTTACATGATTCACTTTTTTCATGCAATCACTCTATGTTAACTTTTTTTCTTTCTACCTCTTTCATATGCATTAATGTAAAACTGGAGATGCCAACTGTTTAGGGCAAATGTAATTCTATTTCTGTGCTCTAACAATATATAAAAATAACAATATATAACAATATATAAAAAACCAAATGTCTACTTTTAAAAATACTACGTGTATTTTTTCCTATACACGTAGCGGTCTTAATTTTATTTTACTCATTTTATAATGACTATCACCATAGCACCTAGGCAGATTTCACAGAAATGAAAAAATTATTATATGCAGCTAGCTACCTAACAATAATATACGACAGACTATACAGCAAGACTGAACAAATGATAATAAAATTCAAATTAATCAGTCACAATCGAAGGCTAATGATGTCAATCACCCCAAAATATGTAGTTTTGTCTTATTTGTTTCTACTTCTTATCTTCTTCCTCTCTATTGCCAAGGCACCTAGACTCTTCATTAGTTTAAATTACAGAAACATGGGATTACTCCAAGTTTTTAGTATAGTCCCAATGTGTCTGGATCGCAGAAGACAGTGTTTATATAAGCATAAAATATTTGTTCTGGAAGGCAGGGCGGTATCTTGTCCTAGAACCTTGTGAACCTGACATTTTTCGGGTTGTGTAACCTTAAGTCATTGACCTAAAAATCCTAAAGCTCACCTCTTTTATCTTTAAAATGGGGTTTCTGAAAGAATTAATTAAAACATTGTGTATATGTTCAAGCACAATGGCTGATACATGAAAACTGCTCGAAGATGTTAACTACGATATTGATGGTGTTAATGGTGGAATGATAATACTTCCCTTATAAATGTATCTTTCTCCTTTTCCATCTGTAATCATATTTAGTCATATTACTTGCTGGAATAAAAGTTAAATTTCTAAAACCTTTACTTTCAAATATATTTATCAAGTCAACTTAAAAAATTGGTCCATCCTCTGTCAAGATTGGTGTGTAGCCATATGAGCTATGCTTCAGTATCAGCATCTAATAACATTTCAGTCTTCTATTTATCTTGGAAAAATATTCAAATGTGCAAAAATTAACTGTTTTTTTGCCTATAAAACATGTGTTACTTATAATTACAAAATATTAATTTGAAACTCTTAACAGTATTTCCTTGGAAAAAAAGTTTTTTTTTCTTACAGCTCTACTGGGCTCTGGCCAGATATTAGTATTCTTTTCCTTACTATAACCAAGGACCATGAGTCTAAGACTTGAACACTGTAGCTCAGATCAGAAAGAAGTGGGGATTCCAGGTTTTCTTTGTATTTACTTTTATAATTATTGCATCCAGTCCAAGACATAAGTCAAAACACAGTCACTTGGAAATTTACTTCTAGAAACTACAGTCAGAGGGATGAAAAGACCAGATCTTGAGGTCAAATCTGAGATCTGTGTTATTCTCAAATGGTCTTATCCTTCGATTAAGTCAATGAAACACATGCACACTCCAAGAAGACACAAAAAGAGATAAGTGATAGAGGTCTGGAGTTGGATTCAAAATTTACCTCTGCCCCCCAACAACCCCCAGCCCGTTAACCCAAGAAATTAACTAAATAGCATCCAATCTTTATTGTGTACAGCATAGTGATTATATTTAATAATTATATACTTGAAAGTTGGTATGATCTTAAATGTCTCCTCACTACAAAGGACGGTAATTATGCGACATGATGCATGTGTTAAATAAGGCTATAATGGTAATTATTTAGTAATATATAAATGTATCAAATCAACAAGTTGTATACTTTAACACCATGTTATGTTAATTATATCTCAATAAAGCTGGAAAAAATAGCATTCACTCTTTATTGTGCATAGATTATGTACTGAACACAGATTTCAACTCTCAAGCAGTTAATTGGGGGAGAAATTTATTTATTTTACCAGCTAGCACTTAGACCTTTTGGGAAGCGATGTATTTTCATTTGGAAACACTTTGCATGCATTCTTAGGAACAGATGGGGCCAGGGTGGCATGAATGTTGTGAGATACCAAATGATCATATGTAGGGGAAGGAATCTATATTTATAATGGGTGGGGGATTAGTAATTTGTAGTTTTTGGTCCAGAATGGAGAAGAGAAAAATAAGGAATGATGAAAAAGAAAGGGAAAGAGATGCTCATAAAATGAAAAGAAGCTGGAATGATGGAGATCAGTAAGCTTTGGGGAGGTGAGTAGACTAAAGGATAATTTAAAATGATGCTAGTTCATGTTCGCTTAAAGGTTGTTTGTCTTGCTGTGATACAAAGCACTCCTCCATCTCCCCTGGTGAAATTTTCTATGATTATGTAAAATTTTGGGAGTGGATCTTGGGATAATCTCAAAGATTCTTCTGGGTTTAGTACCTGGAGAGACATGGTAAAGCCTAGAAATAACATACACAGAAACAGAAGCCTAGCAGGCAAAGTGAACCATGAAAATGTGTCTTAGACATCTGCAGATCTTTTTGGATGTTAATAGGACCTGGTATTGAAAAATATTCAAGTCAAGTATACCTAGCTGACCAAGGTGATGTGGTGACATCTGTAAGGCATTTTAAAGTATTGAGTGACTGTTTACTTCAAGGGCAGGACCAAATAAGGGTCCCTTCACATACCTTTGCTTCTTAGATGTTGGCACATAGCAAAGACTTATTAACAATGCTTTTCTGAAATACAACTCTCAGAGGTCAATTCTCAGATAGTCAAGATCAATCTTCTTTAAAGTAGCCTATAATTTTGCCACTGCCTACCTTAGTGTTCTTTTATGATTCAACACTGCCTACTGAATAATGTCTCAAGTTCTCCTTCTGGAATTTATGTACTGTAAATCTGATTCCTTTCCACGTCTCTACCTCATTTGCTCATTATCCTTTATTCTAGCCAAACCAAAAAAAAAAATTAATTCCTTAGTTTTTTCTTATTTGGTTAAACTGCAGTGGAATAAGGAAAAATATTTTAATGGAACGAATAATTATAACCCTTTTCTCAAAATAATTTGCCTAAAATAATTTAAATTTTCTTAAAATTAACCTATATCTTCAACATACAGTTTTTGACTCTACACTCTTGGGAATGGATTTTGTGGATAATATTTTAAACTGAGACATTATTTTTGTGTCTAACCAAGTACTGCTTCTATCTTCCAACTCTGAAAACAAGGAAAATAAGTTTTATTATTTAAATATACACAGAGGGAAAGGAACCAAGATGGCAGAGTAGAAGGATATGCTCTCACTCCGTCTTGTGAGAACACCAGAATCACAACTAGCTGCTGGACAATCATCAACAGGAAGACACTGGAACTCACCAAAAAAGATACCCCCCATCCAAGGACAACGGAGAAGCCACAATGAGACGGTAGGAGGGGCGCAATCACAGTAAAATCAAATCCCATAACTGCTGCGTGGGTGACTCACAGACTGGAGAACGCCTATACCACAGAAGTCCACTCACTGCAGTGAAGGTTCTGAGTCCCACGTCAGGCTTCCCAACCTGGGGGTCCGGCAACGGGAGGAGGAATTCCTAGAGAATCAGGTTTTGAAGCCTAATGGGAATTGATTGAAGCACTTTGACAGGACTGGGGGAAACAGAGACTCCACTCTTGGAGGGCACACACAAAGTAGTATGTGCATTGGGACCCAGGGGAAGCAGCAGTGACCCCAGGAGAGACTGAACCAGACCTACCTGCTAGTGTTGGTGGGTCTCCGGCAGAGGTGAGGGGTGGCTGTGGCTCACCGTGGGGACAAGGACACTGGCAGCAAAAGTTCTGGGAAATACTCCTTGGCATGAGCCCTCCCAGAGTCTGGCATTAGCTCCACCAAAGAGCCCAGGGAGGCTCCAGTGTTGAGTTGCCTCAGGCCAAACAACCAACGGGGAAGGAACACAGCCCCACCCATCAACAGTCAAGCAGATTAAAGTTTTATTGAGCTCTGCCCACCAGAGGAACAGTCAGCTCTACCCACCACCAGTCCCTCCCATCAGGAAACTCCCTGAAACTTCATGAAAAGGAATGAAGACAGCCTAGGAGTTAACAATATGTTACTAAATAACCAAGAGATCACTGAAGAAATCAAAGAGGAAATCAAAAAATACCTAGAGACAAATGACAATGAAAACACGATGATCCAAAACCTATTTGATGCAGCAAAAGCAGTAGTAAGAGGGAAGTTTATAGCTATACAAGCCTACCTCAAGAAACAAGAAATATCTCAGATAACCAATCTAACCTTACACCTAAAGGAACTAGAGAAAGAAGAACAAGCAAAACCCAAAGTTAGCAGAAGGAAAGAAATCATAAAGATCAGAGCAGAAATAAATGAAATAGAAACAAAGAAAACAATAGCAAAGATCAATAAAACCAGAAGCTGGTTCTTTGAGAAGATAAACAGAATTGATCAACCATTAGTCAGACTCATCAAGAAAAAGAGAGAGAGGACTCAAATCAATAAATTAGAAATGAAAAAGGAAAAGTTACAACAGACACTGCAGAAATACAAAGCATCCTAAGAGACTACTACAAGCAACTCTATGCCAATAAAATGGACAACCTGGAAGAAATGGACAAATTCTTAGAAAGGTATAACCTTCTAAGACTGAACCAGGAAGAAATAGAAAATATGAACAGACCAATCAGAAGTAATGATACTGAAACTGTGATTAAGAATCTTCCAACAAACAAAAGTCCAGGACGAGATGGCTTCACAGGTGAATTCTATCAAACATTTAGAGAAGAGCTAACACCCATCCTTCTCAAACTTTTCCAAAAAAGTGCAGAGAAAAGAACACTCCCAAATTCATTCTATGAGGCCACCATCACCCTGATACCAAAACCAGACCAAGATACTACAAAAAAAGAAAATTACAGACCAATATCACTGATGAATATAGATGCAAAAATCCTCAACAAAATACTAGCAAACAGAATCCAACAACACATTAAAAGGATCATACACCATGATCAAGTGGGATTTATCCCAGGGATGCAAGGATTCTTCAATATACAGAAATTAACCAATGTGATACACCGTATTAACAAACTGAAGAATAAAAACCGTATGATCATCTCAATAGATGCAGAAAAAGCTTTTGACACAATTCAACACCCATTTATGATAAAAACTCTCCAGAAAGTGGGCATAGAGGGAACCTACTTCAACATAATAAAGGCCGTCTATGACAAACCCACAGCAAACATCATTCTCAATGGTGAAAAACTGAAAGCATTTCCTGTAAGATCAGGAACAAGACAAGGATGTCCACTCTCACCACTATTATTCAACATAGTTTTGGAAGTCCTAGCCACGGCAACCAGAGAAGAAAAAGAAACAAAAGGAATACAAATTGGAAAAGAAGTAAAACTGTCACTGTTTGCAGATGACATGATACTATACATAGAGAATCCTAAAAATGCCACTAGAAAACTACTAGAGCTAATCAATGAATTTGGTTAAGTAGCAGGATACAAAATTAGTGCACAGAAATCTCTTGCATTCCTATACACTAATGATGAAAAATCTGAAAGAGAAATTAAGGAAACACTCCCATTTACCATCGCAACAAAAAGAATAAAACACCTAGGAATAAACCTACCTATGGAGGCAAAAGAGCTCTATGCAGAAAACTATAAGACACTGATGAAAGGAATTAAAGATGATACCAACAGATGGAGAGATATACCATGTTCTTGGATTGGAAGAATCAATATTGAGAAAATGACCATACTACCCAAAGCAATCTACAGATTCAATGCAATCCCTATCAAATTACCAATGGCATTTTTTATGGAACTAGAACAAATAATCTTAAAATTTGTATGGAGACACATAAGACCGTGAATAGCCAAAGCAGTCTTGAGGGAAAGAAATGGAGCTGGAGGAGTCAGACTCCCTGACTTCAGACTATGCTACAAAGGTAGAGTAATCAAGACAATACGGTACTGGCACAAAAACAGAAACAAAGATTAATGGAACAAGATAGAAAGCACAGAGATAAACCCATGCACCTATGGTCAACTAATCTATGACAAAGGAGGCAAAGATATACAATGGAGAAAAGACAGTCTATTCTATAAGTGGTGCTAGGAAAACTGGACAGCTACATGTAAAAGAATGAAATTAGAACACTTCCTAACACCATAAACAAAAATAAACTCAAAATGGATTAGAGACCTAAATGTAAGATGGGACACTATAAAACTCTTAGAAGAAAACATAGGAAGAACACTCTTTGACATAAATCACAGCAAGATCTTTTTTGGAAATAATGGAAATAAAAACAAAAATAAACTAATGGGACCTAATGAGACTTCAAAGCTTTTACACAGCAAAGGAAACCATAAACAAGATGAAAAGACAGCCCTCAGAATGGGAGAAAATATTTGCAAATGAATCAACAGACAAAGGATTAATGTCCAAAATATATAAACAGTTCATGCAGCTCATTATTAAAGAAACAAACAACCCAATCCAAAAATGGGCAGAAGACCTAAATAGACATTTCTCCAAAGAAGACATACAGATGGCCAAGAAGGACATGAAAAACTGCTCAACATCACTAATCATTAGAGAAATGCAAATCAAAACTACAATGAGGTATCACCTCACACCAGTCAGAATGGCCATGGTCAAAAAATCTACAAACAACAAATGCTGGAGAGGGTGTGGAGAAAAGGGAACCCTCTTGCACTGTTGGTGGGAATGTAAATTGATACAGCCACTATGGAGAACACTATGGACGTTCCTTAAAAAGCTAAAAATAGAATTACCATATGATCCAGCAATCCCACTACTGGGCATATACCCAGAGAAAACCATAATTCAAAAAGACACATGCACTGCAATGTTCATTGCATCACTATTTAGCCATCCAGCACTATATAGCCAGGTCATGGAAGCAACCTAAATTCCCATCGAATGACGAATGGATAAGGAAGATGTGGTACATATATACAATGGAATATTACTCAGCCATTAAAAGGAACGAAACTGAGTCATTTATTAAGACGTGGATGGATCTAGAGACTGTCATACAGAGTGAAGTAAGTCAGAAAGAGAAAAACAAATATCACATATTAACGCATATATGTGTAGCCTAGAAAAAATGGTACAGATGCGCCAGTTTGTAGGGCAGAAGTTGAGACACAGATGTAGAGAACAAACGTATGGACACCAAGGCAGTAAAACCGTGGGGGGGTGGGGATGGTGGTGTGCTGAATTGGGTGATTGGGATTGACATGTATACACTGATGTGTATGAAATTGATGACTAATAAGAACCTGCTGTATAAAAAAAAAAACAAATAAAAACCTAAAAAAATATATACACAGAAATTCATCATATTTTAAAATAAAATTTGGTACAAAATTGTCACTTCTGCTAGGATGATGGCACTGTACTTTTTTGGGGGTATTTTATAGTATTTAAAGACAGTTTCCTATGTGATTCTACCTCAAAAATGAAAAAAAAAAACCTTAAAAGTAGCTTGTTTTGGGATTGGAGAAGTGCTAAATCATTTGATAGATTAACTGTATGGTTCTATCAAAACAGTATATTATTGACCAAGTATTTTTATTGTATCTTATCCCTTATGAAACAGTTCAATAATAATAACTATAAAATATAAATAACATTTTCTTTTCCTTTTTCTCTTTCCAAACTGCTCATTTGATTTACATGTGACCCTATGACAGGTAGAGAACATACAGGTATTTGATGACAAAGACAGAATTATAAGTGATAATCCTCAACTTCTAGCCCAGAAATGTTTTAGCAGTTTGCCTTTCAATTTCTTTCTTTCTTTTTATATTATAAGAACTTTTATTCTTTTTTATTTTATTTATTTTATTTTTGGCTGTGTTGTGTCTTCATTGCTGCATGTGGGCTTTCTCTAGTTGCAGTGAGGGGGGACTATTCTTCCTTGTGGTGCACGGGCTTCTCATTGCGGTGGCTTCTCTTGTTGTGGAGCATGGGCTCTAGGTGCGTGGACGTCAGTAGTTGTGGAGCATGGGCTCAGTTGCTCTGCGGCATGTGGTATCTTCCTGGACCAGGGCTCAAACCCATGTCCCTTGCATTGGCTGGCATATTCTTAACCTCTGTGCCACCAGGGAAGCCTCTCAATTTCTTTTTGATGTTTCACTAAATTAAAATTTTTGAATGTTATGAGAAAAAGTAAATTCTCGTTCTATTTTGTATCTCACTTTTTATTTCTAAGAAAATAATTGAAATGACTTTATGTCTCAATTTCAATAAACATAGAAGTAGAAGATTTTGAGGAGAATCTAGAATGAGAAAAAAACAACAGGGCTTCCCTGGTGGCGCAGTGGTTGAGAGTCCACCTGCCGATGCAGGGGACACGGGTTCGTGACCTGGTCTGGGAAGATCCCACATGCCACGGAGTGGCTGGGCCCGTAAGCCATGGCCGCTGAGCCTGCGCGTCTGGAGCCTGTGCTCCGCAATGGGAGAGGCCACAGCAGTGAGAGGTCCGCGTACCGCAAAAACAAAAAACAAAAAAAAACCCCAACAAAGCAATGAGTATTTTCTCAACTTTCTCATGTTTCCACCAACACTGTTACCCAATCCCTGGATGTCATTCACTTCTTCAGGTCCTACAGCAGAATAGTGACCAACTGTGATAAGTTTGAAGGGTTCAGTGATTGCTACATGGAATCATCTCTGTCACTAGCCCATCTAAATTTCCACCACCAGAGTACTTTCTAATTAAGGCACTATTTACATTAAGTAACGATTAAAATATCCATTATCTGCGAAAGATAGTACACACACTAGCTGCCATTTGAATTTGTACAAGGAGGTTGTCAGATTTGCTTACTGGATACCTGGGTAACAAAAGCTTCCTGAACAAAAGAAACTCAGACCGGCTGTTTAATGGAGATATAAGAAGGTCAATAATGGTCCATACACTCACTTTTTTTCCCCATCATGCTCCTACAGTTCATGCTGGAAACAGTGGCTCCTCAGCAGTTTTCTTCTTCCACATTATCTGGATCAGTCAGAATTCTTCTCTCTGGCATAGGAGAAATAAAATATAATCTTATTGCCATGCTGTTTTTCAAGCATTAAGGTTATAGCTTTGACATAGTGAATTGACTTTCCAGCAAAACAGACTTGCGTAATTTGGAAATCCAAGCAGCTTTATTTTGAACTATCCAATAATCATTCAAAAATTTACCTTGAACCTGCTTTGTGACACCTATTTAATAGGGGTCTGCCGAAGGGTTATAAATCTGTCTTTGCCCTCCTGTAAGCTGTTACTTGGCTAATGAATAGTTTACTAATGAATTCTAATTTCATTTTGATTTCCTCAATTAGGATATCCATTCAGTGCACACAACGCTATATCACTAAGATTGCACCCTCCCTGTGATTTCTTTATTATCACTCTAAGAAACAGCTGACTGATGAACAGCAAAAGAGTGGCAAAGGCTTAAATTGGTCACAAATGATTTTTCCAGATTATCTCATATAGTTCTCGTACAATCTTGCTTTAAAAAAGAATTATTGGGCTTCCCTGGTGGTGCAGTGGTTGAGAATCTGCCTGCCAATGCAGGGGACACAGGTTCGAGCCCTGGTCTGGGAAGATCTCACATGTCGCGGAGCAACTGGGCCTGTGAGCCACAGCTACTGAGCCTGTGCTCGGCAACTAGAGAGGCCGCGATAGTGAGAGGCCCGTGCATCGTGATGAACAGTGGCCCCCGCTCGCCATAACTAGAGAAAGCCCTCACACAGAAATGAAGACCCAACACAGCCAAAAATAAATAAATAAATTTATAAAAAAGAGTTATTATTTTAAAGTGTAGAGGTGTGGCCACCACTTTAGTTCAGGTCCTTCTTTTTGCTCCTCCATAATCCAGGAAGGAATACCCTTTCATCATTTAAATGTTTTTAATTATGCTCATACATGTGGTCAAAAATTAAATATCCCAGAAGAATTAGTACCACTGCTTCCCACTGTTTCACTCCACAGAGGCAACTACTTTTAACCACATCTATTTCTTACTTATCTTTTTCATATTTAAAAAATGATTATACTAATATTTCCTGGTTTGAAACTTTAGATTTGTGTTCTGACTTGGTGCTGTGCTAGGATTTAGTCCTTACTTTTTCTGATTGTTACTTTTTCATAGGATCTGATTCTTGTTTTGTGGATGCAATGTTGAATATCCATGAAGACGATAATTAGGCTCCTTCTTTCCTTCCTTCCTCCCTCCCTTCCTTCCTTCCTTCCATCCTCCCTTCCTTTCTTTCCTTCATTGATTTTCTCTGTTCCCTGAATTACCTCTGTTTCCTTTAGGGTCCGTTTTCTTTTTATCTTTGTTTCTTCCTCTGGCTTGTAAGAGTTCCTCAAATGTCTAATGATTCTCATTTGGTCTTTCATAATAAGAATGAAGGAATAAGAAGCTGGCTTGAGTTTTTGTTTACATGGATAGAACTTTTGGGTGGCAAGTACTGCTTAACCCATGAAGAACTGGTTATTTCACTGAAGGCTCCTCCAATGCCTGACTCTCGAGTGTTCTTCCACTATACCACACAAAAAGTACAGAGAGTTTGTACACATTTTTCCTTCGTTAAAAGCCTAGCTATTGGCCTTTCCACATGCCAGAGTACCTTCAATTGGTACCTGATTTTTTACCACACTTCTAATTTTTTTGCCTCTGTTATATCTGACATAAGTGAGTCTGGGGTCATTTTGGGTTTTATTAACCAGCTTCCTTCCTTCCATTACTTTCAGCCTCTCTGCACAGACACCAAATTTTCACCATATGTTATTGAGCACCTATCACGTGCCAGGCATTGTTCTTGGTGCTGGGGTTGTGCCATCAGTAAACAGAACAGACAGAAATTACTCCCTCTTGAGACTTACATCCTTTTTGAGGAGATATGTCGTCAACTTTTCATGAAGCTGAGCATTTTTTAGTCTGATTATTGGCCACTTGGATTTCCTTTTTTGAACTGCTTATTCATAAGCCTTGTACATTTTTCCATTGGGGTGTTTTCTCCGGTTATTAGTTTATAGGAGATTATCGCATTTTGCAGATATTGACGTTTTGTGTCATATATTTTGTAAATTAAGCCAACAATGAGGTATCATGATTATCTCTTCAAATTTAGAAAAACTACAAAGAGTAACACTATCTAGTGCTATTAATTATGCAAGGAAATGAACGCCATCTTACACTGCTTATGAAGTCTGAATTGATGCAACATTTAAAAAAGTAACTTGGAAATTTTTATTTAAATTTAAAAGCTGGATACCATTGATTAGCAATCACATTTCAAAATAAAAACACCAGCAGATAAAGATATTGCATACTGAAGACATTTTTACAGTAGGAATACAAGACAATATAAAAAGCTGATGGCTAATGTTCCTGCTAAAGTTATTTGTGTTGCTGTTATATTACCTGCATTCTATGTCTTCTTCTGTAATTATCAATAAACTATATTGTGTTCAAGAATATATTGGATTTGGAGGCCACCTAAAAAATTCTTCTGGGGCACTCAGTGCAGGACAAAGAACAGGTGTAGAAACGGTACTTAAACATTCATCAGTGTGTAAAGTATTTTAAAAAATGTAGCATATCATGGCATGAAATATTGTATAAGTTGGCCTAAATATATTGACATAATGTTTGTAATGCAGATGAGTTTGGCCTAAATATATTGACATAATATCTGTAATGCATTATTCAGTGAAAAAAAGCTGCAGACTGCAGAGAATGTCTATTATATAACCCCATTTATAAACAAGTAAAACAGATAAATATGTTTATTTTAGCATAAACAAAATTATAGAGGGATTCACAGCAGATTGTTACCTAATAGGTATAAAAAAGGCAGAAAAGTATACAGGGGAATATTTAACTTATGCTTTATGAATATTTAGATTCAACTTTTTTTCTTTAAACAAGCATGTGCTGTTTAAAAAACAACTAAGAAATTTTTTATAAAGGAAAAAACCAAGTATGTTATGGTCCCTGCCTGAGAATTTCTGAATCAGAATCTTTGGAATGAAAGTCTTAGAATTTTAACTTTTAAAACACTCCTTCCATGGTTCTAATGTATACTTTAGTGTTACACTCAGTCACTTAGAGAAAATCAATAATTAAGAAAGTAATAAAAACAATTTTTAATTTACAGTATACAGATTAAGATTTATCCGTGTATATATAAATGACATGAATTAAATTTAATGACGAAACTAAAGAACTCGCCATAGTATAATGTGGTCCTGTAGGGGAAAGTTCATTGGACACTGATTCAAAGGACAGGTTTACAAAATGGTTATCAGTGAGTTTTGCTATTTCAAAACAGTCAACAATTTCATTTCCTGAAGATGTTTAGAAGAATGTGTGCAGGCTATAAGAACCATTTCAAATGATAACAACTTACAAAAAGTCTTTAATTGTATAACATCATTGGAATGGGTGGACAGTCACTCAGGGTAATTAATTAGAAGGTAAACACTGATTTTTATGTAAAATTTCTGATATAAATACAATATAAAATTTCTGATATAAATACAACTCAGCTGGGTTCTAACATAAGCAAGGCTACAACAGACAAGACAAAGTGTGGTAATTAAAGAGAGGAATCATGGATGTAGGTCTGGAGTCAGAATCCTGGCGTAAGACTGACCCCCAAGAAGAGTGGGCAGGTAAAGTGTCTCCAAAAGCATGGCGCACTTTAGTATTTTCTTGACAGATATGGCAATACAAGGCAACTCAGTCTCCTGGGAGAGGTAATTTCCAGTAAGTGACAAAACTCAGACTCTGGAAAGTGGCATAATTGGTCTCACTGCTTTCAAGGTCTGAACTGGAGAACAGCCAGGCTTTTTTTTTTTTTTTGCGGTATGCGGGCCTCTCACTGTTGTGGCCTCTCCCGTTGCGGAGCACAGGCTCCAGACGCGCAGGCTCAGCGCCCATGGCTCACGGGGCCAGCCGCTCTGCGGCACGTGGGATCTTCCCGGACCGGGGCACGAACCCGTGGCCCCTGCATCGGCAGGCGGACTCTCATCCACTGCGCCACCAGGGCAGCCCAGCCAGGCTTTCTTATTCCAAGTCTATTCTGCATGTCTTGTATCTGACCACTATTTTTCGATGCTTTAAAAGCACATGAATACACACACATATGCATGCATATGATGGATGAAGATATAATTGTGTGATGAACATTTGCTGTTTCTGCTGCTCCACATCCTTCACTCTTCTGATAACAGTAAACTGAGAGCCAGAAGTTGGGAAATGACCAGTTCCTAGATCCAGAGGTCAAGCCCCTGGATCAGGCTGCAAACAAAGCCCATGTCTGGTTTTGGTTCTGTGACTAACAATGTCCCCTTATTGTTTAATTCAGTTTCAATTTAGTTTTCTGTTATTTGCAAGCAAAAGAGCCCTGGTTAATTATGGCAGCTTAAAAATGGCTGCAAATTCTTTGTTACTCTCCTTATTTAGAGGCTGAATCTCCCCCTCCCTGAATCTTGGGGTGCTCTGTGACAGCCAGGACAAATAGGAAATGGCAAAAGCGACACTACGTCAGCTTCCAGCTCCAGGCCATAAGAAACTGGCAGTTTCTGTATCCTTTCTCTGAAACACAATCTCTGGGAGCTCTGAGACACTGAAAGAAGGCCAGCAGCCCTGGGACTAATATGCTCAAGAGACCAGGGGTAAGCACTTTGGTGAACAGTCCCAGCTGAGAACAGCCTTCCACCCAAGGCACAGGGAATGTGACCGAAGCTGTCTTAGACTCTCCAGGCTGGTTCATCCATTTGAGATCTATTTATTCAATTAGAGAAAATAAGTAGCCGAATACCACTGAGTGACCACTGAGTTGACACTACATAGAGCCAAAGAATCATTTAGTGATTTAGTGAATTTAGTCAGAGCCCTGACTAAATTCTTGACTCATAAACATGCTAGATTATACTTAAATGGCTAGGTTTTGCAGTAATTTGTTATGTAGCAATATGTAACCTAAAAACAGATAACATTTTTTAAACCTATTAAAATTTAAAATAAAGTCACTTAATCATTCACCTATTGCTAGTTTCTTTTTTTTTTTTAAAACTAGTATACAGAGCCAGTAGGTATTGAAAGGTAAGAAAAGATTTTCTTTTCCAGACAGACAGTGTTAAATATGCCGAGGGACTTTGCATTTGCAAGGTGAATATGGAACGCCCTACTTCCGAAATGTGAGCTCCATCAGACAGTGTTTGTTGAGTATTACAATTCTATTATAATTCTAATCAAATTAACTTGTTTGGTCCTGGATCTTTAGGGTTAATAACGTAAAACCTGTCTATTAAAAAGGCTAAACACAAGTTTCAGTAAATGTCATAAAATATAATTATCTGTACAAATTTTAAGGTATCATTGTGACATTACAATTACATTCCTAAATTCATACATATAAAGTGTGTATATGAATACCTTAGTGTTTTAAAATTGATTCCCACTATCACCACCACCACCTATACTTTCTTTTGTGGAACTATATACATATCGCATGTAAAATGTTATTTACATTGAAAGGAAGACATAGAATTATATGTAAGGAAAGACTAATTGCAAAGGAAAAATAAAACATTTACACAAAGTTTGGTGAAAACATGGGAATTCAAATTAATAAGGCTTTTGTGGTCAAAAGTAACATGTACCTATCTCTTCAGGGAGGGAGGGTTGTGCGATGATGGTATAATGGGATTTGTGGCTCGGAAGACATTCAAATTTTGGCTCTGGCACTCACTAGTTTTTGTATTTAGGACTCATATTTGTAGCTTCTACATACCATACATATAACATTGTTTTGTGTTAATTTATTAACTGATTTTGAATGTAACCCCTCAATGCATGAGGGTATATGCAAGAAGTCTATGAGCTGATAAAATGAGTATCTTGCAAGGATATACATTTTGTATGTATATGTTCAGAGGAGTCCATTAAAAATATGTGTCCTACCTTTATATCCATGTTATATATTGTTGCCTGCATTCCTCCAGTATTGTGAATGAATGGAAAAAGATAGAGCTGTAGGCCATCTTTCACAAAGCTCCAAATTTACTTAAAAAGTAATGTAAAATAATGTGTATTGAAAATTGCTTTAATACAATTAAAATTTAATGAAGTTAGAGCTGTTTAATTATTTCCTGACATTTTACAAATATTAAACAATGGCTTGTTTCTTTATTTTCAGAAGATAGTTGCAAACATTACTGTTGTATAGAAAGAGTCACTGTCAGGACTTTCTCCTCCCTTTTGTTGTTATGATGCAACATTTTACATAATATCGTTTTTTTTTTTTTGGTACGCGGGCCTCTCACTGTTGCGGCCTCTCCTGTTGCCGAGCACAGGCTCCGGACGCGCAGGCTCAGCGGCCATGGCTCACGGGCCCAGCCGCTCCGTGGCATGTGGGATCTTCCCGGACTGGGGCACGAACCCATGTCCCCTAGCATTGGCAGGCGGACTCTCAACCACTGCGCCACCAGGGAAGCCCCATAATATCTTTTGTAACTGGTGACGAGTGATGCTTGATTTCTTTGCCTTTCCTGCTTTGTAACTCAAAAGGCTAATTTTAAATGATGCAGTTTTTCACTTCAAAAAATTTTCAGGTTTCTGTAACGATTTAAACCTATCAATATTTCCTGCTTGGTTCCTAACCTATAGCAGAGTTGTGGAAAACATTATGATTTTCCTCTAGTAGTTCTATTTGATGCTGTAGTTCATAAAGTTGGAACAAAACACATTTGCAATCCTATTTCCATTAACTAGCCCCTGACACGGGAAATTATATCCAGACATTTGTTTTAGCACGGTTACACTAAAAATGATGCCCTGTTTTACCAGTTCTTTCTACCTGAGCCTATTAAATTAGAGTTAATGGACCATCCAGAATCAGAATCACCCTTAGGAGCTTGTCAAAAACAAAGATCCGGGCTTCCCTGGTGGCGCAGTGGTTGAGAGTCCGCCTGCCGATGCAGGGGACATGGGTTCGTGCCCCGGTCCAGGAGGATCCCACGTGCCGTGGAGCGGCTGGGCCCGTGAGCCATGGCTGCTGAGCCTGCGCGTCCGGAGCCTGTGCTCCGCAACGGGAGAGGCCACAGCAGTGAGAGGCACACGTACCACAAAAACAAAAAAAACAAAAAAAACAAAAAAAACAAAAAAAACACAAAGATCCCACTATCTTATACACAAGATTCTAATTTAGTCGGGCTGCGATGGAACCCAAGGATCTGCATTGTTAATACATGTTCCCCAGGAGGTTCTTATAGATACCTACAATAGTCCACACAGTAAATATTAGACCCTTTGGTAATAAAGTTTTCCTATACATATAATATGTGCTCATAGACAAAATGAAATGAAAAATGGAGATAATAACTTGACTAGTTTGGGGGGAAAGATTCTTAGTGTGCAGGAATATCTATTTGGATGATTATATGACTCATTTTATTGTAAAATTGAAAATCTCCCAACCTCGTGTATTTCCCCTTCATGAATAGAGCAATGGATAAGGAGCTTACATATAAAATCAGTTAAACAGTTTTGGTGGTTTTAAAATATGTCCACAAATATATTTTTCCTTTCAGAAGGAGCAGCCTCACTCTTCCCCTCTGCTGAATGTGGGCTGCGATTAGTGACCCTTTTCAAAAGATGGGATATCATGAAAGTGACAGAGTGTGACTTCTGAGCCTAGGGTGCAAAAGACACCATGGCTTCTATCTTTAGCTCTCTTCATGACTCATTCTCAGGCCACAAGGCTGCCATGTTCTGACCATGCTCCAGAAGCCATGATAAAAGCCCGGGTGGGGGCACTCTGAGATCTCCTGCTAACAGTCAGCACCAACTTGTCAGTCTTGTGAGTGAGCCTTCTTTACAGCAGATCTGCAAACCTGAGACAAACCTACAGATGACTCCGGCTCTGGCTGACATCTTGGCTGTAACCTCACAAGAGACCCTGAGTCAGAATTTCCCAGATGAGCCATCCTCACATAGCTGACACACAGACACTGTAAGAACTATTAAAGTTCACTGTGGTTTAAGCCACTAAGTTTTGGATATGAAGAAATAAGTAACCAGTAAACATACTCAGATAGATATATCACATGCTAGTATCTTTATTGCTCCATTTTATGAAGAAATTATTGAAAGCATTTACATATCCAGTAATCTAATAATTCATGCTGAAGATTGAAGGTAGTTCATGGGCCTGTGTTCATCTACTTTTGCATTCACCATCACCTTTTTGTTACCCCTACAACTAAACTGCTAAGCTTCTTTCTAAATACTACATTTTTGAGAGGGAAATTTTAACAATAATATAACTCAATGAGCTTAGGTGAGAAACTGGATATTTTTCCTGTGTATCATCTGCTCTTTCTTTTGACAAGTATTTATTGACACCTACTATGTGCCAGTCCCTTTTCTAGGAGGTTGGTATACATCTGTCAACAAAAAGACAAAAATTCCTGCTCCCATGGAACTTACTTTTCAGTATTAGTTATTAATTGTTAAATATATATGTATTGAGGACAATCTATGTATACATAGAAATATGTATATGGAATAGGCCCTGCCTTTACTTAATCTATTATGCATTTTCCACATGACTGCTTTTTATGAATGCAAAATTCTTCAAAAAAGAACGTTTAAACAATTTCTGTGTCAATTAAAATGCATATAACAATGACAAAATAAATTAAGATAGTAATTTTGTTTAGCTCCTGTCTCTTGGCTCTTCATACAAATGCACCAAGTACCTTCGAGGTTTTCAGATTATCCTGTCAGCCGGTCACATTTTAATGTCAACTCTCTGTTCACTAGGGACATGCTACCCAGGGGACTCTCTATCTTTTTGTTTCATTTACAATGTCATATGGTACACAAGGTTTTTTTCAAATGGCTCCTTGACACTCCAGTACTCTTACAATAAGAAAGAAGGCGAGATCGCTATTTTTTCTAAGTTGAGGATGATACTGCCTACTATTTTTATGGATTTATTTAAAAATTGTGTATATCTGGATTTATCAGTGATGTATAAAATTACATTTTAAGCATAAACAGATAAATGCAGGTTTACAAATGTAAACCTTATTTCAAATGAGGTTCACTTTATAATAGAAGTGTAATTAGTTGTAGCTGTTTGTAATAGCAGCCTTTCATAGACTTAAAATGTTTTTATTCTTTTTTTAAAGCTTTTTATAGACTAATAGCTAATTGAGTTCAGATTCATCAGTTTATAGATAAGTAATTACAGTCCAAGAAATTTTAGTCAGAGTTAGCTATTGGCTATTGACAGAAAAGCGACAAAAACCCCAGCCTGTGACTCTCAGCCCATGGTCTTTTTTTTTTTTTTAATCACACTGAGGCTTCATCTCATTATTATGTATAGAATGAAGCAAAGAAATATTCATTTCATAAGTGTTTAATTTTTCATCTTGAAGAAAGTAACTTCAAGCCTCAGTGTCTTACATTCTTAATTATTTGTTAGGCTAATGTGAATTTATTCTTTATTTTTATTTAAAAATGGACTTGAGAAAATGACATTACAGAAAGTTTTTAAAATAGAGAAAAAAATCTATAAAATCACTGTCCTCCAAAACAATCACATTTATTTTTGTATTTTTACATTCTAGTTTTTAAAGTAATCTAGAAATAGCAGACATGCAATTATATGTGTGTGTGTTTGTGTGTGTTTACTTAATAGTCTATCGGTTGCCTAACTTTTGGTACTGCAGACACCATTGCAAGAAAGATCTTGTGTACTGGGTTTTATCATCTATAATTGTCCTTATTTCATTAGAATTAATTGTTGAGGAACATTAATAACCTAAAAGATATGGACATATATGCCCTTGTTATATATTTCTATGTTACTTCCCCCAAAAGCATGGTCCCAATTCTCCATGTTATTAGCAACGGAGTCCCACTGAAGGCAAAGAAATCTTTTTCTGTTTCGCCCCTTGTCATTCCTCCATCACCTAGTCCACAGACTGGCACAAAATAAACACATGAACATTAAAATATGTAAGACGTGTGTATAGTAAATAAATAACCTAAGATGTATTTATATTATCTGGTTAACATTTTGCTTTTATTTCTTTTCCTGAGACACAAATAGGAGAAAAGTCAATAAAGAAATGGGGTTCAGGGCTTCCCTGGTGGCGCAGTGGTTGAGAGTCCGCCTGCCGATGCAGGGGACACGGGTTCGTGCCCTGGTCTGGGAAGATCCCACATGCCGTGGAGCTGCTGGGCCTGTGGGCCATGGCCACTGAGCCTCCGCGTCCGGAGCTTGTGCTCCACAGCGGGAGAGGCCACAACAGTGAGAGGCTCGCATACACCAAAAAAAAAAAAAAAAAAGAAATGGGGTTCATTGAAATTAAAAATCTTGATGCACATTATTAATTAATATTTCAAATGCCTTTCTCTTTATACTTTCAAAGTAAATGAAATGCATATGTATCATTTGAGAAGGGATGCTGCTTTTATATCACCCTCACAGTATCTATAGCTGAGGTTTTTATTTCTTTTTGACCCCTCTTAACCTGCACAGGCACAATCATGGTCTGTATTTTACCCATACTGTGTCTAGACCAGGATAACAGCCACTTATGCTGATGTCAGTATCTTGTGCCTTCAACTGAGACTTTCTAAAGCAAAAAGAATCAAGAATCCATCTGTATAAATTGGACAGCCAAGCTCCTCTTCTGAGAAGGAAAATGACTACTAGCTAAAGTCTAATTAAAATTCTAAATTATGGGCTTCAAAATTCTTAATCACTAGGATTCTCTCTGCTTACTTGATCTCATTTTCTGTAACATTTAAAGTCAAACACTGCACTCCACAAAAGCAAATATATTCACTCTCACCCACATAAGAATCAGTAGCCTCAACCTCCAGCCCTGGTCTCCTATCATTTCACTGCCTACTGTTGACTCATTGCTTTCCACAAGTCATGACACTCTTCTCTGAGTCAAAACTTTTTTTTTATAACGCATCCTCGCAACGACAACTTCTCTGACTCTAGGTAGAATGATCATGAGATTTATTATTCAAATGGGAACACCTTTAAGTGTAATAAAGATGCTCTTAGTAATTATACCAGGAAAAGGCAAAATTTACCACTGTCTCTGGCAAACCAAGATAAATGCTCGCCCTAACTATAGCCCTAATCATTCATAAAACTCTGAGCATCATAGGCACATCTCAGCAAATACAGACAGACACAGATATCCTCTCTCTTCTTTCCCCTCCCCTATTTTCCGCTTATTATTCGCCAATGCTTTGATTTTGCTCAAGATCCAAGGAAAGCATTATTTTGATATATAAATGTGTGAGTTTTTCCAACAAAAAATAGTTTAGTCTTTGGTGATCATTGAATACTATTTACATTGTCTAACTGCATTGTCTGTTCATAACTGATAGGGTTTTAAAGAATGGAGGACTTGTGGTAACTTTGGGTAAAGGCAGGATGCCTTTTTGTCACACTGGGGTTTAGGAGACAATAGGATAAGACTGACCAACAAGAGTAAGGATCAGTCTGACTGGCCAGGGAAAGGACATAAAATACTGTGGGTCTAGGTAAGAAAGTTGTTAAGATAGAAAGTTCAGCTAAAGGGAAGGGAAGAAAGCCATAGCCTGTTCTAGACAGCTGTTCAACAAGAATTCAGATTACAGGAGACCAGGAGTGAGCACCAGCATTATGAGGTGGTGCATGCTGGTGCCAGGTTAATGCATGTTTTCCGTTTTTCTTGTAGGATGATGTATGAGACATTTTTAACCACAACTATTAATCCTAGGAAAGTGTCACCTTGTGGCTTGTTGGTGAATGCACCTTCGTGAGCTAGTTCAGCAAAGGAAGGTTCCTAATTCTTTGACCAGTAAGTTTGCTGAGATTTTCTGAACTTAGAATTGAATTCACAATATTTGCATTGTGTTTTTGAAATATCTTGTAAACATTTAGCTACTATTTGGGACTTTCAGTTGAATAAATTAGTTGCATCTCTTACATCAAGAAAAAACATTTTCAGTTGCATAAAGGACTGATTTATGATCATTAACCAATTAAAATGGACATTAATTTTTTTGGATTGTTTTCAAAATTCTTAAATTTTTTTAACTTTGTCTTATAATGGATGTAAAAAGATGAAAGAAAAGAGTTGAGCTTACAGCTTTTGTGTTAGTTAACGTGTCAGTAAAGCAGCATGTTTCTTTCAGTTCTCCTGCCCTCTCCTTTGATCAAACACCAATATCTATCTGTGGCAGAAGAGCCCATCTAAAACCTGAAACAACTCACCATCAACAAAATAGTCTAGGAAATGGGAATAACAAGAGGATTTAAAGTGGTAGCTTAAATATCTCAACTCATTTTCTATCTTTTGTGTTTAATTTTCACTTGTTATTCTTTTGTTGAAAGTTTTCTCTGTTCCATCAATGGTTCTTATCCAACTAGAAATTCCTAGCCCAAATATTAGATCACTTCTGAATGCCATATCCCTCTTTCTCTTTATCTCTCTCCCACACATATACATATACATACATATACACACATGTACCTATACACAATATACAATATGCATATATAATATATATAATTATACTTGATTATTAATTCATATATGTGTATATATGTACACAAATATATACAAACAATATATAATTATGACTATTTCTTCAACATATTTAAAAAAATTAATTTATTTATTATTTATTTTTGGCTGCATTGGGCCTTTGTCGCTGCGCATAGCTTTCCCTAGTTGCGTCAAGTGGGGGCTACTCTTAGGTGTGCAGCCCGGGCTCTAGGTGCATGGGTTTCAGTACTTGTGGCCCGTGGGCTCTAGAGTGCAGGCTCAGTAATCGTGGCACGTGGGCTTTGTTGCTTGGCAGCATGTGGGGTCTTCCCGGACCAGGGCTCGAACCCGTGTCCCCTGCATTGGCAGGCGGATTCTTAACCACTGCGCCACCAGGGAAGCCCAACGACAATCTCTTATACTTGATTATGTATTGTTTCAGAGACTGTATATTCTTAGAGGCCAGGAACTGCATTATTTTTTCCTCTTTCCTTGGTGTCCCCCAAATGTCTCCAACAATCCTGTTCATATGACAGGTGTTCAAGAAATAGCTGCTTAGCAGAGAAATACTTTGCTTGTAAGAAATTCATCAAACAGACTTTGACTATTATAAGAAAGTAATTGTGGTACAATTTTTTTTAATTAACTTGATTAATATCAAATAAGAAGGAAATCAGAATCATCTTTCTGTATCTCTATACCTGGAACTGGTGCTATGTACAGTTAAATATCAATCAATGAAGAGTAGAGAATTTATTCTAGAATCATAGAGATGATTTAGGGGTTTAAAATGAGGTCAACATCAAAAGGCAGTATCTAGCTTACTCTTGACCCTCTGAGATGGAAAGCTATGCCCTATAAACTCCTACTTCTTGTCAAAGCAGCAGAGAGATTCGGGGGACTATTCCATTTCCCTGCAGGCCCCAGAGATGTGAATCTGTTTTTGGACTGGTTCCCTGCTCATGCACATTCTGGAATAGAGCTGGCAACCAACACTGGTGAATATTATGGTGTAACTGGTCCCTGGTCCACTTTGCAAGATGTCTAGTGTGAGAAAGATTATTATTTTGAAATTATAATTCATTACTCTTCATCAATACCAAGAAAAGGATAAAGAAAAAATAGTTTTTACACTATGCTAGATTTCATGTATATATAAGGAAGAGTCTTTTGGAGACAGGCCAGTGAGTGAATTTCTTTGGAGATCTTAAAACTTCAAAATTTTCCTCTGGTATGATTTATGTATCTTCTTGCTTAGAGATTGGAGGATAATTTAAAGATGAGCCTTAATTCCTTTCAACTACCCCACTCCATGAATCTCCCAAATATTTCTGTATCTTATGCATTAATGTGGTATGGATCTTTTAATTTTGTACTTTAATTTTATAATTTAATTTGAAAGTGTATAGATTCACTCATTAAAAACACTTTAAGGGGCTTCATTGGTGGCGCAGTGGTTGAGAGTCTGCCTGCTGATGCAGGGGACACGGGTTCGTGCCCCGGTCCAGGAAGGTCCCACATGCCGTGGAGCGGCTGGGCCCGTGAGCCATGGCCGCTGAGCCTGCGCATCTGGAGCCTGTGCTCCACAACAGGAGAAAAAAACACTTTAAGGACAAGTAAAATCTGGGTTATTCTTTCTTTCCCAAATACTCTGTTTTTTAAAAATAACCTACTGTTGAGATAAAAATGAAGTTGACCACATATAGAATTAAGGTGAAATTTTTCATGAAAGGGTATACAAAAGAACTACAAAAGTGACTCAAATTGCTTTATTTTTTTAAAATCATGAATGAATATATCTGTACCTTTAATATAGCTGGAGGCTGATAAACACAGCTGTCCATAATGAGAAAGCAGATTACATCATGTTACTCTAAATAAGCCTTCTAATGAGAAATCAGGATTAAGTTGAATCTGGATGAAAAATTTGTATTTGCCTTGAGAATTTCAAGTTGATCTCCCCTGGGGAGAATGACAGAGCATTAAGAGATTTTAATTTGAAATGAGGTTATGAGATTGTAAATTGCTGACAGATATTTCACAAATGATTTAGTGTTTGTGTTTACATTCTAGCTTAGGAAAGATTCTGACTTTTTCAGCAAACTGAAAAAATGTCTTCAAAACACATTTAGCTAATCAAAATGAAGTGTCCAAAGAATGGGGAAGAATGAGCAATTAAACTGATATATTTGAATTATGCATTAAAATTCAACAGTAAACTTTCATTCTCTGAGCAAGCCTCCGTCTTTATTATTTTAGGGCCGTACAATTAATTTATTAGTATCAATTAAAGATCTAGTGATAATATCCTTTAGCAAATGTTATAATTCACAGTATCAGGCTTATTAAAAATACTTGTACACCTCTCCACATTTCTAGAAGAGTCAGTAATTATACAAAATCCAAGAAGATTTCTTTTTTGGTGATTTATCACATACTCTTTCTGAAAACATTTGCGAAGTGAAGAATATGTTTGTAAGATATTGTGTTTATTGTACACCCACAAGGAGTGAACAGCATAGCTCATGTCCAGCTAGCTCTGTAAAAAGGTAGCCCTCTGGGGAAGATGGATTAGACCGAGATTGATAACACAACTTACTCCTTTTCCTTTTGAAACTTTTATTTTCAATGTGACACCTACTATCATACACAGTCTCTTTCTCTTCTTTGTGACAAACTCACACAGCTTGCAAAAAGTGATTCAGCCTTCATTAGAGAAATGCCACCCAGAGGGTCGCTTTCAAAAGCTTTGTGTTTTTCAGCTGGAGGCAAGACTGAATGCATTGTGGTTTCTATGGCCCTAAATATCTAGTCCAAGATAGACGCCACTGTCATTACAGATATTGCAGTAAAATGCGCTCTTTCTTACTGAGCTGCCTTGTGGACCAGTGTCACTGGGGAAATATCACAGCCTGGCTTACAGGAGGACATCCTATTTTATATACAGGTACATCATAAAGAGCTTTATGCTTGGGAGGCGAGCAAGGAATACAGTGCTTTCCACTCAGCCAAGATTCTCCTTTTTATTTCTTCTATTGAAAAAAGTGGCTCACCATTTACCTTTTTATGTCCATTTCTAATTTGGAATAATCCTTTTTCTCTCAAATTTCTAAATCTGACACCCTTTCGGAGTTTGTGTCCTTTCCCTTTGCTTCTTCACATACATTTTCTTCTTCCCTAAAACCCGTGCAGTTAACTTCTGCCACCTTAAAAGCCTTCCTTACAGCACATTGCTACAGCTGTTGAAGCATATGTAATTGCATCCTACCCTACCTGTCCTGGGGCATGCTAGTTTCATACAATTTTCATATCACCCTTTTTCATTATTCAAGCAGAGTGAAAATTTAAGGACTGTGTGATTAGGCTGAAATTGGAACTCTTCAAGGTTTGGCATTGTGTAAAAGCAGGCTCTTTCCTTCCCTACACTGAACTAAAAAGCTATTGTTAAAAAAATGGTTCAATCAGCTTGGCACACACACTGGTCACACACTCAGGACCATCAGAGTTGAGACTTTTCATGGAGCCATATTAAGATTCATTAATATTTTCATAACTGAGTTGGAGTTTAATGTGAGGGAAATGGTGTTAATGATTAAGGATTTTAGAGATTTATATAGATTCTATCCTGATATTGGCAATGAGAACCAAGAAAGGCACAATGAAGCAATGTGAACAATACAGGTATTTATGCAAAGTATTCCAGTATGGTGCTTAAAGAATACTGAATACTTGTTTAAAAATGAACTTGCTTTGATATTAATCTCAGAATAAAAATAATTATTTTGTCTTATTTTCTAGTAATATCAAGAAAATTCCATATCAGTGAAAACTATATCCCTGTAAAGTCACCAATTAACCTCCAGAGTAGAGTCCATTTCTCCTTTTGTTCGTGTACTCAGTCTCTTTTCTGGAATTTATGCCGCTATTTTTATATTTTATTCTTTTATTATCTTGTTCTCTCTGACTGGAATGTCCTTGCCCCATCTTCATCTATTATAATCCAATTTATTTTTTATTACATTCCAATGATTTTTAAAAAATTCTTTCCAGGAAAAGTTACCCTTTGTGCCTCTGTTATAACACCACAATTTCCCTGAAATCATTCTTTTTGTGTCTTCTTCTATGCTCGGTTTCTCCCACTGGAAAGGAAGCCTCAAATTGTCAGATATTTCATAGCCATCTTTGTTCTTCTGCCATGCCAAGCACGATGGATAGTAAATGTGAGTTTTCAATAAACATTTGATAAATTGAATCAAGATTTTATTATAGTATTTTGTCAACAGTTAGGAACATGACCAATATAAAGTATTTGCTGGAAAAATAAGGAGATGGGGCATTGTTTATTTGAGTAGCTATAATCAGTTTGTGTCCTTTTGTCTGTCTAGCTCAGAATCATGAAAATGATACAGGAGATAATCAAATAGTAATTTATTTTTATTTCCCATCATTAAAAAAAAATCTACGTATGTCTTCAATGAAATCAAAGCAATTCAAAGTAATATCCTTCTTAGAGTGAAACTCATCACATGCAATGTTTTATACTGTCTTGAAAAAAATGCTATTTGGAGCCATTTAGAATCAGGATAAAATTATGTAAAATGTAAGTGATAAAACTTCAAGGATTTTTTCCACCACATGTATAACATTTTCTGTGAAGATGTTATTGACTTTTGCAAAATAAAAACAATGACATTAAATGCAGAACACTCCAAATTCATGGTTCAGAGGACTTGGAGAACTGCGGATGTGGTTCCTCTATTGGAGCCTTGAAGTGAGTGTTGATGTTTCAATTACTGCCAATTCGCAGTCCATGAGAGCAGTGGAGAGCTACCATCTGGTGGCCGACTACACACGGAGAAGAAATGAATGTCTCATGGATATAACTAACTTCCTGACAGATCATTTCTCTGTGAATAAATCCTCAAAGCAATTCAAGTGTATATTTATTTCAGCTTTTTATTGGAATAGATGAGACAGGTGAACAAATATCCATTAAGGAGTTACTGCCTTTCATGGAACTTATGGTGACAAGAAGGCAATATAAGGTTCTCAATCATTCACAGAATTATGCAGCATGGTTTTAACAGAGCCAATGGCACATTTGGACAGAATAAGTGTCTGTTGTTCTCTTAGATTAATATTCCGAAAATTGAATTTAAAGCCCCAAATCATGTGGATTTATTTTAAAGTTCAGCTATAAAACCTCCCAAAGTTATCACCCAGCCAACCAGGAAGGTTTTGAGCTAGGAATTTTGTGGTTCATACTACTGGAGGATGAATATGGAAATATGGTATTAGACAGCTTGCTGTCAGTTCCTAAAAATCATTACACCCACAGAAATTCTACTTGGCCCACCAAATTTGCTCTCTGCCATCTCATATTTCCTAGTATCACATCTGCTTTGCTGTCTCACATCATGAAGCTAAAGCAAGCACTTGCAAGAAAATAGAGTCCATCTCCTTTAAAATTTAGACTCCTTCCAAAATTGAGTTATAGGGAAACGAAGTGAGAGAATGACTATATTTAATTAAGTTGCCTCAGACTAAACCCTGAATTTTATTAAGCTCACTGAGTATTTAGGTTATCAGCACTCAGATGAGCATTTCTCGTTCTCTTCCTATGCTACCCTTCAAAATAAGCTAGTGACATAAGGACCATTTGCTGAGTGCTTATTAAGTGACAGATCTTCTGCCGAGACAGTATGTGCATTTATCATTTAATGATAAAAACGTACCTCTAGGATAGTTACCATCTCCATTTTCTGATACGGAAACTTGCCCAATGTCACCAGCTGGGAAGCAATGGAGCCAAGTTTCAAATTCAGTTCTAGCTCTTATGCCTGTGCTCGTAGACTGTATGACATTTACCTTAAATGTTTATATTTGCAAGCTCTTCTTCTATACTGCATATCCACCAATATATTGCATCATATTTGAGGTCTCCTCCAAACATTTAATTTATTAGGGTAAATAGAGTATCGTAATTCAATCATCGATATTTGAGATTTTTGGATGCATATGTGAAAACATAGAGAAAAAGGTAGGGTTATTTTAGGAAAAGATGCTCTTAAAAAAAACTTTACTGAGGTATGACTGACATATCAAAAACTGTATATAATTAATGTATAAACTTGACAAGTTTGGAGATAAGTATATATCTGTGAAGCCATCACCAATTTATGCCATAACGTATCTATCACTTCCAAATGTTTCCTCCCACCCTTTTTATTAGTATTAATTTTGTAATAATAAAACTTAACATCTATTCTCAGCAAATTTTAAGTATATAGTGCATTATTATTAACTATAGGCTCTACGTGCTACAGTAGATCTTTAGGGCTTATTCATCTTGTAGAACTGAAATGTTGTATCTTTGATTAATACTTTCTCCTTTTCCGCCTTCTCCCAGTCTCTGGCAACCTGTATATACTCTCCGTTTCTATGAGTTTGGCTTATTTATTTATTTATTTAAACATCTTTATTGGAGTATAATTGTTTACAATGTTATGTTAGTTTCTGCTGTATAAAAAAGTGAATCAGCTATATGTATACATATATCCCCATATCTCCTCCCTCATGCATCTCCCTCCCACCCTTCCAATCCCACCCCTGTAGGTAGACACAAAGCACCAAGCTGATCTCCCTGTGCTATGCGGCTGCTTCCCACTAGCTATCTATTTTACATTTGGTAGTGTATATATGTCCATGTCACTCTCTCACTTCATCCCAACTTACCCTTCCCCCGCCCCATGCCCTCAAGTCCATCCTCTACATCTGAGTCTTTATGCCTGTCCTGCCCCTAGGTTCTTTAGAACCTTTTTTTTTTTTTAGAATCCATATATAAGTGTTAGCATACGGTATTTGTTTTTTCTCTTTCTAACTTCATTCTGTATGACACTCTCTAGGTCCATCCACCTCACTACAAATAACTCAATTTCGTTTCCTTTTTATGGCTGAGTAATATTGCAATGTATATATGTGCCACATCTTCTTTATCCATTCATCTGTCAATGGACACTTAGGTTGCTTCCATTTCCTGGCTATTGTAAATACTGCTGCAATGAACATTGTAGTACATGATTCTTTCTGAATTATGGATTTCTCAGGGTATATACCCAGTAGTGGGATTGCTGGGTCATATGGTAGCTCTATTTTTTGTTTTTTAAGGAAGCTCCATACTGTTCTCCATAGTGGCTGTATCAATTTACATTCCTACCAACAGTGCAAGAGGGTTCCCTTTTCTCCACACCCTCTCCAGCATTTATTGTTTGTAGATTTTCTGATGAAGGCCATTGTGACTGTTGTGAGGTGATCCCTCATTGTAGTTATGGTTTGCATTTCTCTAATGATTAGTGATGTTGAGCATCCTTTCATGTGTTTGTTGGCAATATGTATATCTTCTTGGGAGAAATATCTGTTAGGTCTTCTGTGCATTTTTGAATTGGATTGTTTGCTTTTTTGATATTGAGCTGCTTGTAAATTTTGGAGATTAATCCTTTGTCAGTTGCTTCGTTTGCAAACATTTTCTCCCATTCTAAGGGTTGTCTTTTTGTCTTGTTTATGGTTTCCTTGGCTGTACAAAAGCTTTTATGTTTCATTAGGTCCCATTAGTTTATTTTTGTTTTTAATTCCATTTTTCTAGGAAGTGGGTCAAAAAGGATTTTGCTGTGATTTATGTCATGGAGTGTTCTGCCTATGTTTTCCTCTAAGAGTTTTAGAGTGTCTGCCCTTACATTTAGGTCTTTAATCTATTTTGAGTTTATTTTTGTATATGGTGTTAGGGAGTGTTCTAATTTCATTCTTTTACATGGAACTGTCCAGTTTTCACAGTACCACTTATTGAAGAGGTTGTCTTTTCTCCATTGTATACTCTTGCCTCCTTTATCAAAGGTAAGGTGACCATATGTGTGTGGGTTTATCTCTGGATTTCTATCCTGTTCCATTGGTCTATATTTCTCTTTTTGCTCCAGTACCATACTGTCTTGATTACTGTAGCTTTGTAGTGTAGTCTGATGTCTGGGAGCTGATTCCTCCAGCTCCGCTTTTCTTTCTCAAGATTGTTTTGGCTATTCGGGATCTTTTGTGTTTCCATATAAATTGAGAAATTTTTTGTTCTAGCTCTGTGAAAAATGCCATTGGTAGTTTGATAGGGATTGCATTGAATCTGTAGATTGCTTTGGGTAGTATAGTCATTTTCACAATGTTGATTCTTCCAATCTAAGAACATGGTATATCTCTCCATCTGTTTGTATCATCTTTCATTTCTTTCATCAGTGTCTTATGATTTTCTGCATACAGGTCTTTTGCCTCCTTAGGTGAGTTTATTCCTAGGTATTTTATTCTTTTGGTTGCAATGATAAACGGAAGTGTTTCCTTAATTTCTCTTTCAGATATTTCATCATTAGTGTATAGGAATGCAAGAAATTTCTGTGCATTAATTTTGTATCCTGCTACTTAACCAAATTCATTGATTAGCTCTAGTAGTTTTTTGGTAGCATCTTTAGGATTCTCTATGCATAATATCATGTTACCTGAAAATAGGGACAGTTTTACTTCTTCTTTTCCAATTTGGATTCCTTTTATTTCTTTTTCTTCTCTGATTGCTGTGGCTAAAACTTCCAAAACTATGTTGAATAACAGTGGTGAGAGTGGGCAAACTTGTCTTGTTCCTGAACTTAGTGGAAATGTTTTCAATTTTTCACAATTGAGAACATGTTGCCTGTGGGTTTCTCATATGACCTTTCTTATGTTGAGGTAAGTTCCCTCTATGCATACGTTCTGGAGGGTTTTTATCATAAATGGGTGTTGAATTTGGTCAAAAGCTTTTTCTGCATCTATTGAGATGATCATATGGTTTTTATCCTTCATTTGTTAATATGGTGTATCACATTGATTGATTTGCAAATATTGAAGAATCCTGCATTCCTGGGATAAAACACACTTGATCATGTTGTATGATCTTTTCAACGTGCTGTTGGATTCTGGTTGCTAGTATTTTGTTGAGGATTTTTGCACCTATATTCAACAGAGATATTGGCCTGCAGTTTTCTTTCTTTGTGACATCTTTGTCTGGTTTTGGTATCAGGGTGATTGTGGCCTTGTAGAATGAGTTTGGGAGTATTCCTCCCTCTGCTATATTTTGGAAGAGTTTCAGAAGGATAGATGTTAGCTCTTCTCTAAATGTTTGATAGAATTTACCTGTGAAGCCATCTGGTCCTGGGCTTTTGTTTGTTGGAAGATTTTTAATCACAGTTTCAATTTCAGTGCTTGTGATTGGTCTGTGTATATTTTCTATTTCTTCCTGTTCAGTCTCGGAAGTTGTGCATTTCTAAGAATTTGTCCATTCCTTCCAGGTTGTCCATTTTATTGGCATAGAGTTGCTTGTAGTAATCTCTCATGATCCTTTGTATTTCTGCAGTGTCAGTTGTTACTTCTCCTTTTTCATTTCTAATTCTATTGATTTGACTCTTCTACCTTTTTTTCTCGATGAGTCTGGCTAATGGTTTACCAATTTATTTTTATCTTCTCAAAGAACCAGCTTTTAGTTTTATTGATCTTTGCTATTGTTTCATTCATTTCTTTGTCATTTATTTCTGATCTGATATTTATGATTTCTTTCCTTCTGCTATCTTTGGGAATGTATTGTTCTTCTTTCTCTAATTGCTTTAAGTGTAAGGTTAGGTTGTTTATTTGAGATGTTTCTTGTTTCTTGAGGTAGGATTTTATTGCTGTAAACTTCCCTCTTAGAACTGCTTTTGCTGCATCCCATAGGTTGTGGGTCATCGTGTTTTCACTGTCATTTGTTTCTAGGTATTTTTTGATTTCCTCTTTGATTTCTTCCGTGATCTCTTGGTTATTTAGTAGTGTATTGTTTAGCCTCCATGTGCTTGTATTTTTTATATATTTTTTCCTGTAATTGATGTCTAGTCTCATAGAGTTGTGGTCAGAAAAGATACTTGATACAATTTCAATTTTCTTAAATTTACTGAGGCTTGATTTGTGACCCAAGATATGATCTATCCTGGAGAATGTTCCATGAGCACTTGAGAAGAAAATGCATTCTGTTGTTTTTGGATGGAATGTCATATAAATATCAATTAAGTCCATCTTGTTTAATGTATCATTTAAAGCTTGTGTTTCCTTATTTGTTTCCATTTCAGATGATTTGTCCATTGGTGAAAGTGGGGTGTTAAAGTCCCCTACTATGATTCTGTTATAGTCAATTTCCCCTTTTATGGCTGTTAGCATTTGCCTTATGTATTTAGGCATTCCTATGTTGGGTGCATAAATATTTACAATTTTTATATCTTCTTCTGGGATTGATCACTTGATCATTATGTAGTGTCCTTTTTCTCTTGTAATAGTGTTTATTTTAAAGTCTATATTTTCTGATATGAGACTTGCTGCTCCACCTGTCTTTTGATTTCTATTTGCATGGAATATTTTTTTCCATCCCCTCACTTTCAGTCTGTATGTGTCCCTAGGTCTGAAGTGGGTCTCTTGGAGACAGCATATATATGGGTCTTGTTTTTGTATCCATTCAGCCAGTCTATGTCTTTTGGTTGGAGTATTGAATCCATTTACATTTAAGGTAGTTACCAATATCTATGTTCCTATTATCACTTTCATAATTGTTTTGGATGTTATTGTAGGTCTTTTTCTTCTCATGTTTCCTGCCTAGAGAAGTTCCTTTAGCATTTGTTGTAAAGCTGGTTAGGTGGTGACGAATTCTTTTAGCTTTTGCCTGTCTGTACGGCTTTGATTCCTCCGTTGAATCTGAATGAGATCTTTGCTGGGTATAGTAATCTCGGTTGTAGGTTTTTCCCTTTCATCACTTTAAATATGTTCTGCCATTCCTTTCTGGCTTGCAGAGTTTCTGCTGAAAGATCATCTGTTAACCTTATGGGGATTCTCTTGTATGTTATTTTTTGCTTTTCCCTTGCTGCTTTTAATATTTTTTCTTTGTATTTAATTTTTGATAGTTTGATTAATATGTGTCTTGGCGTGTTTTTCCTTGGATTTATCTTGTATGGGACTCTGCACTTCTTGGTGTTGATTGACTATTTCCTTTCCCATATTAGGGTAGTTTTCAGTTATAATCTCTTCAAATATTTTCTCAGTCCCTTTTTTTTCTCTTCTTCTTCTGGGACACCTATAATTCAAATGTTGGTGCATTTGATGTTGTCCCAGAGGTCTTGAGACTGTCCTGAATTATTTTTATTCTTTTTTCTTTATTCTGCTCTGCAGTAGTTATTTCCACTCTTTTATCTTCCAGGTCACTTATCCGTTTTTCTGACTCAATTATTCTGCTATTGATTCCTTCTAGAGAATTTTTAATTTCACTTATTATTTTGTTCATCATTGTTTGTTTGCTCCTTATTTCTTTTAGGTCCTTGTTAAACGTTTTTTGTATTTTCTCCATTCTATTTTCAAGATTCTGGATCATCTTTAATATCATTACTCTGAATTCTTTTTCAGGTAAACTGCCTATTTCCTCTTCATTTGTTTGGTCTAGTCGGTTTTTACCTTGCTCCTTCATCTGCTGTGTATTTCTCTGTCTTCTCATTTTGCGTGACTTATGTGTTTGGCGTCTTCTTTTCACAGACTGCAAGTTCGTAGTTCCCATTGGTTTTTGTGTCTGTCCCCAGTGGCTAAGGTTGGTTCAGTGGGTTGTGTAGGCTCCCTGGTGGAGGCCTGGGGCCTCCATTCTGGTTGATGAGGCTGGATCTTGTCTTTCTGGTGGCCAGGACTACGTCCAGTAGTGTGTTTTGGGGTGTCTGTGACCTTATTATGATTTTAAGCAGGCTCTCTGTTAATGGGTGGGGTTGTGTTCCTGTCTTTCTATTTGGTTGGCATAGAGTGTCCAGCTCTGTAGCTTGCTGGTCGTTGAGTGGAGCTGGGTCTTAGAATTGAGGTGGAGATATCTGGGAGAGCTTTTGCTGTTTGATATTACATGCGACCGTGAGGTCTCTGCTGTAAAAATGTCCTGAACTTGGCTGTCCCACCTCAGAGGCTCAGGCCTGACACTGGCCAAAGCACTAAGACCCTGTCAGCCACACGACTCCAAACTCTGGAACTCCACACTCCAGAGGCCCTCCTTTCACTGTGCTGCCTCTCCCCTTCTGCTAGATTTCTCATAAAAGTAAAGCCTTATAAATTTCTCATAAACCATATGTAAACTCCTGATCAATAAATGGTCTGGATTGTGGTGACTGTTTCACAACCGTATACTTATCTTCAAGCCCATCACATTGTTTATATTAAATATGTACAGATTTTAATGTCAATTATAGCTCAATACGGTGGTTTAAGAAAATAAAAGAAATGCAACAAAAAAAAGTTTCTGCACAGCAAAGGAAACAACCAACAAAATCAAAAGCAACCTACAGAATGAGAGAAAATATTTGCCAACTATATATCTCATAAATGGTTAATATCTAAAATATGTAACTCAATAGCAAGAAAACAAATAATCCAATTAGTAAATGAGCAAAGGTACTTAATAAACATATTCCCAAAGAAGACACATAACTGGCCAACAGGTATATGAAGAGGTGTTCAGCATCACTAATCACCAAAGAAATGCAAGTCAAGGCCTCAATGAGATACCACCTCACACCTGTAAAGATAGCTGTCACCAAAATACAAAAACAAAAAGCAAGTGTTGCTGAGAATGTGGAGAACAGGAAATCCTTGTGCACTGTTTGTAAGAGTGTAAATTGACACAGCCACTATGGAAAACAGTATGGAATTGCCTCAAAAAATTAAAAATGGAATCACCACATGATCCAGCAATCCCATTTTTGTGTATATATCCAAAATAATTGATATCAGGATCTTGAAGAGATATCTGCACTCCCGTATCCACTGAAGCATTATTCACAATAGTGAAGACTTGGAAGCTAACTAAATGTCCATTGACAAATGAACGGATAAAGAAATGTGGTATATACAAGAAATGGAATATTATTCAGCCTTAAAAAAGGAATTCTTGCCATTTGTGACAGCACAGATTAATCTGGAGGCTAAACGTACCTTACATTGAATAATATGTCTTACTTATTATGTTTATTTATGCCTGTATAATATAATATATTATATTTCTATAGAGCTATTCAAGTTCTTGTTATGGTATAAAAATTGGCTGTTGCTCTAAAATCTTCAATGATGCAAGGAAAGAAATCTTGGAAGCTACATTATAAAGCTTCTTTGAACTGAACTGAAGTTATTTACAGTCTTATTCTTACATCAGCAGCTATCATGAAAGATTACTATATATGTATTAGGCTAATTTCAAGTCTTTGAAGCAGTACTCTTTTCTGAAAGAATCTATGACAAGTTTTCTAGGAACATATTTACTTCGATTAAACCTCATCAAAGATTTTTTTGATAGAAAAATATGCTAATACATTTAATATCTATATTTTCAGGTGTGAAAGACTTGTTAATACAGATGATATATGGAAAATGTAAGAATTTGATATAGTCCCTTGATAATGTTTATTAAAAACTAATAGTAGGGCTTCCCTGCTGGCTCAGTGGTTAAGAATCTGCCTGCCAATGTAGGGGACACATGTTCGAGCCCCGGACCAGGAAGATTCCACATGCCGCAGAGCAACTAAGCTTGTGTGCCACAACTGCTGAGCCTGCGCTCTAGAACCTGCAAGCTACAACTACTGAGCCCACATGCCACAACTATTGAAGCCCGTGCACCTAGAGCCCGAGCTCTGCAACAAGAGAAGCTACCGCAATGAGAAGCCCAAGCTCCGCAACAAGAGAAGCCACCGCAATGAGAAGCCCGTGCATCGCAATGAAGAGTAGCCCCCACTCGCTGCAACTAGAGAAAGCCCGCGCACAGCAACGAAGACCTAATGCAGTCAAAAATAAATTAAAAAAATTTTTTTAATTATTAAAAAAAAAACTACTAGTAAAGTTAAGTATAAAGATTCCTTTACAAGTATATGATTGTTTTAATTAAAAAAACAAGTTGAAATATGTTTAGCTTATATAAATTTTGGTCAAAAATATATCATTTGAGCTTGGCTGAATTTATCTGTAGCTTTATGCCAATGTTGTCAGCAGCCATCATGGGATCAACAAATCCTGGCAAGACTCTGTGATCCAAATCAGTGTCTTTCTTTCTCTATATTGCTACTCAGGGCCAAGGTGACACAAAGTGATGACAGAAATATTAAGTGATATAGAACTAATGGAGACAGTAGTTCAAAATGCATCGTGATCTAAAATAACAACTCAATAATTTGCAAAATGAAATCAGAGAACGTTCATGAACATAGTCATCCTGAATCATTTCTCTCTAGGTAATTTATATTTGATATTGCCCTTAAGGTATTTCCCCCATATAGTGGCTCCTGTACTTACTGCAGCATTTCAAGTTCACCTTATTTCTTTCTGAGCCTGTGTACAACCATTAGAAGCAGATTATTAAGTATTTATTTTGATAATAAGTGTCTTTTCTGTGTGTAATAGAAAAGAGGTTCAGAGTCCATGACGCTAGGAAATCATGCTGTTGCTGTGCTTTCCATCTCAACCCTGAGGGGAGAAAAGCAATCGATGTTGATGAGGACTATTCACAGAGTACATCTATAAACTTGAGAGCTGTTTCTTTCTTTCGTAAGATTTTAACAATTATTAACAGTTAAATAATTGTATTAAGTAATTATTTTTTCTCGTAATCTACTTCTTATGTTCAGTTAATTAATGGATAAAGATCATTTTTTGTTTGGTGTTTTATTATAACCCAGACCTTGGTTAATGATGCACTATTATTTTGGTCTATGACTGCTTGCTTTCTTATTATGATACAATGTAAACCCATGAACTAACTCACATATAAAAAATTCAACATTGCTTGTAACGTACATCTGTGAATGTGCTCCTCCCTTATCCCATCCTTTTATCTGCCTCCCCATCCTTTTAGCATAACCACTATTCCAAAAATACAGTAAGTATAGTTTTATCACACATACATGCAATCCTATATAACATACAGTGTTTAGGTTAATAATCTGGAATTATATAAAAGAATATCATAAGAATATAACATAATACATGGTATTTTAAGTATTAATCCATGTTGACAATGATCTTCTCTCAATCCTTTAAAGACACCATTTCATGTCTCTGACTTCTGTTGCTGTTGTTGAGATCTTGTGGTCCTTTTAACAGTCATTCCACTGTAGGTAGTCTTTCCTTTTTTCTATTTCAAGATTTTTGTCTTTGGTAATTTTTTCAGTTTTCCTACAGTGTGTCTTGGCATAGATTTCTTTTTCTTAATCCTGACTCGGAAGCATTAATCTGTGGATCTATATTTTGACAATCTGGAAAATTTGCTGCTATTATAATTTTAAATATTGTCTCTTCAGCATTCTGCTTAATCTTTACTCCTGGAACTTCAACTAGATGTGTTAGGAATTTTCATTCTGTACTCCACGTCTCTTAATTTCTCTTTCTTGCTTTCCACTTTCTGAGTTTTTCTTATTGCTTTCGAAGTAATTTTAAACATATATTTTTCAAGTTCATAAAATTCTCTTTCAAATGCATCTAATGTGTCATTTAACCTGTCCGTTGAGTTTGCTTTTATTTCAATGGCTATGTCTTTCATTTCTAGAAATTCAATTTACTTTTCAAATATACCCATCATTCTTTATGGCTTCTTGTTCTATGCCTACCTTATAAATGTATTTTTCATTTCCTTACATTTTATACATAGCTATCCTATCCTCTATATCTGGCAGTTCCTAAATCTGCCATCCATGCTTTCAAATTTTTGTGTCTTGTTCCTGCTGTTTATCATGATAGAGGCTTGGCTTCATAGTTTTTGATAGTCTCTGTCTGCGATCCTAATCCTGCAGTTATCTTGGGGAAACTTTCCTCCAGATATAGTTTGCTTTTAATTCTGACAGTGGCCACCCCTGACTTACAGCTCTTACATTCCTCTTTTGACTCAGAAGAGATGTCTCAAGTTCCACTTTCTCACCTAACTACTTTCCTATAGTCATATGACAAAGGGCAACTAGGCTCAGGCCAGCCCACCAGCTTGTCTGCTCCAACTCTCTGCTGCTCTGTATTTGGCCCTATGCTTCCAAATCTCTCAGCCCCATCTCCAAGTCCAACTTTCTGATGCTCCAACTCCAGGCCACTGAAGCTCTAATCCTTGGTCCCCTGACCTTGTGTTTTTGTTTTTTTCTGTGGTGGGGGAGGTGGCAGAAGTTGAGCCTGAAGACTCCTCTTACCATTTCTGAAGAAAGCAATAGGTATAAAGAGTGAATCTTAGGTTGGGGACACCTCACCACTCCGGTGAAGTGTTGGTAAGTTTTCAGTATTCTCTTTAAACACTTGCATATAGACATAGAGATAGAGACAGAGATGATATATAATAGATAGATAGATAGATAGATAGATAGATAGATGATATAGAGGTAGCTATAGAGTTTTCTCTGCCACTTTGATTTCATATTCTTTTAAAGAAGCCAATAAACTATTCCACATAAGGGAATTATTTTATGTAGCTCAGTAGAGTATCACAAAATTTAAAGACTTCCATACTATTTCCCTAATGTTCAAAATCAATTTTCTTTTTTGTAATTTTATACTTGTTTCCTGAAAACAATCCTTTCTGTAATTGTAGATAATAATCACAGTTTCTTGAGCTCATATATTGTATTCATTTCTTCCATTTTAATAATATTCTTTTATGTTAGCTAAAGCTTTATTAAGGATTTTGTAGAATTTTCAAAACATGGTTAACTACTTACATAGTTCTTAAAAGGAGACATGCAGTGGGAAAATTAAGTCTGTGTAAAATAGTAACTGGAAATACTACACAATATATAGTAAAAATGAAATTACTTTTAAAATGGAATCTGTGAACTAGGTCACTGAAAATTTGTACAGAATATTTTGGTTTTCTTTTGGTCTCTAACTTATTAGCGACACTATTTTCAAAGAAAAGGAAGCGAAACTACTGTCTGTGAGTTAAATAATTTAAAGAAAACATGGCATTATAAGAAAAGCTAATGATTTCCATACACCTAGATTAAAAAATATATAAGGTGATAAATTAAATATATTTACTCAATTGCAGCACCTAGATGAAAATGCAAATGTGGTATATCAAACCATAAACAGTACTTAATTAAATAATGACTCAGAGTCTGGAGAAAAAGAGACCTGTGCAATAACTGTTGTTGTTTTTTTTCCTTCTTGATGAAAATGCAAATTAAATCATTAATAGTTTATAAATGAACCTAGCAAAGAGACAGCTAATGCATATCCTGTTCTAAATTAAATAAAAGCAATAAACGTTCCATTATATTCATTGAAGTAAACTCCAAAATCACTTTATATTTATGAAATATGAGTTTTAAATGTTTATTTTATTGTTTTTCTCCTCCAAAATCATTCTTTATGCCACTGTGAATTTGGGCAGAAAAGAAAAATCAGTTGGAACATCATTTTCTTTCATTATCCTATCCAATTTCCCCTTTCCTCCCTCTCTCTCCCTTTCTCCACATATACATATGCATAAACACACACCAACTATTTATATTAGAAAAGAGAGGATAAAAGACACATTAAAATCACATGAATTTATTAGCTTTTGGGTCAACCCCAGAATTAGGTGACAATATTCTTGCTACTTAGAGTTACAGAACATATCCAGACTTGGATACCATCCAAGGGCATGGTATGGTACATTTCACTTTAATAGTTATATAATTTATTTGCAGCTGGTCCATCTACTCAGTGACTTTATAATATGGTGGAGAAACAGAATGAACATAAGCAAATGTGTTATGTGATCAGCTGTGAATGATCGGTATATTTTAAAACTGTGTCGCTTCTTCATGATGGAATTTTGTTTATATCCAGACCATCTTCTCTCTGTATTCAGAATTCTCCTCAGTATCTCACACTTTCCTGCCCAAGGAATGCAAATAAAGTTTAATTCTAGGTAGAAAAAAGTATATAATTACGAAAACAAATCCTCTGAAAAAATTCACCTCCCTCAAGCAAATCTGAACTGCCCTAAACACTTTTTTAGATTATCAGTGTCCCGCTTCTCTTCATTATAGCTATAGCTGAATTTTCTGTAAATAAATTATTTGAATAGGGTGATATATTGCAAAGAGTATAAATTACAGAAATTAATAAATAACTATTCAAATATACTTTGAAATTCACGTTGGTTAGTGCAGTGAGATGTGAGAGTAATAAGTAGGATGGCAAATTAGGGGAGAATTTTCAGAAGAATATAAAATCATGGCTGTATTTAATTTCTTTTACTTTCATTTTAATTATGAAGGATTGCCTTGCCATTAGAAGATGATGTGTTTTTATGAAATCATTACTGAGCAAAGAATTTGTGTGGGAGAAGGAATAATGTTGATAGAGCAGAACAAGAGGAGCCAAAGCAAAGTATAATAATAACAACAATTCATATTTGTACAGTAATTTGGGGCTGGTGAAAAACTCTCATTCCGTTATTTGATCTAACATGTAAACTTGTTTTGATTAATGAGGTAGGTGATATCGTTCCAATTTTAAATATGAGAAAACTCATAAAATATTAACTATCATAATCAAGATAGCCAATGTGAAATTTACAGAATGGGTCAAAGGAAACAAAATAGTATGGTAGAGAATTTTATGCTTCTTATGGGGCAACTATCCTTGAAAAATGTAGGTGGAGAGTTTAAAATTAGTTAAGTCTCAGGGTACTGTCTCCTAGTGAGTGCAAACTTCAGAGAATTTTGACCTTGGTAAGGAAAGCTAACGTAGCAGGTGGTTATTCAGCCACTCAGCCTACCAAAATAACATTGATCACCTTATGAAGTGTACAAAATTGTTTTCATAAATGGATATAGAAATTCCTGCCATGCTTCTCTAACAAAGACGTAGAATTGAGACAGGTTGAGACCTGGGACCTGGTACCCTTTACTGGAGGGCTTGCACCTGGACAAACGTCTCCTAGAGCAACAGAACACAAAGAAACACTAAGGGACTAAAAATAACTTCACACATGCCCAGTAGTCAGTAGCCCTATGAACAATAAGATACAAAAAGGCCAAAATCCAACTGCCAACTCTGAGATGCTGGGAGCAAAAGCAGGGTACTGCCTATGATCCCTGCACACAACACCACCAAGAGGGTGGGCAGACCACCTAAGCCACCCCTCCTGCCCTAACCAATGATCCCACCCTACCCTTACCTCATTTAAGTGTACAGCTTGCCCTCCCCTCAAGAAGCAAGTAAGGGAACCTGTTTCTTGTTTTTGCTCCCTCATGCTGCAGCAGGAGTCCCAATAAAGCCTTGCCTGAATTTCTCATCTGGCCTCTTATCAATTTCTATCAATTAAAGAGTTGAAGAACCTAAGTCTGTAACAGAATCAGCTTCCCCACCCTTTACATTAGCCTTGGGACTTCTGCACCAAGTTTTTATTAAGCTTTTAAAATAGACTTGCTGGTGGGAAAAAAGATTTATAAATATCATTTTATTATCTTTTTCCAAGACATTAGGAACAACACTAAATAGGTGCCCTCAAAAGTACCACAGACTGGGTGGCTTAAATAAGAAACATTTAATATCACAGCTCTGGAGGCTGGGAAGTCCAAGATCAAGGCTCCAGCAGATCCAGTATCCACTTCCTCATTCATAGATGGTCCTGTGTTCTCACATGATGGAAAGGGTGAGGGAGATTCTTGGGGTCTGTTTAACATATATACAATGGAATATTACTCAGCCATAAAAAGGAACAAAATAATGCCATTTGCAGCAACATGGATGGACCTAGAGATTGTCCTACAGAGTGAAATAAGTCAGAAAGAGAAAGACAAATATTGTATAATATCGCTTTTATGTGGACTCTAGAAAAATGGTACAGATGAACTTATTTGCAAAGCAGAAATAGAGTTACAGATGTAGAAAACTAACTTATGGTTACCAAGGGGGAAGGGGGGTGGGATGAACTGGGAGATTGGGATTGAGGTACATACACTACTATATATAAAATAGATAACTAATGAGAACATATTGTATAGCACAGGGAACTCTGCTCAGCGCTCCATGGTGACATAGATGGGAAGGGAATCTAAAAAAGAGGAGATATACGTAGACATATAACTGATTCATTCTGCTGTACAGCAGAAACTAACACAATGTTGTAAAGCAACTATACTCCAATAAAAATTAATAAAAAAATTAAAAGGTCACTATTTCCATTCATGAAGGCTCTATTCTCATGACCCAACCACCTCCCAAAGGTCCGATCTCCTAATACTATCACTTTTGAGATTAGGTTTCAACATATGAATTTTGGGGGACACAAATAGTCTAGAGAAAGCATTTTACTTATCTTATTCATCACTGGACATTCTTTGCTCTCCATCTCAACCACTGAAAAATACTTAACCCTAAATGCCTATGCAATAAACGTTGATTATATACATAAACAGATTACTCTTGTGACTAAAAGAGCTAGTTTATTACTCAAGATTTATTCTTCTCAATCTCCTTAACAGAGTTTTGAATTTGTTGGATATGCAAACGAACAGTTTAAAAACTATATTTCCTAGTATCCCTTGTAAATATGTGATATAGTTCTTGCCACTGAGATATAAGGGAAGGTATAGCATGTGCTATACCTAACTCCTTAAAAGGAAGCCAACTCAGCCAGGTTGACCCTTTGAACTTTTGTTCTTCCCATCTTTCTGCCTGCAGTATTGTGATACTGAAGCTCCAACAGCCATCTGTCACCATAAAATGAGGTGAACATGTTAAGGACAGTTGAGCAGGGGGGCAGGAAGAAATTGGGTCTTTGATAGTACCATGGAGCTGTAAAGTCTGACTTCAGTTGCCAATAAAGGAATTTTTATTACTTGAAGAAAAATATATGCTCATCCTGTTTAAGACTTTATTTCTCACTTGGATTTTCTGTTATATATGACTGAACTCAATATATTATCCTCATGCACTGCACATTATTCCATTTCCGGATGACTAAACTGAGGCACCTAGAGGTTAAATGATGTCAAAGATCATATACCAAGTAGGTTTCAAAGTGGAAGGAGGAACTCTGGTTTTCTGAATTTCCCCGCCCCACCCCAAGCTTTTTTCACTGTAATACAACTGGTGTACTTACTTGAGGGTAAGAAGTTACTTTTTTATTTCTTTAATATATCTTTGTATCTTCTTGATGTAAGCATATGTGCCAGACATTGTTTTTTAGTACTGGGTCCCCAGAGAAGAAAAACAAGTCTCCTGTCTGCATGGAGCTTATATTTTAATGAGTGAATAAATGAATGAATGAATGTGAGTAACTAATCCTTTGCTATTTCTTTCTGAATGACTGACTTACAGTAAATAATGATTTATTTCGTTTCTCATCTTTAGAATACCACAAGAATTTGTGTATCCCTTACGTCCTCCATTTTACCCATGAGTAATTTGAGACACACTGATAAGAAATGTTACGTTCAAGGACACACAATCCTGGAACAAACTTTAACATTAGATGACAAGTTGATATTACTGAGGTCATGGAGCAAAGTCAGTCCATTAGGATTCATGCAAGGAATTGCAGGATTCCTATGCTAAGCTAGCCGTAACTGGAAGCTGAAGGGAGTCAGGGTTTCTACTCCTTTACTGAGCACGTGGCGGTGGAAGGAATTTCACACACTCTAAGCAGGCTCACAGGACATCAAAGCCAACAAAGAGTGATGGCTTCAGAATGTCTGCAAACAGAAGGGTCTACACCAAATTGTGTGGAAACAAATTGCTTTCTTTTACATCAGGTCAATAGATAACCAGCTGAGACCAAAGGACCAAACAGAGTCTAAAACATCAGGTGGATCCACAAAGAAGCAGCAGCTTTTGCAAGACAGAACACCAAACACGTTTCTGAGATAGTGATTCAGTGCACAAAGGATCAGCCCTGGGCAAAGTTGCTCCCATAGAAGCTTCTCTGCCAAGTGACAGGATAGCTTTGGTTGATGCTGAGTACAAAGAAACCAACCAGAGCTGGTATTTTAAAAAGTACTTAATCCT